>NW_028327580.1:707366-1042300 GCF_031878675.1 Megascapheus bottae | reverse complement strand
ACTCTCACTTTCAAAAGATGATTGTTTTTGGGTAAGATGTGTCTCTTGAAGATAGCAGAACGATGGCTCTTGCCTTTTGATCCAACTAGACAGCCTATGCCGTTTAATTGGAGAGTTAAGTCCATTGATATTGAGAGTTAGGATTGAGAGATATTTATTAGTTCCTACCATTTTTAAAAGCTTTTAGTAGGGCCTGTGTCTTGACAGTTCTTGTGGTCCTTAGATGGTATGCTGTTTAGGTGCCATTTCTTTCCCTATAATGCATTTATTTTGGTTTTGTATGTATAGAGCATCGTTGAGAATTCTCTGTAGTGTTGGTTTTGTTTCAACATATTGTTGCAGCTTTTCCCAGGAATGGAATGTTTTATTGTTCCCTCAGTTTGAATGAGAGCTTAGCTGGCTACAGTATTCTTGGTTGGTAGTTATTTGATTTAAGGGCATGACATATATGCTTCCAGTCACTTCGTGCTTGCATGGTTTCTGCCGAGAAATCTGGGGTTATTCTGATTGGTTTGCCTTTATAAGTTACTGATCCCTTTTCCCTGGCTGCCTTTAGGATCTTTCCTTTCGTTTCTATTGATCCAGTTCGGATCACAATGTGGAGGTGGGATGTTCTTTTCTGGTCAGGTCTGTTTGGGGTTCTAAAAGCTTCTCATATGTGGATGGGCCTGCCCTTCTGGATATTTGGGAAATTCTCTGAGATGATTCCCTGAAGTATATTCCCAATACCATTGACCTCTTTCTCCATGCCCTCCTCAATACCAACTAGCCTTAAATTAGGCTTCCTAATTGTATCTTGGACTTCCTGAAGCGCTCTCCCATATTTCCTAGATTTGGATTGACTCATTTTCTGTTCTTTATAATACCTAAATTATCTTCAGCCCCAGAAATTCTCTCCTCTGCATTGTCTAACCTGCTATCAAAGCTATCTACTTTATTTTTCATCTCCCTTGCTTCTAATTGCTCAATTTTTATGCCTTGCGTCTCTTGTTTTAGATCATGTATGGATTTCTTTATCTCCTTGATTTCCTTTTGAGTGGTTAGCTCAGTAGCTTTATTTTCTTTGGACATTTGCTGGAGTTTGGTCACGTTTTTATTTGTGGATTCTTTGAATTCATCCATCTTTCTTTGAAAAACCTTTATTATGGCCTCCTTTATGGCTTCTTCTTTTTCACTTATCACCTTGTTTTTGCTTTCCTCTTGTTCAGGTATGGCTTCCTCCATTATCTCTTTCTTTATATTTTCACATTTTTCATTAATGATGTTTATCAATTGCATTTGTGTAGCAATTGGAAGACTCTCCTCTAGGTTTGCCAGTGACTGTTCCATTGTCTGTTTACATTGGGTGGGGGATGTTGTATCTTGATTTGACATTTTTCTTGAGTTTCTTGTTCTGCCCATTTGAAAATGGGAGCAAGATTACTACTAAATACGATTATAGTTTTTCAGATATAACCAACCTAGACCTCTGTAGCTGGCAAACACTAGATGTTCACAAGTTTTGATTGGTATTATCACTCTTTCTTTTTGTGCACTTACAGACCAGCCTAATACAACCACTGACAAGCGATTTATACCCAAAACAATAAGCCTCTCAATCCAATCTCTATTGTCTTTAAGTCCCTCTGAGCCTAGAGAATAATTAACCACCTACATATACAATATTGCTCAACAGCCATCAAGTGTAGATCCGTGCAGTATAAGGGTTGAAAGACGAGCAGAGGTCCAGAGATAGAAAAAAAGAATGAGAGAGGTCAGGGGATGTGCAAGAGGATTAACATAGGAGTGTAAGAATATTGTAGTCATGAAGAAAAGTTATAGCATAAGGATAACTGACATAAGTTGGAAAGTAGGTAGCATATTTGAGTACAAAGTTTGGAAAGTATTAGAATAAAACTTATGTGTTGCTGCACGACTAGCTCTTAGCCCAACCAGTGGCCTCACAGTGGACCATGGGATGGATCTGTTTTTCTTGTCTACGTTGAGTGAAAGGGGTATTTCACAAGATGCAGAAGCGAAGATTTCAGAAGCAAATGCTGTGAGTGAATTAGCTCGTAAAAAGCATTTTTATTTTCTTTTATCTTTCTGCCAGTCTTGGGGCTTGAATTCAGGGCCTGAGCACTGTCCTCGGGTTTTCTGAAGTCTAGCCCTCTGCCACTTGAGCCACAGTGCCACATCTAGATTTTCTATCTATGTGATACTGAGCAATCAAACCCAGATCTTCATGGATGCTAGGGAAGCACTCTACCACTATGCCAAAATCTCAACCCTGACATAGTAATTATAAAGTCATCATCATCATCATCATCATCATCATCATATCCAAATATCCTTTCTCCTACAAAGAATGAACACTTAACTGTGTCTAATGCTTTTTTTTAATTTCACTAATTCTTCTGTGTTTTTCCCTCTTGCATTTTTTACACATGACAGCAAAGCTAATCATCAGGAAAAAATTGATTAGGATACAGAAACCTAATAATATCCTAGTAGATTGACGTCAAAAATATGTGCAAGATGCCCTGTGTGTTTGACCTAGTGGGAGAGTCCTTGGATACCAAGCAGTAAGCCTCAGGTTTGATTCCTCATTACCACATACATAGAAAACGCTGCAAGTGGTGCTGTGGCTCGGTGAGACAGCTAAAGCCTAAAGAAAGCCCAAGAACAATGTTCACACTCTGAGGTCAACTCCCAAGACTAGCAAAAACAAAAAAAATTCGACAAGGGGCAAAATGCAGGCAGAGAAGGCACTGTGAAGCAAATGTTTTGTAAAGGATGAGGGCAATATTGACCCTTAAGTTTGGATCTTACCTAAGAAAGGCTCCTTGAGCCTGAGACCAGACTGGTAGTTGGGCCTAGTGGAAGACATTGGGATTGGACAAATAAGGTGTGCTGTATACTACATCCACATGTATATTGTGAGACTGGAGGAGAGATTCAGCCTCCAGTATGTCTTTGGTGAGGTCTTTTGTGAGCAAGGATCTTTGGTCATTGGGCCCTGAAAGGTGACCCTGCCTCCCTCACAATGGAACAGAATATGGAACCCTGGTAACCAAGCCACTGTAACTAACAACCAGCTCAAGCCAGCTCACTTGGCCTGTGGCTCAGGAGGAAGAAAGATGTTGCTGTGCTGTTGCCAAAGGTCAGGAAACTCAAGTCTCAGGCATGGAAGTTGTGGATGTCTTACTCGAAGATGTACATGCTAGATCATTGCCAAGCCACAAATCCAGTATAACAGAACTTCCTCTAAGAAGAAGGCCAGGAAAATCCAGGGCAACCAGATGAGGTAAATTTCTAAGAAGAAATGTATTTGACCCCATCATCCTCCCCACACACTACAACTTTCTTTTTTTTCATTCTTTTATTGTAATTAGTAAAAGGGTTAGATGATATTTGCCAGATAGAAGGTGCATTAATTCACATACATTGATACCCTTTCCCATGTCTTGGTACCCATTTCCCTCCAACCCCACACCCCCCACCCGTCTTGGTTTTCCCCCCTTCCCTATCAAATTTCAAATATCCAAATACAAGTAAATTCAATATATCAGATAACAAAGTGAGATACTATACCAATATGGGATAACCAAGGGACAGCAAGCGAGATGAGAGACAACATAGTACATTAAGGACAACAATCATTCATTATATGGCTTTTGTGTCAATCTCCTGGAGGTCCTTTCAATTAGCTTCACATTATATGGCCTTATATATGGCCTTTTGCTCTATTGACAATCTCTGCTAGTAGAGCCCAATGTTTCTACTGATTATGACTAATGAGGGAAACCACTGTGCCTAAGTTCCTTTGAGTCTGGCTTACTTCACTTAATATGATTTGTTCTAAGTCTTTCCATTTCCTAACAAATGGGGCGATGTCATTCTTTCTGACAGCAGCATAGAATTCCATTGTGTACAAATACCACAACTTGTTGATCCACTCATCAACTGAGGGTCATCTGGGTTGGTTCCATATCTTTGCTATGGTGAATAGCGCTGCAATGAACATTGTTGTGCTAGTGGGTTTAGTATGCCCTTGTTTCTGGATTGTTGGGTAAATGCCAAGTAGTGGAATTGCTGGGTCATAGGGGAGTTCTATGTTTAGCCTTTTGAGACACTGCCACACTGCTTTCCATAGTGGTTGAACGAGTTTGCACTCCCACCAACAGTGTAGTAGTGATCCCTCCTGGCCACATCCCCTCCAGCATCTGTTGTCATTCGTTTTCCTGATCCTGGCCATTCTAACTGGAGTGAGGTGGAATCTTAGAGTTGTTTTGATTTGCATTTCTTTTAGGACCAGAGATGTGGAGCATTTCCTCATGTGTCTATAGGCCATTTTTGTTTCTTCTTCAGAGATGACACTCTTTAAGTCTTTGGTCCATTTTTTATGGGATGGCTGTTACTTTGGAGCTTAGTTTTGGAGTGATTCAATTTTTTGAGTTGTTGATATATTTTAGATATGAGGCCTTTGTCCGTTGTTTGGTTGGTGAAGATCTTCTCCCACTCTGTAGGCTTCCTGATTAGTTTACTAGCTATATCCGTTGCCACACAAAAGCTCTGCAGTTTAATGCAGTCCCACTTATCCAGCCTTTCTCTGATTTGTTGTGATTCTTGGTCCTTATTAAGAAAGTTTCGACCTGTGCCAAGGAGGCCTAGTGTATCTCCTATTCCTTCCTGTAAACTTTTCCGTGTGTCAGCTTTTACCTCCAGGTCTTTGATCCATTTGGAGTTAATTCTAGTGCAAGGTGACAAAGAAGGATCCAACTTTAGTTTTCTGTAGGTGTTTAACCAGTTCTGACAGCACAACTTGTTGAAGAGGCTATCTTTCTTCCATTCTATTTTTTTGTCTCCCTTGTCAAAGATTAGGTTGCCATAGGTCTGTGGTTTAATATCTGGGTCCGCAGTTCTATTCCATTGGACTTCAGGCCTGTTCTTGTGCCCGTGCCAAGCTGTTTTGAGAATTATAGCTCTGTAATAGAGTCTGAAGTTTGGAATTGAAATTCCTCCAGCGCTGTTCTTTCTGCTAAGAAGTGTTTTTGCTATACGGTGTCTTTTATTATTCCATATGAAATTTTGAATTGCCTCTTCTATTTCTTTAAAGAATGACATTGGGATGTTGATGGGTATTGCATTGAATTTGTAGATAGCCCTTGGCAAGATTGTCATTTTCACCATGGTGATTCTTCCAATCCAGGAGCATGGGAGGTTTTTCCATTTCCTTAGTTCTGCTTTAATTTCCTTTTTAGGTTTTTAAAGTTTTCATCTAAACGGTCCTTTACATTCTTAGTTAAGCTAATTCCTAGGTACTTTATTTACTTTGAGGCTATTGTGAAAGCAGTTTCTTTCCTGATTATTGCCTCGTTCCTCTCACTGTTGGCGTAAGGAAGGCAGTTGATTTGTGAGGGTTGATTTTATGGCCTGCTACACTTCCAAAGCTTTGAATCAGCTCAAGGAGCTTGGGAGTAGAGTCTATAGGATTCTTTAAATACAGAATAATGTCATCTGCAAAGAGGGATAGTTTTATTTCCTCTTTCCCTACTTGGATCCCCTTTATGCTTGCTTCTTGCCTTATTGCACTGCCTAGGAATTCTAGTACTATGTTAAGAAGGAGTGGAGAGAGTGGGCATCCTTGTCCCGTTCCTGATTTTAGAGGGAATGGCTTTAGATTTTCACCATTAAGTATAATACTAGCAGTGGGTTTCACATACACAGCCTTTATTACATTGAGAAATGTTCCAGGATTCCTAGTTTCTCCCCATCTTTTCACATAAAGGGGTTTTGGATCTTGTCAAATGCCTTTTCCGCATTTTTTGACACAATCATGTGATTTTTGTCCTTGCTCCTGTTGATGTGTTGAATTATATTAATTGATTTGTGTATGTTGAACCAGGTTTGCCTCCCTGTGATGAATCCAGTTAGATCATAGTGTATAATTTTTTTGATGAGTTGTTGTACACGGTTGGCCAGTATTTTGTTGAGATGATTTGCATCGATATTCATCAAAGAAATGGGTCTATAGTTCTCTTTCTTTGATGAATCTCTGTCTGGTTTGGGGATGAGGAATATACTGGCTTCACAGAATGAGTTTGGTAAAGAACCTTCATTTTCAATTTCGTTGAAGATCTTGAGGAGTGTTGGTGTGAGCTCTGCTTTGAAGACCTTGTAGAATTCTGCTGTGAATCCATCTGGCCCTGGGCTCTTTTTAAGTGGAAGTTTTCTAATTTCCATTTCTATTTCAGAGCTTGAAATAGGCCTGTTGAGTTGGGTTAGCTCTTCTTGGTTCATTGTGGGTATGTTAATATTGTCTAGGAATTCATCCATTTCTTCTAAATTCTCAAATTTGTTGGCGTAAAGGTTTGAGAAGTATTCCCTCATGATATTCTGGATCTTGGTAATTTCTGTCGTGATATTACCATTTTCATCTGTGATTTTGTTCATTTCGATATGCTCTCTTCTTTTTTTGGTAAGATTTGCTAAGGGCTTGTCAATTTTGTTAATTCTTTCAAAGAACCAACTCCTTGTTTTGTTGATTCTTTCTATAGTTTTTTTATTCCAAATCATTTAATTCTGCTTTGATTTTAATAATTTGCTTTCTCCTAATGGGTTTAGGGTTGGTTTGTTGCTCTTTTTCCAGGAGGTTCAGGTGAGACATTAACTAGTTGGTTTGCCATTTTTCCAACTTGCTGTTGTAGGCACTCAGCGCTATAAATTTTCCTCTGAGTACTGCCTTTGTTGTGTCCCTAAGGAGTTGATATTTGTGTGCTCCTTATTGTTAAATTTCATAAACAGGTGGATATCTTTTCTGATCTCTTCGATTACCCATTGTTTTTGATTCAACAATGTGTTGTTCAGTCTCCATGAGTTACAGGGTTTTCTTTGGTGGAGATGTGTGTTCAGCTCCAATTTGATGCCTTTATGGTCTGAGAGTGTGCATGGAATAATTTCAGTGTTTCGGAACCTGTCCAGGTATGCTTTATGGCCTAAGATGTGGTCTATTTTGGAAAATGTTCCATGTACTGCTGAGAAAAACGTATATTGTGGTGTTACTGGGTGGAATATTCTGCAGATGTCTGTTAGATCTAGTTGGTCTATATAGTTGTTCAGTTCTAAGGTTTCTCTGTTGAATTTTTGCCTTGTTGATCTGTCCATAGGTGAGAGTGGTGTGTTAAACTCACCAACAATCACTGTATTTCGATCTAAGTATGGTTTCAGTGTAAGTAAAGTTTGCTTGATGAAGTTTGGAGCTCCGGGATTGGGTGTGTAAATATTTAGGATCGTTATGTCTTCCTGGAGGAAAGATCCCTTTAGTAGTATGTAGTAACCTTCTTTGTATTTACTTACTAATTTTAGTTTGAAGTCTATTGTATCTGATATGAGGATGGCAACTCCAGCCTGTTTATGGGGGCAGTTAGCTTAATAGAGTTTATTCCAACCTGTCACTTTCAAAAGATGATTGTGTTTGGGTAAGATGTGTCTCTTGAGGACAGCAGAACGATGGCTCTGCTTTTTGATCCAACTACACAGCCTATGCCGTTTAATTGGAGAGTTAAGTCCATTGATATTGAGAGTTAGGATTGAGAGATATTTATTAGTTCCTACCATTTTTAAAAGCTTTTAGTAGGGCCAGTGTCTTGACAGTTCTTGTGGTCCTTAGATGGTATGCTGTTTAGGTGCCATTTCTTTCCCTATAATGCATTTATTTTGGTTTTCTATGTATAGAGCATCTTTGAGAATTCTCTGTAGTGTTGGTTTTGTTTCGACATATTGTTGCAGCTTTTCCCTGGAATGGAATGTTTTTATTGTTCCCTCAGTTATGAATGAGAGCTTAGCTGGCTACAGTATTCTTGGTTGGTAGTTATTTGATTTAAGGGCATGACATATATGCTTCCATTCACTTCGTGCTTGCATGGTCTCTGCTGAGAATCTGGGGTTATTCTGATTGGTTTGCCTTTATAGGTTACTGATCCCTTTTCCCTGGCTGCCTTTAGGATCTTTTCTTTCGTTTCTATTAATCCAGTTCGGATCACAATGTGGCAGTGGGATGTACTTTCTGGTCAGGTCTGTTTGGTGTTCTAAAAGCTTCTCGTATCTGGATGGGCCTGCCGTTCTGGATATTTGGGAAATTCTCAGAGATGATTCCCTGAAGTATATTTCCAATACCACTGACCTCTTTCTCCACGCCCTCCTCAATACCAACTAGCCTTATATTAGGCTTCCTAATTGTATCTTCGACCTCCTGAAGGGCTCTCTCATATTTCCTAGATTTGAATTGACTCATTTTCTGTTCTTTCTCTATAACACCTAAATTATCTTCAGCCCCGGAATTTCTCTCCTCTGCATTGTCTAACCTGCTGTCAAAAATATCTACTTTATTTTTCATCTCCCTTGCTTCTAATTGCTCACTTTTGATACCTTGCATCTCTTGTTTTAGATCATGTATTGATTTCTTTATCTCCTTGATTTCCTTTGGAGTGGTTAGCTCAGTAGCTTTATTTTCTTTGGACATTTGCTGGAGTTTGGTCACGTTTTTATTTGTGGATTCTATGAATTCATCCATCTTTCTTTGAAAAACCTTTATTATGGCTTCTTCTTTTTCACTTATCACCTTGTTTATGCTTTCCTCTTGTTCAGCTATGGCTTCCTCCATTATCTCTTTCTTTATATTTTCACATTTTTCATTAATGATGTTTATCAATTGCATTTGTGTAGCACTTGGAAGACTCTCCTCTAGGTTTGCCAGTGACTGTTCCACTGTCTGTTTACATTGGGTGGGGGATGTTGTTTCTTGATTTGACATTTTTCTTGAGTTTCTTGTTCTGCCCATTTGAAAATGGGAGCAAGATTACTACTAAATACGATTATAGTTTTTCAGATATAACCAACCTAGACCTCTGTAGCTGGCAGACACTAGATGTTCACAAGTTTTGATTGGTATAATCACTCTTTCTTTTTATGCACTTACAGACCAGTCTAATACAACCACTGATAAGCGACTTATACCCAAAACAATAAGCCTCTCAATTCAATCTCTATTGTCTTTAAGTCCCTCTGAGCCTAGAGAAAAATTAACCACCTACATATACAATATTGCTCAACAGCCATCAAGTGTAGATCCGTGCAGTATAAGTGTTGAAAGACGAGCAGAAGTCCAGAGATAGAAAAAAAGAATGAGAGAGGTCAGGGGAGGTACAAGAGGATTAACGTAGGAGTGTAAGAATATTGTAGTCATGAAGAAAAGGTATAGCATAAGGATAACTGACCTAAGTTGGTAAGTAGGTACCATATTTGAGTACAAAGTTTGGAAAGAATTAGAGTAAAACATATGTGTTTCTGCACGACTACCTCTTAGCCCAACCAGAGGCCTCACAGTGGACCATGGGATGGATTTGTTTTTCTTGTCTACGTTGAGGGAACGGGGTATTTCACAAGATGCAGAAGCGAAGATTTCAGAAGCAAATGCTGTGAGTGAATTACTCGTAAAAAGCATTTTTATTTTCTTTTAACATTCTACCAGTCTTGGGGCTTGAATTAAGGGCCTGAGCACTGTCCTTGGGTTTTCTCAAATCTAGCCCTCTGCCACGTGAGCCACAGTGCCACATCTAGATTTTCTATCTATGTGATACTGAGCAATCAATCCCAGATCTTCATGGATGCTAGGCAAGCACTCTACCACTATGCCAAACTCTCAACCCTGACATCGTAATTATAAAGACATCATCATCATATCAAAATATCCTTTCTCCTACAAAGAATGAACACTTAACTATGTGTGTACTGCTTTTTTTTAATTTCACTAATTCTTCTGTGTTTTCCCTCTTGCATTTTACACATGACAGCAAAGCTAATCATCAGGAAAAAAATGATTAGGATACAGAAACCTAATAATATCCTAGTAAATTGACGTCAAAAATATGTGCAAGATGCCCTGTGTGTTTGACCTAGTGGTACAGTCCTTGGCTACCACGGAAAAAGACTCAGGTTTGATTCCTCAGTGCCACATACATAGAAAACGCTGCAAGTGGTGCTGTGGCTCGGTGGGACAGCTAAAGCCTAAAGAAAGCCCAAGAACAATGTTCCCACTCTGAGGTCAAGTCCCAAGAGTAGCAAAAACAAAAAAAAGTCGACAAGGGGCAAAATGCAGGCAGAGAAGGCACTGTGAAGCAAATGTTTTGTAAAGGATGAGGGCAATATTGACCCTTAAGTTTGGATCTTACCTAAGAAAGGCTCCTTGAGCCCGAGACCAGACTGGTAGTTGGGCCTAGTGGAAGACATTGGGATTGGACAAATAAGGTGTGCTGTTTACTACATCCAAATGTACATTGTGAGATTGGAGGAGAGATTCAGCCTCCAGTATGTCTTTGGTGAGGTCTTCTGTGAGCAAGGATCTTTGGTCATTGGGCCCTGAATGGTGACCCTGCCTCCCTCACAATGGAACAGAATATGGAACCCTGGTAACCAAGCCACAGTAACTAACAACCAGCTCAAGCCAGCTCACTTGGCCTGTGGCTCAGGAGGAAGAACGATGTTGCTGTGCTGTTGCCAAAGGTCAGGAAACTCGAGTCTCAGGCATGGAAGTTGTGGATGTCTTACTCGAAATGTACATGCTAGATCATTGCCAAGCCACAAATCCAGATTAACAGGCCTTTCTCTAAGAAGAAGCCAGAAAAAATCCAGGGCAACCAGATGAGGTATATTTCTAAGAAGAAATGTATTTGACCCCATCATCCTCCCCACACACTACAACTTTCTTTTTTTTCATTTTTTATTGTAATTAGTAAAAGGGTTACATGATATTTGCCAGATAGAAGGTGCATTAATTCATATACATTGATACCATTTCACATGTCTTGGTACCCATTTCCCTCCAATCCCACACCCCCCACCCGTCTTGGTTTTCCCCGCTTCCCTATGAAATTTTAAATATCCAAATACAAATAAATTCAATATATCAGATAACAAAGTGAGATACTATACCAATATGGGATAACCAAGGGAAGAGCAAAGGAGATGAGAGACAACATTGTACATTAATTACAACAATCATTCATTATATGGCTTTTGTTTCAATATCCTGGAGGTCCTTTCAATTAGCTTCACATTATATGGACTTATACATAGCATTTTGCTCTATTGCAAATCTCTGCTAGTAGAGCCCAAGGTTTCTACTGATTATGACGAATGAGGAAAACCACTGAACCTAAGTTCCTTTTAGTCTGGCGTACTTCACTTAATATGATTTGTTCTAAGTATTTCCATTTCCTAACAAATGGGGCGATGTCATTGTTCTGACAGCAGCATAGAATTCCATTGTGTACAAATACCACAACTTGTTGATCCACTCATCAACTGAGGGACATCTGGGTTGGTTCCATATCTTTGCTCTGGTGAATAGCGCTGCAATGAACATTGTTGTGCTAGTGGGTTTAGTATGGCCTGGTTTCCGGATTGTTGGGTAAATGCCAAGTAGTGGAATTGCTGGGTCATAGGGGAGTTCTATGTTTAGCCTTTTGAGGCACTGCCACACTGCTTTCCATAGTGGTTGAACGAGTTTGCACTCCCACCAACAGTGTAGTATTGATCCCTCCTGGCCACTTCCACTCCACCATCTGTTGTCATTCGTTTTCCTGATCCTGGCCA
Organism: Megascapheus bottae; assembly: GCF_031878675.1. NCBI lineage: Eukaryota > Metazoa > Chordata > Mammalia > Rodentia > Geomyidae > Megascapheus > Megascapheus bottae. The sequence continues at coordinate 1,030,666 of NW_028327580.1, read as the reverse complement.
CTCTAACTGGAGTGAGTTGGAATCTTAGAGTTGTTTTGATTTGCATTTCTTTTATGACCAGAGATGTGGAGCATTTCTTCATGTGTCTATAGGCCATTTTTGTTTCTTCTTCAGAGAAGACTCTCTTTAAGTCTTTGGCCCATTTTGTAATGGATGGGTGTTACCTTGGAGGTTAGTTTTGGAGTGATTCAATTTTTTCAGTTGTTGATATATTTTAGATATGAGGCCTTTGTCCGTTGTTTGGTTGGTGAAGATCTTCTCCTACTCTGTTGCTTCCTGATTAGTTTACTAGCTATATCCGTTGAAATACAAAAGCTCTGCAGTCCCACTTATCCAGCCTTTCTCTGATTTGTGGGTCCTTATTAAGAAAGTCTCGATGTCTGCCAAGGATGCCTAGTGTATCTCCTATTCCTTCCTGTAAACTTTTCAGTGTGTCTGCTTTTACCTCCAGGTCTTTGATCCATTTGTAGTTAATTCTAGTGCAAGGTGACAAAGAAGGATGCAACTTTAGTTTTCTGCAGCTGTTTAACCAGTTCTGCCAGCACAATTTCTTGAAGAGGCTATCTTTCTTCCATTCTATTTTTTTGGCTCCCTTGTCAAAGATTAGGTGGCCATAGGTCTGTGGTTTAATATCTGGGTCCGCGGTTCTATTCCATTGGACTTCATGCCTGTTCTTGTGCCAGTACCAAGCTGATATGAGAATCATAGCTCTGTAATAGTGTCTAAAGTTTGGAATTGAAATCCTCCAGGCTGTTCTTTCTGCTAAAAATTGTTTTTGCTATAAGGGGTCTTTTATTATTCCATATGAAATTTTGAATTGCCTCTTCTATTTCTTTAAAGAATGACATTGGGATGTTGATGGGTATTACATTGAATTTGTAGATAGCCCTTGGCAAGATTGTCATTTTCACAATGTTGATTCTTCCAATCCAGGAGCATGGGAGGTTTTTCCATTTCCTTAGTTCTGCTTTAATTTCCTTTTTCAGGGTTTTAAAATTTACATCTAAACGGTCCTTTACATTCTTATTTAAGCTAATTCCTTGGTACTATATTTTCTTTGAGGCTATTGTGAAAGGAGTTTCTTTCCTGATTATTGCCTCGTTCCTCTCACTGTTGGCGTAAAGGAAGGCAGTTGATTTGTGAGGGTTGATTTTATGGCCTGCTACATTTCCAAATCTTGGATTCAGCTCAAGGAGCTTGGGAGTAGAGTCTATAGGATTCTTTAAATACACAATCATGTCGTCTGCAAAGTGGGATAGTTTTATTTCCTCTTTCCTTACTTGGATCCCCTTTATGCTTGATCTTGCCTTATTGCACTGCCTAGGAATTCTATTACTATGTTAAAACGGAGTGGAGAGAATGGGCATCCTTCTCTCGTTCCTGATTTTAGAGGGAATGGCTTTAGATTTTCACAATTAACTATAATACTGGAAGTGGGTTTCTCATACACAGCCTTTATTACATTTAGAAATGTTCCATGGATTCCTAGTTTCTCCACATTTTTTAACATAAAGGGGTTTTTGATTTTGTCAAATGCCTTTTCCGCATCTATTGAGACAATCATGTGATTTTTGTCCTTTCTCCTGTTGATGTGTTGAATTATATTAATTGATTTGTGTATGTTGAACCAGCTTTGCCTCCCTGTGATGAATCCAGTTTGATCATAGTGTACAATTTTTTTGGTGAGTTGTTGTAGACGGTTGGCCAGTATTTTGTTGAGAAGTTTTGCATCGATGTTCATCAAAGAAATGGGTCTATAGTTCTCTTTCTTTGATGAATCTCTGTCTGGTTTGGGGATGAGGGATATACTGGCTTCACAGAATGAGTTTGGTAAAGAACCTTCATTTTCAATTTCGTTGAAGAGCTTGAGGAGTATTGGTGTGAGCTCTGCTTTGAAGACCTTATAGAATTCTGCTGTGAATCCATCTGGCCCTGGGCTCTTTTTAAGTGGAAGTTGTCTAATTTCCATTTCTATTTCAGAGCTTGAAATAGGCCTGAGTTGGGTTAGCTCTTCTTGGTTCAGTGTGGGTATGTTAATATTGTCTAGGAATTCATCCATTTCTTCTAGATTCTCAAATTTGTTGGTGTAAAGGTTTGAGAAGTATTCCCTCATGATATTCTGGATCTTGGTAATTTCTGTCGTGATATTACCATTTTCATCTGCGATTATGTTTATTTCAATATGCTCTTATAGCTAATTGGAGTTGAGAGATTCACTCAATTTCTTGCTCTGTTCATTGGAACCCAGTGCTGGGTTCTCATCTTGTTAATTGTAGCTATAGAGAAGCCTGAGGTCTGGGGATCCTCGTTAGGATCCAGCCCCTGAAAGATAGTCACTGATAGAAATCTTTATCTTCAGTTAAGCACGAATAAATAAGGCAAAAGTGGAACTGTGGCTCAGTTCCTCTTGTAGCAGCCATGAGAAAATTAGTAATTGGCAGCACCTGGTCCCTGAGAGAAATCCTTAGCACTGGTTCAAAAAAAGAAAGAAAATAATGAAAAAAATTAAAACTTGCTGAGGAATCCATAAGGATAAACGTGCCTGTGAATAATCTTGTCATTTCAGATTCCCTCAAGAGCTTATGTCTCCCTATATTTTATCAAGTTTTTTTTAAAGATATTTACATATTTTCTATCTTTCTTAAACAGAGATAGCCATCCACAAAACACAAACACAAACTCTCACACAGTATACCACCCACCCATAAGTGTCTGGCTATGTATATATGTATAGTCATATGTATTGATCTGTCTCTCTATATTAATATATAAATGCATAAATATATGTATTTAGTCAAACAGGAAACATACATAGATATGTCTCAGGCATTTTCAGATTTTGTGCAAGTCTTCTGAGTGCAACTTACCATTGTATTGTTTGTCAAGATAGAGTCCCTCTAACTTTTGGCCAGGTTCTTGTCCTTTGATAATTTTTTCTGGCAGTCCTGGGTTTTGAATGCTAGGCCTGGATGCTGTCACTGAGCTTGAGCTTCTTGCATTCAGTAGTTTATTGCAGATAAGTGTCTCATGGTGTTTCTGTCCTGGGCTGGCTTTGAATTGTGATCCTCAGATCTCAAACTCCTGAGTAGCTAGGATGACAGTCTTGAGCTACCAGTACCTGGTTCCTTTGCCTCTTTTACCCTTTTTTTTGGCCCCACCACAGCCATGGTATCTACCTTCCTATGTTCTCTCCACCTGCCCCCAGACAGGGGTCTGACAGATGCTTTCCACCCACTTATTCATGTCCTCCTCTGTATTGGCTGACAACTAAGACATGCACTCACTTGTCTGGATGCCAAACACAAAGCGATGTGATTGTTTCTCAGTCTGGAACATCCTATCAGATTTATAGCACCACAGAGGGTCAGGTTGATGCTCCTCCAGGGCTTCTTAAATTGTTCTCATATTAATCCACAACACGTTTGTTATCACTTGTCCAGCTAATTCATGGACTAAACCAGCATTCCCTACAAACTTAGATCCCAATACTATGAAGACACTCAAGGGTGCATTAGGAGTGTGACCTGCAGGTGGATGTGAGCCTGTCTAACTTGGAGGGGATTTCTCCACCACAGGAAATGGAATACAAATTTAGAATCTGCTTTCATGAGGTGACAATCTCTGGCAGATGTTCTCATCAAATGTGGCACTGCCTACTTCCAGCTTAAAACATGAGTTGATGACCCAGCATAACAGAGAATGTATTCACCCCGGCCCAACACATAGGCTTGGACCCTGAACTTTCAGGTAGCATTTGGCTTTGAAGGTCATGAGATCTTAGTCTACAAATGATGAGCCCCCTCCCGTGAGGCATAGCAAACGGAGCCAAAGTTCAGCCCAGTTAAGCATCAGATCAAGCTTACTTCTTCAGTAGGATATGGTTTGAAAACTGTGCATAGCTTCTGTTTGAAGCCAGTCCAGAAAGGAAAGTCCATGAAACTCTCATTTCCAGTTAACCGCCAAGAAAAAGCCAAAGATAGAGATGAAGCTCAAGAGAGCTAGAGAGCCATCTGAAAAGAATGGTTACACCCTGTAACATCCTCATTATCTGATCTTGAAAACATATCTGTGTGCATCCCAGCATGCAGCCAGCATCTGGGGGTGACAGTGACCCCTGCGCCCTGCGCCCATTGGCAATCTGCACTGTCTCTGACATCTGTAATGTGAACCTCATTCTGTTGGGTTTGTGAAATGGTGTCAACCCTGCAGAAGGAACCAACTGTGCCCTAACTCCCACTGTCCCCTGGGGCCCCTAGCATTCCCCCATCTGCACCCCTCCTGTGGTTTCTGATCCTAGGGAGCCCTCCTGCCCTGTCCAACACTCACATGAAGTGCATATTTCTTCTCCTGGGGCAACTTCTCCAGAGAGAGTACATGACATGCCAACTCTCCAGGCACGGGGAGATCCTGCCAAAGTAGCAAATCAATGATAAGGACATAAAGTGATGAATAGAATTTTAGATTCTGATGGTAGACAGTCTGCAAAATCCAAGGGAGAATGGAATTGGAGGGGACCAGGGACCAGGATGTGGGCATGGAGCTTTCCTGCCAAGGGGGTGGAGGAAGTCACAGGCTGGGGGATGCACAGGATGATCCATGGGCCCTGTGCAGCTACTGGGTCACCCCCTTCTGCATCTCAGCCTTTGGCTTTGAGCTCTGTGATCGTCAAGATGTGCAAAGTCTGTACTCTGGCTGGCAGAAGAAAGGACCCTGGGAAGACAATTGTAGACACTTTGTGAGTGTAGGAAGGGGTAGGCTGGACACCCAGTCCAAGAGGAGCTAAAACTGGAGTCGAGGGGTGTGCAAGGAGTGGGTGTGAGGGTTGTGGGCAGTCACAGTCACGGCAGAGGTGGCTCTGTCTGTGGGGTGAGTGCCTCCCTGCAGGCACAGCACTGGACATATCAGAGATCCACATGAAAAGGAAAAGCTGGAAATGGCACTATGGTTCAAATGGTAGAGCATCAACCTTGAGCAAAAGAGCTCAGGACAGTACCCAGGACCTGAGTTCAAGCCTCATTACTGTAAAAGAAAAAGAACCAGGACTATGAGAGGGAACCTGGTACTCTCTTGGTCTAATCAGACACAAGAAGAGGCCATGATAGGCGGTGGAAAAACACAGAAAACATCTTCCCCCAGCTCATCCTGTCCTGCAAGCAGGGACAGCCATGTAACTAGGGCTACGGTGAGATCATCTTCACCCCTGTGCTGCCATCTGAATTGTAGGCCTCTGTCCTGGCATGGGGTGTCCTGATGGCTGAGCAGGTGCCCTAACCCTAGATGGAGAGCAGCCACTGACTGTGGTAGCTAAGGAGAGATCTGTTCCATAGCTATCAGGCCACCCAGCATGGGAGCCATAACCACCCCTCACCCAGGTAGAGGCCAATGGTTCTCCAGGTGCTACTAACATTGCCCCACCCCTAGCTCTGGGTACACGTGACATTCCCTCCACAAGGAGCAGGACTAAGTGAAGGATCAGGAAGCTGCCTATGGGCTTCAGATGATGGCCAGGCTGGCACTACAGATGGCCTGACTCTGTCACCACCTTCCCCTGCCTCCATCATTCCTCCATCATGCCTCTCTACCTCCCACCCATTAACCTTGGAAACCAATGAACTGGGCTCTCATCATTCCTCTCATCTCTTCACCCACCTTGCCATGCGTCCATCCCTCTGTCACTTCCACCCCACACACATCCCACCACCAGCCACCCTGTAGCTTATGAGGATCCCAGAGGAAGCTCTTGGTGAAGGGCTTGTGACCACAAAACAGTTACTATCACCCGCTCCGGCCTGATCCACCACAGAATAAGAACAGCCAAGCAGGCACACACTGCAGCAGAGTTGCTCTGCTGCCACCCTGATTTCTTCATGGCCTGGACTTGGCTCTCCGCAGCCTCCCAGCTCAGAAACCAGAACATTGTGCTTTCACAGAGCCATGGCTTCCAGTCTCCATGGACACAATGACATCAAGGTGATGCCAACTTCCCCATCTCTATATACTTCTAACTATGGGATGGGAGCTGAGGTTCTCTTCTGTGACTCCATCCGCTAAGAGGCTCATGCAGATTTCTATCCTTTGCTCATCATGGTGACTCTTTGGTTAACAAGTCACTGCTGGGCTTCCAGTTCACCACATATAGAACCCATACTCCAACACTTTTCTTAGAAGGACTGATGACTTTTAAATATTCTCTAGTTTTAAATTTCTAGTTCCTTCTCTCTTTCATTTATATATTTCCCTTCCTCACATCCTTCCCTTTTTTACCATCCCACTTTCATTCCTGCCCTTGAACTCAAAACCTGGAGCTTTTTCTTAGCTTTTCTTTGCTCAAGGTAGCACTCTAGCTCTTGAGCCACAGCTCTACTTCAATCTTTGTTCTTGCTCTTAACTGGGAGTATGAGTCTCATGCATTTTTCCCTTTGCTGGGTTGGTTTTAAACCACAATACTAAGATCAGGATCCTGAATATGCCTCGGATTACAGGTATTATCTAATCAAAACAAATTCCTGATTTCTTTTTTAGATATAATTAGTTCTTTCAGGTGACCCACCAGCCACTCATGCAAGAGCATTGCAGGATCCCAGCATTCATCTTGTCTCCAGTCTTATTCCATTCATCTCACAATGGTCATCTAAAACACCCTGCTGCATGCCTGAAGTCGCAAGGAACGTTCTCAACGCCATGAGAAGCCCCCTTAAGCTCTGCCTCAGACATGCCCAGCCCCCATCCCACTTCCACATGAGCATTTGTTTAGGAGAAATTTCCTGAGTACATCATCATCTTTTCCTCACCATTCAAATTTCATCTTTGGAGTCATTTCTCCCAGACAAAGAGGAACATGATCCATGGTTTGATAGCAGCTCCAGCTTCATAGTCCCAGCCACCAACACACCCCCATTACCTTGCCAGACACCTGAATTCAAGAACAATGTTTTCACTGCTCCTGACTCTTATCAAATGTTTTAACTTATACAGTGCATTAAAATAATTTTACTAAATGGAATAAACACCTGGCATCAAGCTTCAGAATCTTTGCACCTGAACTTTTAGTGAATCACAGACACACCAGCATTTCTGTAGGCAACAGAAATCTTAGCTTTGAGATTTCAGCATTCCTGGTATCCAAGTTTGGATGTGCTAACACTGCCCTTAATGGGGCACTTCAATCACACAATCCCACAACAATCAATGTCATTTCACATTCACTGGTAGGTGGTGCTAGGAAAAAGACTGATGTGCCAAATCCATGCTGGCTTGACCTATGCCATCTTCAAACCTGGAGCAAGTGGGGCTCCTCTCTCCATGACACCTTTTGTGTACTACCCCAGGAGGATCTTTACCTTGAGACAAAATTATGAAGACTATCTCTACCAGCAAAGATTCCAGTGAGATGTGCCTACATGGATAAAGCTAAAATCTCACTAAAGTGAGGTTGTTGGCAGTGCTGGAGCCTGAACTCAGGGCCTGGGCACTAAGCATTTGTACTCAAGACTAGCCCTTTACCACTTGAGCCCAAACTCCATTCCCAGCTGTTTTTATTTTTGGTAGTAAGAATCTATCAGACTTTCCTGTTCTAGGTGACTTGGAACTTCCATACTCAGATCTCAGCCTCCTGACCAGCCTGGATTAAAAGTGTGGATCAGCCATGCGCCACACCTGAGGACTTCTGCCAGCACATTTTTTCCCAAAAATTGGAAGAGGAAGATGAGGGAGGGTTGGGCTCATCCTGCCCTGCATATGAAGGAGAGCATCAGCGCCTGAACTTCATTCCCTGTTGTAGGCTGCTGGAGGAAAAGGAAGCAAATAGGCACAGAACAACTTGTGACCAAGACTCCCAGAGCAGACCTCAGAATCGATGACAGAGTTGGATCTACCCAGTAACAGAGGCAGTGGTGACACCTGAAACTGCGCGTTTGAGTCTTTGCTGCTAGTAAACAGGGCCACCTATGTCTCAATGAGAAAGGTGAGATTTTGGTGGAGAAGGTGAGATTAAACATTATGTATCATGCCAGAAGACAGACTATAAGGGGTCTTTTATTATTCCAAGTGAAATTTTGGATTTCCTCTTCTGTTTCTTTAAAGAATGACATTGGGATATTGATGAATATTGCACTGAATTTGTAGATAGTCCTTATCAAGATTGCCATTTTTACAATATTACTTCTTCCAAACCAGGAGCATAGGTTTTTGCATTTCCTCAGTTCTGCGTTAATTTCCTTCTCCAGGGTTTATAGTTCCATCAAAAAGGTGCTTTACATTCTAAGTTAATTCCTAGGTATTTTATTTTCTTTGATAGCAAAATGAGTTGCTATCCTGATTCTTGCCTCATTCCTCTCATTTGTTGGCATATAGGAAGGCAGTTGACATTGAGGGTTAATTTTATACCCTGCTACCTTACCAAAGTTTTATATCAGCTCAAGCAGCTTTGGAGTAGAGTCTATAGGGTTCTTTAAATACAGAATCATGTCATCTGTAAGGAGAGAAAGTTTCAGTTCCTCTTTCCCTTTTCCTCCTCACTCCAGTTAGAATGGCCAAGATCCAGAAATCTAATAACGTATGCTGGAGGGGATGTGGCCAGGAGGGATCACTACTACACTGTGGTGGGATTGCAAACTCGTTCAACCACTATGGAAAGCACTATGGCAGTATCCCAAAAAGACTAAACATAGAGCTCCCCTGTGATCCAGAAATTTCACTACTTGCCAATCGTCCATATAGGACATACTAAATTCACTATAATTCACAATAACATTTATCACAGCACTATTTACTATAGCAAAGGTATGGAACCAACCTAGATGCCCGTCAGTTGATGAGTAGATCAAATATGGTATTTTTAACACAATGGAATTCTGTGCTTCTGTCAGAAAGAATGACATAGACTAATTTGTAAGGAAATAGATAGATTGTAAAGTTTAGAAATTAGTTTCTGTCTCCTTCTCTCTCTCCTTCTCTATCTCTGTAAAATTTAGAAGTTCCTGTTTCTCTTTCTGTCTCTTCTCTCTCTCTCTCTCTCTCTCTCTCTCTCTCTCTCTCTCTCTCTCTCTCTCTCTCTCTCTTTCTCTCTCTCCAATCCTTAGGCTTGAACTCAGGGCCAGAGCTACTTTTGCTCAAGGTTAGCACTCTACCATTTGAACCACAGTGCTGCTTCTGGCTTGCTCTTTTCACGTAGTATTGAGGAATCTAACCCAGGCCTTCATCCTTGATAGGTTAGCACTCTACCACTAAGCCACACAGTCAGCTTTTAGAGGTTTCTGACAAAGGTTTTCCTACATGCTATTATTTCTTCTGTGAGTGCTCTTAATGCTTGCTGACGGTTGACTTTGTTTAGAAGACTTACCCTAATGCTCCCATATACAGAGATTCTATATATAGCTAAATGTTTTTCATTACTCAGAATTTCTCTATTGTGTATGTTCTGAAATGTACTGAAGACTGACTTCTGATTAAAAGTCATTGCACATTTGTTGTATTCATTAGTTTTCTTTTCTTCTATGGGAATCAGGTTTGTGATGAACACAGAAGTATGCCTTCCAGGTCAAACACTTTCCACATTTGTGGAAATTACAATGAAATCATTACTTTAAATATGTTAATACAAATATAGTTTTAAACCAAAAGATACACATACACACACACAAACCCACACACACACACACGCATACAAAAAAACAACTTTCAAAGTCTAACTATTACTGGGAAGGTAGTGACAAGAAGTAGACCTTTGGAATAGTTCTGCAAGGAATATAAAACAATCAAAAATTGCGTGGAGAGTGCTAAAAAAGTACTAAATATAGAATTACATAGAAATATGTTCCAACACTTCTATTTCTAGATTTGTACCTAACGGAAGAGAAAGCAGAGACTAGAACAAATATGTGGAGAATCCATTCACAACTATTAATAATAATCAAAAGGTAGAAATATGCAAAACAATGCATTGAAAAGGAAGAATATTTTACTATATTTTACAGATGATTCTTGATTACAGTAAACTAAAAATACAGCAGTCATAAAGGAAGAGCTAGGGTATGTTTTCCCTTCCAGAGATTCCAAGGATCTACAAACCCTTAGAGCCAAAAAGCACGATGGTTCCAGAGAATGGAGTAGAGAGGAACAGGAGCTGAATGTTTAATGATTATACATTGAAGATGAAAATTGCTCTAGATGGGTAGAATGAAGAGAGAACTGTACCCTAAACAATGGTTATGTAGCCACACAGGATGGGACAAACCTATACTCCCTGATGTTGGGAAACTCAAGAAGGATTTCTAGCCATCCTAGATGCATGGAAAGATCTATCATAAAAACTAATGTGGAGGGGTTGGGAGTTTGGCATAGTTGTAGAGTGCTTGTATGAAGACGAAGGTTCAATTCCGCAGTACCACATACACAGAAAAAAACAGAAGTAGTGCTGTGGCTCAAGTAGAAGATCACTAGGCTTGAGGAAAGCTGAAGGACAGTGCTCAAACCGAGTTTAAAAAAAGACCAGAAAGCTAAGCATGATGAGGTGGTGGCTCACTTCTATAATCCTAGCTACTCAGGAGGCTGAGATCTGAGGATCAAGGTTTAAAGCCATCCTGGCACAAAAAGACCTGAGACACTTATCTCCAATTTACCTTTAGAAAATGGCTCCAGGGTAAGGTGGTAGCCTGGAGCTGATGAGATCAAGGATAGTGCCCAGGCTGAGTTCAAGATCTATGACCCACCAAAAAAAAACAAAAAACAAAAAATAAGATGAAAAAATTGGATTCTCTGAATTTTATCAGGCATATAAATGTCTTTTTTTACGGTTGAAATAACAAATTGTTTGGAAAAAAGTTTTTTACCTAGAAATGTACACTACAAATGGAATTAACAACAAACACAAAATATGCAAAATATACAAATTATCAAAATATGGGTAGCCTGCTTCTGTATCTTTCACTGACTCCTGTTCAAATGAGTCACATATTCTGAATCATTTCTCCCAGTCGATATATGCCACAAGTGTTAGCTTGTACTGTACTTCTTGGGAAATCAAAAGCAAATACTAAGCAAATGTGTGTTAGATTTTGTCAACAGTGATATTTCAAATATAAATCCCTACTCATTGCATTATTTAATATCAATGCCGGAATCTAACTTACACTGACAGAACCTTCAATCTTTTGAGAATCTTCAAAAGGGTGTGTAAATATTTAGGATCGTTATGTCTTCCTGGAGGAAAGATCCCTTTAGTAGTATGTAGTAACCTTCTTTGTCTTTTCTTACTAATTTTAGTTTGAAGTCTATTTTATCTGATATGAGGATGGCAACTCCAGCCTGTTCATGGGGGCAGTTAGCTTGATAGAGTTTATTCCAACCTCTCACTTTCAAAAGATGATTGTTTGGGGGTAAGATGTGTCTCTTGAAGACAGCAGAACGATGGCTCTTGCTTTTTGATCCAACTAGACAGCCTATGCCGTTTAATTGGAGAGTTAAGTCCATTGATATTGAGAGATAGGATTGAGAGATATTTATTAGTTCCTACCATTTTTAAAAGGTTTTGGTAGGGCCTGTGTCTTGACAGTTCTTGTGGTCCTTAGATGGTATGCTGTTTAGGTGCCATTTCTTTCCCTATATTGCATTTATTTTGGTTTTCTATGTATAGAGCATCTTTGAGAATTCTCTGTAATGTTGGTTTTTTTTCGACATATTGTTGCAGCTTTTCCCTGGAATGGAATGTTTTTATTGTTCCCTCAGTTATGAATGAGAGCTTAGCTGGCTACAGTATTCTTGGTTGGTAGTTATTTGATTTAAGGGCATGACATATATGCTTCCAGTCACTTTGTGCTTGCATGGTCTCTGCTGAGAAATCTGGGGTTATTCTTATTGGTTTGCCTTGATAGGTTACTGATCCCTTTTCCCTGGCTGCCTTTATGATCTTTTCTTTCATTTCTATTGATCCAGTTCAGATCACAATGTGGCGGTGGGATGTTCTTTTCTGGTCAGGTCTGTTTGGGGTTCTAAAAGGTTCTCGTATCTGGATGGGCCTGCCCTTCTGGATATTTGGGAAATTCTCTGAGATGATTCCCTGAAGTATATTTCCAATACCATTGACCTCTTTCTCCACGCCCTCCTCAATACCAACTAGCCTTAAATTAGGCTTCCTAATTGCATCTTGGACCTCCTGAAGCGCTCTCTCATATTTCCTAGATTTGGATTGACTCATTTTCTGTTCTTTCTCTATAATAACTAAATTATCTTCAGCCCCGGAAATTCTCTCCTCTGCATTGTCTAACCTGCTATCAAAGCTATCTACTTTATTTTTCATCTCCCTTGCTTCTAATTGCTCACTTTTGATGCCTTGCATCTCCTGTTTTAGATCATGTATTTACTTCTTTATCTCCTTGATTTCCTTTTGAGTGGTTAGCTCAGTAGCTTTATTTTCTTTGGACATTTGCTGGAGTTTGGTCACGTTTTTATTTGTGAATTCTATGAATTCATCCATATTTCTTTGAAAAACCTTTATTATGTCCTCCTTTATGGCTTCTTCTTTTTCACTTATCACCTTGTTTATGCTTTCCTCTTATTCAGCTATGGCTTCCTCCATTATCTCTTTCTTTATATTTTCACATTTTTCATTAATGATGTTTATCAATTGCATTTGTGTAGCACTTGGAAGACTCTACTATAGGTATTCCAGTGACTGTTCCATTGTCTGTTTACATTGGGTGGGGGATGTTGTTTCTTGATTTGACATTTTTCTTGAGTTTCTTGTTCTGCCCATTTGAAAATTGGAGCAATATGGCTACTAAATACGATTATAGTTTTTCAGATATAACCAACCTAGACCTCTGTAGCTGGCAGACACTAGATGTTCACAAGTTTTGATTGTTATTAACTCTTTCCTTTAGTGCACTTACAGACCAGTCTAATACAACCACTGATAAGCGATTTATACCCAAACAATAAGCCTCTCAATCCAATCTCTATTGTCTTTAAGTCCCTCTGAGCCTAGAGAATAATTAACCACCTGCATATACAATATTGCTCAACAGCCATCAAGTGTAGATCCGTGCAGTACAAGGGTTGAAAGACGAGCAGAGGTCCAGAGATAGAAAAAAATGAGAGAGGTCAGGGGAGGTACAAGAGGATTAACGTAGGAGTGTAAGAATATTGTAGTAATGAAGAAAAGGTATAGCATAAGGAAAACTGACCTAAGTTGGTAAGTAGGTAGCATATTTGAGTACAAAGTTTGGAAAGTATTAGAATAAAACTTATGTGTTGCTGCACGACTAGCTCTTAACCCAACCAGTGGCCTCACAGTGGACCATGGGATGGATCTGTTTTTCTTGTCTACGTTGAGGGAAAGGGGTATTTCACAAGATGCAGAAGCGAAGATTTCAGAAGCAAATGCTGTGAGGGAATTACTCGTAAAAAGCATTTTTATTTTCTTTTATCTTTCTGCCAGTCCTCGGGCTTGAATTCAGGGCCTGAGCACTGTCCTCGGGTTTTCTCAAGTCTAGCCCTCTGCCACTTGAGCCACAGTGCCACATCTAGATTTTCTATCTATGTGATACTGAGCAATCAAACCCAGATCTTCCTGGATGCTAGGCAAGCACTCTACCACTATGCCAAACTCTCAACCCTGACATAGTAATTATAAAGTCATCATCATCATATCAAAATATCCTTTCTCCTACAAAGAATGAACACTTATCTATGTGTGTAATGCTTTTTTTTAAATTTCACTAATTCTTCTGTGTTTTTCCCTCTTGCACTTTTTACACATGACAGCAAAGCTAATCATCAGGAAAAAATTGATTAGGATACAGAAACCTAATTATATCCTAGTAGATTGACGTCAAAAATATGTGCCAGATGCCCTGTGTGTTTGACCAAGTGGTAGAGTACATGGCTACCAAGCAATAAGCCTCAGGTTTGATTCCTCATTCCCACATACATAGAAAACGCCGCAAGTGGTGCTGTGGCTTGGTGGGACAGCTAAAGCCTAAAGAAAGCCCAAGAACAATGTTCACACTCTGAGGTCAAGTCCCAAGACTAGCAAAAACAAATAAAAATCGACAAGGGGCAAAATGCAGGCAGAGAAGGCACTGTGAAGCAAATGTTTTGTAAAGGATGAGGGCAATATTGACGTTTAAGTTTGGATCTTACTTTAGAAAGGCCCCTTGAGCCTGAGACCAGACTGGTAGTTGGGCCTAGTGGAAGACATTGGGATTGGACAAATAAGGTGTGCTGTATACTACATCCACATGTATATTGTGAGATTGGAGGAGAGATTCAGCCTCCAGTATGTCTTTGGTGAGGTCTTTTGTGAGCAAGGATCTTTGGTCATTGGGCCCTGAAAGGTGACCCTGCCTCCCTCACAATGGAACAGAATATGGAACCCTGGTAACCAAGCCACTGTAACTAACAACCAACTCAAGCCAGCTCACTTGGACTGTGGCTCAGGAGGAAGAAAGGTGTTGCTGTGCTGTTGCCAAAGGTCAGGAAACTCGAGTCTCAAGTATGGAAGTTGTGGATGTCTTACTCGAAGATGTACATGCTAGATCATTGCCAAGCCACAAATCCAGTATAACAGAACTTTCTCTAAGAAGAAGGCCAGGAAAATCCAGGGCAACCAGATGAGGTAAATTTCTAAGAAGAAATGTATTTGACCCCATCATCCTCCCCACACACTACAACTTTGTTTTTTTCCATTTTTTTATTATAATTAGTAACAGGGTTAGATGATATTTGCCAGATAGAAGGTGCATTAATTCACATACACTGATACCCTTTCACATGTCTTGGTACCCATTTCCCTCCAACCCCACACCCCCCACCCGTCTTGGTTTTCCCCCTTTCCTATCAAATTTCAAATCTCCAAATACAAATAAATTCAATATAACAGATAACAAAGTGAGATACTATACCAATATGGGATAACCAAGGGACAGCAAACGAGATGAGAGACAACATAGTACATTAAGGACAACAATCATTCATTATATGGCTTTTGTGTCAATATCCTGGAGGTCCTTTCAATTAGCTTCACATTATATGGCCTTATATATGGCCTTTTGCTCTATTGACAATCTCTGCTAGTAGAGCCCAAGGTTCCTACTGATTATGACGAATGAGGGAAACCACTGAGCCTAAGTTCCTTTGAGTCTGGCTTATTCACTTAATATGATTTGTTCTAAGTCTTTCCATTTCCTAACAAATAGGGCGATGTCATTCTTTCTGACAGCAGCATAGAATTCCATTGTGTACAAATACCACAACTTGTTGATCCACTCATCCACTGAGGGACATCTGGGTTGGTTCCATATCTTTGCTATGGTGAATAGTGCTGCAATGAACATTGTTGTGCTAGTGGGTTTAGTATGCCCTTGTTTCTGGATTGTTGGGTAAATGCCAAGTAGTGGAATTGCTGGGTCATAGGGGAGTTCTATGTTTAGCCTTTTCAGGCACTGCCACACTGCTTTCCATAGTGGTTGAACGAGTTTGCACTCCCACCAACAGTGTAGTAGTGATCCCTCCTGGCCACATCCCCTCCAGCATCTGTTGTCATTCGTTTTCCTGATCCTGGCCATTCTAACTGGAGTGAGGTGGAATCTTAGAGTTGTTTTGATTTGCATTTCTTTTATGACCAGAGATGTGGACCATTTCTTCATGTGTCTATAGGCCATTTTTGTTTCTTCTTCAGAGAAGACTCTCTTTAAGTCTTTGGCCCATTTTTTAATGGGATGGGTGTTACTTTGGAGGTTAGTTTTGGAGTGATTCAATTTTTTGAGTTGTTGATATATTTTAGATATGAGGCCTTTGTCCATTGTTTGGTTGGTGAAGATCTTCTCCCACTCTGTAGGCTTACTGATTAGTTTACTAGCTATATCCGTTGCCATACAAAAGCTCTGCAGTTTAATGCAGTCCCACTTATCCAGCCTTTCTCTGATTTGTTGTGATTCTTGGTCCTTATTAAGAAAGTTTCGACCTGTGCCAAGGAGGCCTAGTGTATCTCCTATTCCTTCCTGTAAACTTTTCAGTGTGTCAGCTTTTACCTCCAGGTCTTTGATCCATTTGGAGTTAATTCTAGTGCAAGGTGACAAAGAAGGGTCCAACTTTAGTTTTCTGCAGGTGTTTAACCAGTTCTGCCAGCACAACTTGTTGAAGAGGCTATCTTTCTTCCATTATATTTTTTTGGCGCCCTTGTCAAAGATTAGGTGGCCGTAGGTCTGTGGTTTAATATCTTTGTCCGCAGTTCTACTCCATTGGACTTCAGGCCTGTTCTTGTGCCAGTACCAAGCTGTTTTGAGAATTATAGCTCTGTAATAGAGTCTTAAGTTTGGAATTGAAATTCCTCCAGCACTGTTCTTTCTGCTAAGAAGTGTTTTTGCTATACGGGGTCTTTTATTATTCCATATGAAAATTTGAATTGCCTCTTCTATTTCTTTAAAGAATGAAATTGGGATGTTGATTGGTATTACATTGAATTTGTAGATAGCCCTTGGCAAGATTGTCATTTTCACAATGTTGATTCTTCCAATCCAGGAGCATGGGAGGTTTTTCCATTTCCTTAGTTCTGCTTTAATTTCCTTTTTTATGGTTTTAAAGTTTTCATCTAAAAGGTCCTTTACATTCTTAGTTAAGCTAATTCCTAGGTACTATATTTTCTTTGAGGCTATTGTGAAAGGAGTTTCTTTCCTGATTATTGCCTCGTTCCTCTCAGTGTTGGCGTAAAGTAAGGCAGTTGATTTGTGAGGGTTGATTTTATGGCCTGCTACCCTTCCAAAGCTTTGAATCAGCTCAAGGAGCTTGGGAGTAGAGTCTATAGGATTCTTTAAATACAGAATCATGTCATCTGCAAACAGGGATAGTTTTATTTCCTCTTTTCCTACTTGGATCCCCTTTATGCTTGCTTCTTGCCTTATTGCACTGCCTAGGAATTCTACTACTATGTTAAAAAGGAGTGGAGAGAATAGGCCTCCTTGTCTCGTTCCTGATTTTAGAGGGAATGGCTTTAGATTTTCACCATTAAGTATAATACTAGCAGTGGGTTTCTCATACACAGCCTTTATTACATTAAGAAATGTTCCATGGATTCCTAGTTTCTCCACATCTTTTAACATAAAGGGGTTTTAGGTCTTGTCAAATGCCTTTTCCGCATCTATTGAGACAATCATGTGATTTTATCCCTGCTCCTGTTGATGTGTTGAATTATATTAATTGATTTGTGTATGTTTAACCAGCTTTGCCTCCCTGTGATGAATCCAGTTTGGTCATAGTGTATAATTTTTTTGATGAGTTGTTGTAGACGGTTGGCCACTATTTTGTGGAGAAGTTTTGCATCGATATTCATCAAAGAAATGAATCTATACTTCTCTTTCTTTGATGAATCTCTGTGTGGTTAGGGGATGAGGGATATACTGGATTCACAGAATGAGTTTGGTAAAGAACCTTCATTTTCAATTTCGTTGAAGAGCTTGAGGAGTATTGGTGTGAGCTCTGCTTTGAAGACATTATACAATTCAGTTGTGAATCCATCTGGCCCTGGGCTCTTTTTAAGTGGAAGTTGTCTAATTTCCATTTCTACTTCAGAGGTTGAAATAGGCCTGTTGAGTTGGGTTAGCTCTTCTTGGTTCAGTGTGGGTATGTTAATATTGTCTAGGAATTCATCCATTTCTTCAAGATTCTCAAATTTGTTGGCGTAAAGCTTTGAGAAGTATTCCCTCATGATATTCTGGATCTTGGTAATTTCTGTCGTGATATTACCATTTTCATCTGCGATTTTGTTTATTTCGATATGCTCTCTTCTTTTTTTGGTAAGATTTGCTAAGGGCTTGTCAATTTTGTTAAATCTTTCAAAGAACCAACTCCTTGTTTTGTTGATTCTTTCTATAGTTTTTTTATTCCAAATCATTTAATTCTGCTTTGATTTTAATAATTTGCTTTCTCCTAATGGGTTTAGGGTTGGTTTGTTGCTCTTTTTCCAGGAGGTTAAGGTGAGACATTAACTAGTTGGTTTGCCATTTTTCCAACTTGCTTTTGCAGGCACTCAGCGCTATAAATTTTCCACTGATTACTGCCTTTGTTGTGTCCCTAAGGAGTTGATATTTCTGTGCTCATTATTGTTAAATTTCATAAACAGTTGGATATCTGTTCTGATCTCTTCGATTACCCATTGTTTTTGATTCAACAATGTGTTGTTCAGTCTCCATGAGTTACAGGGTTTTCTTTTGTGGAGATGTGTGTTCAGCTCCAATTTGATGCCTTTATGGTCTGAGAGTGTGCATGGAATAATTTCATTGTTTCTGAATCTGTCCAGGTTTGCTTTATGGCCTAAGATGTGGTCTATTTTGGAAAATGTTCCAAGTACTGCTGAGAAAGTCGTATATTGTGGTGTTACTGGGTAGAATATTCTGCAGATGTCTGTTACATCTAGTCGGTCTATATAGTTGTTCAGTTCTAAGGTTTCTCTTTTGAGTTTTTGCCTTGTTGATCTGTCCATAGGTGAGAGTGGTGTGTTAAACTCACCAACAATCACTGTATTTCGATCTATGTATGGTTTCAGTGTAAGTAAAGTTTGCTTGATGAAGTTTGGAGCTCCGGGATTGGGTGTGTAAATATTTAGGATCGTTATGTCTTCCTGGAGGAAAGATCCCTTTAGTAGTATGTTGTAACCTTCTTTGTCTTTTCTTACTAATTTTAGTTTGAAGTCTATTGTATCTGATATGAGGATGGCAACTCCAGTCTGTTTATGGGGGCAGTAAGCTTGATAGAGTTTATTCCATCCTCTCATTTTCAAAAGATGACTGTTTTTGGGTAAGATGTGTCTCTTGAAGACAGCAGAATGATGGCTCTTGCTTTTTGATCCAACTAGACAGCCTATGCCGTTTAATTGGAGAGTTAAGTCCATTGATATTGAGAGTTAGGATTGAGAGATATTTATTAGTTCCTACCATTTTTAAAAGCTTTTAGTAGGGCCTGTGTCTTGACAGTTCTTGTGGTCCTTAGATGGTATGCTGTTTAGGTGCCATTTCTTTCCCTATAATGCATTTATTTTGGTTTTGTATGTATAGAGCATCGTTGAGAATTCTCTGTAGTGTTGGTTTTGTTTCGACATATTGTTGCAGCTTTTCCCTGGAATGGAATGTTTTATTGTTCCCTCAGTTTGAATGAGAGCTTAGCTGGCTACAGTATTCTTGGTTGGTAGTTATTTGTTTTAAGGGCATGACATATATGCTTCCAGTGACTTCGGGCTTGCATGGTCTCTGCTTTGAAATCTGGGGTTATTCTGATTGGTTTGCCTTTATAGGTTACTGATCCCTTTTCCCTGGCTGCCTTTAGGATCTTTTCTTTCGTTTCTATTGATCCAGTTCGGATCACAATGTGGCGGTGGGATGTTCTTTTCTGGTCAGGTCTGTTTGGGGTTCTAAAAGCTTCTCGTATCTGGATGGGCCTGCCCTTCTGGATATTTGGGAAATTCTCGGAGATGATTCCCTGAAGTATATTTCCAATACCATTGACCTCTTTCTCCACGCCCTCCTCAATACCAACCAGTCTTAAATTAGGCTTCCTAATTGTATCTTGGACCTCCTGAAGCGCTCTCTCATATTTCCTAGATTTGGATTGACTCATTTTCTGTTCTTTCTCCATAATGCCCAAATTATCTTCAGCCCCGGAAATTCTCTCCTCTGCATTGTCTAACCTGCTATCAAAGCTATATACTTTATTTTTCATCTCCCTTGCTTCTAATTGCTCACTTTTGATGCCTTGCATCTCTTGTTTTAGATCATGTATGGATTTCTTTATCTCCTTGATTTCCTTTTGAGTGGTTAGCTCAGTAGCTTTATTTTCTTTGGACATTTGCTGGAGTTTGGTCACGTTTTTATTTGTGGATTCTATGAATTCATCCATCTTTCTTTGAAAAACCTTTATTATGTCCTCCTTTATGGCTTCTTCTTTTTCACTTATCACCTTGTTTTTGCTTTCCTCTTATTCAGCTATGGCTTCCTCCATTATCTCTTTTTTATATTTTCACATTTTTTATTAATGATGTTTATCAATTGCATTTGTGTAGCACTTGGAAGACTCTCCTCTAGGTTTGCCAGTGACTGTTCCATTGTCTGTTTACATTGGGTGGGGGATGTTGTTTCTTGATTTGACATTTTTCTTGAGTTTCTTGTTCTGCCCATTTGAAAATGGGAGCAAGATTACTACTAAATACGATTATACTTTTCAGATATAACCAACCTAGACCTCTGTAGCTGGCAGACTCTAGATGTTCACAAGTTTTGATTGGTATTATCACTCTTTCTTTTTGTGCACATACAGACCAGTCTAATACAACCAATGATAAGCGATTTATACCCAAAACAATAAGCCTCTCAATCCAATCTCTATTGTCTTTAAGTCCCTCTGAGCCTAGAGAATAATTAACCACCTGCATATACAATATTGCTCAACAGCCATCAAGTGTAGATCCGTGCAGTAGAAGGGTTGAAAGACGAGCAGAGGTCCAGAGACAGAAAAAAAGAATGACAGAGGTCAGGGGAGGTGCAAGAGGATTAACGTAGGAGAGTAAGAATATTGTAGTAATGAACAAAATCTATAGCATAAGGATAACTGACATAAGTTGGTAAGTAGGTTGCATTTTTGAGTCCAAAGTTTGGAAAGTATTAGAAAAAAACTTATTTGTTGCTGCACGACTAGCTCTTAGCCCAACCAGTGGCCTCACAGTGGACCATGGGATGGATCTGTTTTTCTTGTCTACATTGAGGGAAAGGGGTATTTCACAAGATGCAGAAGCGAAGATTTCAGAAGCAAATGCTGTGAGTGAATTAGCTCGTAAAAAGGATTTTTATTTTCTTTTATCTTTCTGCCAGTGTTGGGACTTGAATTCAGGGCCTGACCACTGTCCTCGGGTTCTCTCAAGTCTAGCCCTCTGCCACTTGAGCCACAGTGCCACATCTAGATTTTCTATCTATGTGATACTGAGCAGTCAAACCCAGATCTTCATGGATGCTAGGCAGGCACTCTACCACTATGCCAAACTCTCAACTCTAACATAGTAATTATAAAGTCATCATCATCATATCAAAATATCCTTTCTCCTACAAAGAATGAACACTTATCTATGCGTGTAATGCTTTTTTTTAATTTCACTAATTCTTCTGTGTTTTTCCGTCTTGCATTTTTTACACATGACAGCAAAGCTAATCATCAGGAAAAAATTGATTAGGATACAGAAACCTAATAATATCCTAGTAGATTGACTTCAAATTATGTGCAAGATGCCCTGTGTGTTTGACCTAGTGGTACAGTCCTTGGCTACCACGCAGAAAGACTCAGGTTTGATTCCTCATTACCACATACATAGAAAACGCTGCAAGTGGGGCTGTGGCTCGGTGGGACAGCTAAAGCCTAAAGAAAGCCCAAGAACAATGTTCACACTCTGAGGTCAAGTCCCAAGACTAGCAAAAACAAAAAAAAATCGACAAGGGGCAAAATGCAGGCAGAAAAGGCACTGTGAAGCAAAGGTTTTGTAAAGGATGAGGGCAATATTGACCCTTAAGTTTGGATCTTACCTAAGAAAGGCTCCTTGAGCCTGAGACCAGACTGGTAGTTGGGCCTAGTGGAAGACATTGGGATTGGACAAATAAGGTGTGCTGTTTACTACATCCACATGTATATTGTGAGATTGGAGGAGATGTTCAGCCTCCAGTATGTCTTTGGTGAGGTCTTTTGTGAGCAAGGATCTTTGGTCATTGGGCCCTGAAAGGTGACCCTGCCTCCCTCACAATGGAACAGAATATGGAACCCTGGTAACCAAGCCACTGTAACTAACAACCAGCTCAAGCCAGCTCATTTGGCCTGTGGCTCAGGAGGAAGAAAGATGTTGCGGTGCTGTTGCCAAAGGTCAGGCAACTCGAGTCTCAAGTATGGAAGTTGTGGCTGTCTTACTCGAAGATGTACATGCTAGATCATTGCCAAGCAACAAATCCAGTATACCAGAACTTTCTCTAAGCAGAAGGCCAGGAAAATCCAGGGCAACCAGATGAGGTAAGTTTCTAAGAAGAAATGTATTTGACCCCATCATCCTCCCCACACACTACAACTTTCTTTTTTTTCCATTTTTTTTATTATAATTAGTAACAGGTTTAGATGATATTTGCCAGATAGAAGGTGCATTAATTCACATACATTGATACCCTTTCACATGTCTTGGTATCCATTTCCCTCCAACCCCACACCCCCCACCCGTCTTGGTTTTTCCCCCTTCCCTATCAAATTTCAAATATCCAAATACAAATAAATTCAATATATAAGATAAAGTGAGATACTATACCAATATGGGATAACCAAGGGACAGCAAACGAGATGTGAGACAACATAGAACATTAAGGACAACAATCATTCATTATATGGCTTTTGTGTCAATATCCTGGAGGTCCTTTCAATTAGCTTCACATTATATGGACTTATATATGGCCTTTTGCTCTATTGACAATCTCTGCTAGTAGAGCCCCAGGTTTCTACTGATTATGACGAATGACGGAAACCACTGAGCCTAAGTTTCTTTGAGTCTGGCTTACTTCACTTAATATGGTTTGTTCTAAGTCTTTCCATTTCCTAACAAACGGGGCGATGTCATTCTTTCTGACAGCAGCATAGAATTCCATTGTGTACAAATACCACAACTTGTTGATCCACTCATCCACTGAGGGACATCTGGGTTGGTTCCATATCTTTGCTATGGTGAATAGTGCTGCAATGAACATTGTTGTGCTAGTGGGTTTAGTATGCCCTTGTTTCTGGATTGTTGGGTAAATGCCAAGTAGTGGAATTGCTGGGTCATAGGGGAGTTCTATGTTTAGCCTTTTCAGGCACTGCCACACTGCTTTCCATAGTGGTTGAACGAGTTTGCACTCCCACCAACAGTGTAGTAGTGATCCCTCCTGGCCACATCGCCTCCAGCATCTGTTGTCATTCGTTTTCCTGATCCTGGCCATTCTAACTGGAGTGAGGTGGAATCTTAGAGTTGTTTTGATTTGCATTTCTTTTAGGACCAGAGATGTGGAGCATTTTTTCATGTGTCTATAGGCCAATTTTGTTTCTTCTTCAGAGAAGAGTCTCCTTAAGTCTTTAGCCCATTTTTTAATGGAATGGGTGTTACTTTGGAGGTTAGTTTTGGAGAGATTTAATTTTTTAGTTGTTGATATATTTTAGATATGAGGCCTTTGTCCGTTGTTTGGTTGGTGAAGATCTTCTCCCACTCTGTAGGCTTCCTGATTAGTTTACTAGCTATCTCCGTTGCCATACAAAAGCTCTGCAGTTTAATGCAGTCCCACTTATCCAGCCTTTCTCTGAGTTGTTGTGATTCTTGGTCCTTATTAAGAAAGTTTCGACCTGTGCCAAGGAGGCCTAGTGTATCTCCTATTCCTTCCTGTAAACTTTTCAGTGTGTCAGCTTTTACCTCCAGGTCTTTGATTCATTTGGAGTTAATTCTAGTGCAAGGTGACAAAGAAGGATCCAACTTTAGTTTTCTGCAGGTGCTTAACCAGTTCTGCCAGCACAACTTGTTGAAGAGGCTATCTTTCTTCCATTCTATTTTTTGGCTCCCTTGTCAAAGATTAGGTGGCCGTAGGTCTGTGATTTAATATCTGGGTCCGCAGTTCTATTCCATTGGACTTCAGGCCTGTTCTTGTGCCAGTACCAAGCTGTTTTGAGAATTATTGCTCTGTAATAGAGTCTAAAGTTTGGAATTGAATTTCCTCCAGCGCTGTTCTTTCTGCTAAGAAGTTTTTTTTGCTATGCTTGGTCTTTTATTATTCTATATGAAATTTTGAATTGCCTCTTCTATTTCTTTAAAGAATGACATTGGGAAGTTGATGGGTATTGCATTGAATTTGTAGATAGCGCTTGGCAAGATTGTCATTTTCACAATGTTGATTCTTCCAATCCAGGAGCATGGGAGGTTTTTCCATTTCCTTAGTTCTGCTTTTACTTCCTTTTTTAGGTTTTTAAAGTTTTCATCTAAACGGTCCTTTACATTCTTAGTTAAGCTAATTGCTAGGTACTTTATTTTCTTTGAGGCTATTGTGAAAGCAGTTTCTTTCCTGATTATTGCCTCGTTCCTCTCACTGTTGGCGTAAAGGAAGGAAGTTGATTTGTGAGGGTTGATTTTATGGCCTGCTACCCTGCCAAAGCTTTGAATCAGCTCAAGGAGCTTGGGAGTAGAGTCTATAGGATTCTTTAAATACAGAATCATGTCATCTGCAAAGAGGGATAGTTTTATTTCCTCTTTCCCTACATGGATCCCCTTTATGCTTGCTTCTTGCCTTATTGCACTGCCTAGGAATTCTAGTACTATGCTAAAAAGGAGTTGAGGGAGTGGGCATCCTGAATGCTACCCCTTAGCACTTTAATGCAAAGCTTAGGGCTGTGGCATTTTAAGCACAATTCAACGCTCTGTTTTTTGCTGGTTAATTAGAGGTAAAAATCTTATGGAATGTATTGCGTTGCTGATTTTGAACTGGAATCCTCAGGTCTCAGCTTATCTTGAGTAGCTAGGATTACAGTACTTTTACAACATGTATGCTCATACACATTGCTTCTGATCCAAACACTCATTGTTCAATTTAACTAACAAGATGTGAGGAACGATGATTGACTGTAATTTACTAGATGGGATTCTAGTGAGTATATATTTCCACTTCCACTCTGAAGCCAGGGAAATGTTTCTGGTACATGTTTCAACTATCTCCCAAAGAGGAAATAATATGTGAGTACGTTTGATAGTATTTCAGATAGGAGATGGACTTTGGTGTTTGGAACCTGTTGGGCAGAGTGTATCAGCTGGGCTGTGATAACAGAGATGATGTTACAGACAGTAATATTTTCATCCCAGACAGACTTAATCCAGATCCTTGGATTTCAGGCCTTGAGTAGATAGAATTACAAGTGTGAGCTGCCACCACCACCTGGTTCATTTTGGAAACCTTAATTGCTTCTCATTTGTTCCTTTCATTTTTTGGAAGATTGATCTAAGCTGGCTGATTGTGCATCACAATGAAGTGATTGGCCTCAGGAATTGCAAATATTTGTTTCATCAGCACGGAATGAATGAAAGTTGATCTAAACCCAATAGTATTTTCCTTCTGATAAATAGGGAACTTACTTATATCATTTTTCCTTGCCTTTGCTTTCCCAAAGCAAGCAACATATTTCTTAAAAACTATACTTCATGAGAATATTATAATTAGAAGCTATCTTCTGCACACTTCAGAATAGTCCTTGCATTTATAAACTTATATTACAATATTAGGTAGAAGAATGGTGACTGTTAGTTTCATAACTATTTCATATGTTTTACTCTTTAAGGCTCATTAAGTCAAGAAGGGATTAAATACATTTATATAATAGTAGAACATAGCTCCTACTGATTTGATGTGTGTGCAGATGATACACAGATTTATTAGGATTACTCAAAAGTTTTCTTCAAATTTTCAGTAGTAGACTGCTATGCTAACTGGAAGGTGATAGTAATGATGCTGAAATTCTATGAATCAGCTATGAAGCAGAATTTCAGGGGAGAGTATTTGCTAGGGACTTAATTTCTAAGACGCATATCAAGAATATTGAACTATAACACCAAATGATGGAGGATTCAGCGTCACATTTTGTTTGTTTTATGGAGGTCCTGGGACTTGAACCCAGGGCCTGGGAACTGTACTTAAATGTTTTTTTTTGCTTCAGGCTAGTGTTCTACCACTTTATCCACAGCTCCACTTCCAGATTTTTGGTAATGAACTGTAAATCAGAATATCATGCAATTTGTTTGGGCTGGATTCAAACCTGATTCTGTGTAGATAGGATTCCAAGTGTGAGCGCACAGAGCCTGGCTAGTATCATTCATCATTCAAGTCATGGGACTGCAATTCTGCACCTGGGTCTTGTCACTGAGATTTTCAGCTCAAGACTACTGCCCTATCCCTTGAGCCATAGGGCCACTTCTGGGTTTCTGGTGGTTAATTGGAGATAAGAGTCACATGGACTTCAGTGCCCAGGCTGACTTTGAACTGCTATCCTTGGATCCCAGCCTCTTGAGTAGCTACATTTACAAGTGTGAGCCACCATACCCGGCTAAATTATTTTTTAAGTTAATTTTTTTGTTAAGTCAATATATAGTTGGCATACGGTTACATAAGTAATAAACATATTTCTTAAGAAAATTGTTATCCCCTCCCTCATTTTTCTCTGTTTTCCTACCTTCAGCCCCCTCTCCACCCAGATTGTTCAGTTCATTTCCGTTTAGTGTCTTCCAAGTATCACTGTTCAATTGGTTCACCCTTTTTCCTTTGTTTTTTTTTTTTACCATTTTATTATACCCTCTCCATTCCCCAAATCACATAAACCTATGTACAAGACACAGGGTACCCGAATTCAACACAGTGACTACAGAGAAAAAAACTAAAGGGAAAAAGAAGAAAAGAGGTAAAAACAAAGAAAATGAAAGAACATCATACAGTACCTTAGAAGCAACAACACTGAAAAAACAAAACATAAAACCTTGGGCTGAAAATGAAGCTTGCCTAGCATGTATGAAACACTGGATTCCATTCCTCAGCACCACATAAACCAAAAACTGGAAGTGCCACTGTGACTCAGCTGGTAGATTTCTAACGTTCAGCACAGAGTGTCTCCAAGTGACAAAAATCTGTCACATTTAAGTCAGGCTTCAAAACTTTGCTAGGAACCAGTTATGTGATTTGGAATAAAGTCCAATTTTCAAAAAATCACGAGCCAGGCGCTGGAGGGTCATAATTGTCATTCTACTAGCTAGGGAGAAGGTGATTCAAAGCCTTTGCCAGCAAAAAAATGAAAACAAAAAAAACTGTAAGATTCTACTCTCCACTTATCCACCCAACAACTAAGTGGAGTTGTGGCTAAAACTGGTACAGCATTAGCCTTGAGGAAAAAGAACTAAGAGACCTTGCCCAGGTCCAAAGTTCAACCTCCCCACCAAGAAACAAAAAAAAGAGTCCAGATACCTTAGTTTAAAAAATATATCTGGATATCTTAGTAGATTTTTCTGATCTTTCCTCATTCATCTCATGGAACCACATAATCTTGATCCTGATCTGACTAAGAGCCTGCATTGTGCTTAATAAATTCATTCCACATATTCCATTAGAATCTACACAGCTAACAGCCACTTACCAATGCTTTATTCTACGTTTTGGCCAGTATGTCTTCATACCATCTACACAGTCGCTATATCATCTTTCCAGAAGTATCATTGAGTGTAGAACACTCAGAACTAAAATAATTGCATAAAGATGTAATAAAACCCCTTGATTCATTAAGAAAATTTCTGTACCACTTAGAGCAAGTACATTAGTGGTATTTACCTCTAGCCTCTTTATTAAAAAATTTATTAACATTGAATTTTACATCATATTTCAAATGTCATGTTTAACCAACAAGTATTCAAGAAGGGAATCGCTATACAATCACTGGCACATAGATTTTAGAATATAGTAAAAATTAAGCTGAGTCTTTGTATGTCATAGATACAGATTAATCTATAATAAAACACATGTCTATAGAGTGTATAGTCTATCCTAGATTATTATGTCTATGTAGTTATGTTTATATCTCCAAAATTATGTCCAGAACTTGGGTATCAACTATTCAATCATCGCTCTACTACTGTTTGAAACTAATATCCATATATTAAGGAGACCATGTACCTTTTGTTCCTTGGTCTTGACTTATCTCACTCAACAGGATTCACGCTAATTTCATCCACTACCCCAAAAATGCCATTATTATTTTTTTCTGTGCAGATCTTCTTTTTATGTATTTATATTTATTGTAATTTATAGAAGCGTTACATTATATTCACCAGATAGGAGGTGCATTACTTCTCAAACTTTGATACCCCATGTAATGATATGGTCCCCATTTCCCTTCCCCTACCCCCATTCATGTTCATTTCCCCCCTTCCCTATCCAATTTCAAATAACCAATTAGGCACATATGAAATATATCAGAAAACAAGGTGAAATATTGTAACAATATGATATAACCAAGGGATAGCAAAAGAGATAAGAGATCACATAGTTCATTAAGGACAACAATCACTCATATGAGTTTTGTTTCTTTATCTTGGAGGTCCCTACATTTAGTGTCATACTATTTGTCACGATGTCTCTAGATTTTGTTCTATTGTAAATCTCTGGTAGCAGAGCCCAAGGTTTCTACTGAATTTGACAAATGAGGGAGACTCTTGGGCCTATGTTCCTTTGAGTTTGGCTAACTTCACTTAATATGATTTTTTTCCTTTTCATCCACTTCCCCGAGAATGCCATTATTTTATCTTGTCGGTTGGCTATGTATCATTCCATTGTGTGTGTGTGCGTTTGTGTGTGTGTGTGTGTGTGTGTGTGTGTGCGTGTATCACATTTTTTTAGTAGGGCATCTTGTTGTTTCCATCATCCAACCTCATATTCTACAGATATTTTTATAGTCTCTTTTTTATTTTCAGGGTAATGTATAGAGGGTTTACGATTACATTTACAGGTAGTGGACTGCATTACTTCTCACACATTTATTCCACTCCACATGTTTTTGTCCCCAGTTCCCTCTCCCCTCCCCTTCCCAATCATCTTGTTTCCCCCCTTCCCTTTCCTATTTGACATAAACAAATTAACATATATAAAATAAGCCAGGGAAAAAATCAGATACAGTAACAATCTGACATTAACCAGAGGGCAAAATAAGAGATGACAAATAACATAATAGATTAAGGACAAAAATCACACAAGATTAAGAGCAACGATGACACAAGATATAGCTCTTGTTCCCATATCCTAGAGATCCTTTCATTTAGTCTCATCCTATATGACCTTATATACCTAGGTTTTGAGTTATTGTAATCCTCTGCTAGGAGAGTCCTAGATGTGAACTAATTATTATAAATGAGAGAAACCATTGAGCTTATGTTTCTTTGGGTCTGGCTGCTTCACTTAATATGAATTTTTCCAAGTCTTTCCATTTCCTTACAAATGGGGCGATGTCATTCCTTCGGATGGCAGCATAGCATTCCATTGTGTATAAATACCACATCTTCTTGATTCAGTCATCTACTGAGTGGCATCTGGGTTGGTTTCATAGCTTTGCTATGGTAAACAGTGCTGCAATGAGCATCATTGTGCTAGTGGCTTTAGTATGTCCTTTTTTCTGGACAATTGGGTAGATGCCAAGTAGTGGATTTGCTGGATCATAGGGGAGCTCTATGTTCAGTCTTTTGAGGAACCACCACACTGCTTTCCCTAGTGGTTGAACGAGTTTACACTCACACCAACAGTGTAGGTGTGATCCCCCCTGGTCACTTCCCCACCAGTATCTCTTATTAGATTTTTTGATAATGGCCGTTCTGACTGGAGTCAGGTGGAATCTCAAAGTTGTTTTGATTTTCATTTCCCTTATTGCTAGAGATATGGAGCATTTCTTCATGTGGCTAAAGCCCATTTTAATTTTCTCTTCAGAGAATACTCTTCTAAGTCTTTAGCCCACCTTTTAATAGGATGGTTGTTTCTTTGAAGATTTGTTTGGGAGAGATTCATTTTTTTCAGCTATAGATATATTTTAGATAACTACATATATTTTTGTAGAAAAAAGAATGGAAGCCATCATGCTGGCTCACAACTTAATTTCAGCTACTTAGGAGGCTCAGGGCTTAGGATCACAGGTCAAAGCCAACCAGGGCCCTACAGTGTGTCAGATCAAACTCTGTGAACATACAATGACTGTAAGAGGAATCTCACAGCCTGGGAATGTAGCCTAATGGTAGAGTGCTCACCTAGAATGCATGAAGATCTAGGTTCTATTCACCGGTACCGCATACTCAGAAAAAAGCTAGAAGTGGCGCTGTGTTTCAAGAGGCAGAGCACTCACCTTGGGCAAGCGAGTCCAATGAAAATGTCTAGGCCCTGAGTTCAAGCCCTAGCACTGGCAAAAAGAAAAAAAAGAGCAATCTTACTTAAGTTACAAGGAATGTACCCTATATTTATACAGACTGAATAATTCATTAAGAAATTAGAAAATATGTATAAAGTGCATAATTTCTTTTGTGTGTTGGCACTGGGTCTTCAACTGAGTGCGTCAGCTCTACTCCTGACCTTTTCTGCTCAAAGCTAGCACTCTACCAATGTAGCCCCAAATCAACTATCTTCAATTGAGATGTAAGCGATGAATATTCAGGGTGCTTCATGAAAAACATTTTTATAAATTGAAACTTTCAACACAGTCTTATTTTAGTATGAATGTTGAGATGGGAAGAGACAGAAAAAGTGAAATGTTTCCTGATCCCCATAGAGAAGAGACTCAGCAGAACCACTGTGGTCTGCAGGCTTCTTTGTGAGTTTTGTTTGCTTGTTTGATTTTTGTCAATTGTGGGGCTTGAACTCTGGGCCTGGGCACTGTCCCTGAGCTCTTCAGCTCAAGGCTAGTGCTTTAATCTGTGAGACACAGTGCCACTTCTGGTTTTTCTGGCAGTTAACTGGGTACTTTGGCTGGCTTTAAACTTTGATTCTCAGATCTTAGCCTCCTGAGTAGCTAAGATTATAGGTGTGAGGTACCATCACCAGGCTGCTGCTCTGTTACTATGCAGGTTCTGGATCAAGAACTTCAAGTTCTTACTTCAATTTTTTCTTCTCTTGCCTGATACTCTGCCATTTGAACGAAGCCCCAGTTCCTGGTCTTTGTTGGTTAATGAGAGATATTATGATTTTCTAATATTCAGAGCAATGATTATAAAACCCAGCATTTTACTTACTTGAATAAATTAAGAGACAGGACCTAGTGAGATGGAAAATAAAATTTTTTTTCAAGTTGCTATCCTGTTCTAATGCATAAGTCTGGCTATTTTGCTTACACACAAATATGTATTTTACCAATTTCTACTCTATTTTTGCTTCGCTTAAAACCACCACTGCCATTTCATAGATTTTGTTGTTGTTGTTTGCGGTGCTTGAACTCTGTGCCTGGGCTGTTCCTCAGATCTTCAGTTCAATGCCAGTGCTCTACTACTTTTGATTTGGCCAGTCCTGGCCTTGAACTCAGGGACTGAGCACTGTCCTTATATTTTCTCAAGGCTAGGGCTCTACCACTTCAGCCTCAGCACCACTTCCAGCATTTTTCTATGTATGTGATATTGAGGAATTGAACCCAGGTCTTCGTGCATGCTAGGCAAGCACTCTACCACTAGGCCAAACTCCCAGCCCAAAATTATTCATCATTACTATTAGCTATCTTCTTTTTTTTTATTATTGATTCGTCATGTTGCTTGGATTTGGGCCTGGACTGTCCCTGACCTCTTCAGCTCAAGGTTAGCGCTCTTCCTCTACAGCTCCATATTTGGTTTCTGGTAGTTAATTGGTGATGTAAGTCTCACAAACATATGTGTCCAGGCTGGCTTTGGGCTTTGAACCAAGATCCTCCAATCTCAGCCTCCATAGTAGCTAGAATTACACGCTTCAGCCAGCAGTGCCTGACTGTTTGATGTCTCTGTCTCTGTCTCTCTGTCTCTGTCTGTCTCTGTCTGTCTGCCTGTCTCTCTCTGTCTCTCTCTGTCTCTCTCTGTCTCTCTCTGTCTCTCTCTGTCTCTCTCTGTCTCTCTGTCTCTCTGTCTCTCTGTCTCTCTCTCTCTCTCTCTCTCTCTCTCTCTCTTTTGGTTGTAAGACTTTAATTGTGCACCTGGGCAGTGTCCCTGGGCTACAACCTTAAACACCTTCAGCTACAGTGTCACTTGTGGTTTTCTGGTGCTTAAGTGGAAGTAACATTTTCATGGACTTCAGTGTCTGGCCTGGCTTTGAACTGTGATCCTCAGAACCCAACCTTCTGAGATCATTTCCAGCTTTTTTTTTGGTGTAAGTGGTACAGAGTAATTGAACACAGGGCTTTGTGCATACTAGGCAAGCAAACTACCACTAGTGTGCACTCCAGCCTTAGATAAGGGCTTTCTTTTTCTTTTTCTTTTTTTCACTCATGGGGCTTGAACTCTGGGCCTGGATGTTTACCTTATGCTCTTCAGCTCAAGGCAAGAGCTCTACCACTTGAGGCACATTGTCATTTTGAATTTTCTGGATTATTTGGAAATAAGATTCTCACAGATTTTTATGCCTGGGCCGTCTTTGAACCTCGATCCTCCAGGGTAGCTAGGATTACCGGGGCGAGCCACCAGTCACGGGCATTAAATTATTATTTTTTGCATGTCCTATGGCTTCAACTCATGGCCAGAGCACTATCCTGGGGCTTGCTCAAGGATAGCACTTTACTTCAGCCAGCCAACTCCCGGTCCAAATAGGCCACTCTTGAAGCTACAATTACAGAGATCGTACATAATACTGGCATGTTGTTATCTAAGTATATAATTTTTCTTCTATTTTTGATGGCTTTTCCTTAGTGTACATATTTCCTACATATTTTATGGAAAACTTCCTTCCCACTGGGGCCATAAGTTAAGCCTAGTAGAAGCGTTCTTGCTGAGCATGAATGAAGACCCAAGTTCAATTCCTCAGCACAACATAGATAAAAAAAGATAAAAGTGGTGCTATGGCACATGTGATAGAACTTGCGCCTTAAGAATAAACAAAAACAAAAACAAGGATCATGCTCAGGTCCTGAGTCTAAGCCCAGTACTGGCAAAAAAAATTCTACCCAAAGTAGACATTTAAACTTATTGTACTTTTCAAAAAATTTGTTTTTCTAGG
Source organism: Megascapheus bottae (assembly GCF_031878675.1). Classification (NCBI taxonomy): domain Eukaryota; kingdom Metazoa; phylum Chordata; class Mammalia; order Rodentia; family Geomyidae; genus Megascapheus; species Megascapheus bottae. Next base: position 997,919 of record NW_028327580.1, on the reverse strand, counting down.
TGATATACAAAGAGATTGCTGTTACATATGAGTACATTTCTTGTAAACACTGTTACCCTCTCCCCCCTTTTCTCTTTCCCTTCCCCCCAGTCATAAATTTCATTTACAACAAATATATATGTATTTTCATTCCTGAAAAAAATAGTTGAAAGTGTGTTCAAATAAATGATGTAGGTTGATACATTTATCAAAATGGATTACTTGAACTCTAAAATAAACATTCTAGGTAATTTTTCTCATAAAATTGTAGTAATTCTATAAAACTAATAAAAAAGGAATTTTAGTTATTAATTTCTTACGTTTTACCTTTAACATTATTACACTAAGCATACTGATTATGGTATTAATACAGACAGCATGAAATATGATTATGTAAAAAAATTAAATGATTAAAAATAGTAAGGTTGGGGCCAGTAGTTTAGCTTGGTGGCACACACCCTGGACTGGCAAAAAAGAAGTAGGGTTAGATAAAACAGATTTATTTCCAAATGTGTGGAAAATGGTATAATTTCTTGTTTGGCTAGTCCTGAGGCTTGAACTGAGGGACCAGGAACTGTCCTTGGCCACATTTGTTCAAGGGGGGCACTCTTACACCTGAGCAACAGTGCCCCATCTGCTTTTTCTGTGTATGCAGTGTCGAGGAATTGAATCAAGGTCTTCTTGTATACTAGGCGAGCACTCTACAACTAGGCCACATTCAAAGCCAAAGTAGATTTTTGATGCTATTGTGGAGTTTTAATTTTCTTAAATATTTGTACAAAGCACAATGGATATATAACAGACTTGAACTCACAGAACAGAGTCCCACATAATATTACAGTTACTCTGGCACATCTCCCGATTCACAAAACACATTTCCAGGCATCTGCTCTGTCCTTAAGCTTTGGTAGCTGACTTGTCTTTCCATGGAGGCCTGGCCTGGATTCCTGGTGATTCCATGCATTTCATAGTTCCCTGTATATCCGGTAAGGTTGTCTTCTATGGGACCAGACCTGTCTGGTTTTTGGCCCACCCAGGACCTATGTGTCTGAGGTCTCACATTATAAGTGGAAAATAAAACACAGTATAATAAGCACTGAACAACTGCACACCATAATATTAACAACGGGAGTTTAATAGTTAGCAAAGTAAATGCAATGAATACTTGACAAGAATCAGGAGAGCAAGATAAAGAGATGTCTTTTTAGGAAGGGGACAGGGAAGCTCTAAATCCAGGCTGGCCTCCAAGTTGCCTTCAGACAGTAATTCTACTTCAGAGTCCTCAGAAGGGTCTCCTTCCTCATGAGAAACAGAATGTCCTTCCTGAGTTAAGAGGGGGATGGATTCTGGTTTGTCGAATGGAGATTGAGTCTCTTAGTGAGATGGATGGGTCTGGATATTCTGTGAGGATGGATTCATTTTCCTCCAATGAATCCAGTATTGAGAGTACACTTGCTGCTTCCCATGGGGACGTTTTCCATGAGCCCAACGTGTGCCCCTTCAGCTTGCACAATAAGTGGAGTGTTACTCTGACTCAGATGGACTGACTCTGGGTGGAGTGTGAAAGGAAACGGAAGGAAATCTGGCTGCTCTTTTTCTTCCTCCATAGTATCTGCAGGTTCAACTGTGTCACACATGGGGTTCAAAGCACAAGGTATATCCACAGGACTCTAAACCTGTTTGGTAATTTCTACAGAAGGCCCATGCTTTCTGGAGTGCAGTGATGATTCTCAGTCTCCATCAGTCACCAGCTCCATTGGTGGGTTTTTCATCCGGAGTTCAGGATAAGCTCTTCCACGATGACCCAAACCTAAGAATGGAAATAGGTACAGAGTGGACAGAGTGGACTCTGCAAGTTGAAGTGTCACTCAACTTCCATGAGGATCTAATGGAGGAACCTGTAGAACTGGAGTTTGGACTGAACACTGAGGAGGTGTAGGGTCTTTCTAATGAGTGCTTATTCCCGAGTCCTTTCAGAGGACAGACATTACCTGGCTGACACCACCCATAAAGGGCATTTTGCCAAGCTCTGTAGAAGTAAGGGCCAACCAATATCTAGACCACATGGGCTTCCTACTCACAGGCTCTGAGGCACCCACACCAGGACTTCTACTTTTTCTTGGTCTTACTGGTCGCATATTCCTCCAGCTGGTCAAAAAGTTTGTGTTTAGAAGAGCAGGTCCAAAGCCGACATGTGGAGCCTCATATAGAGCTTGAGTTGTGTCAGGGTGTGGCAGTTCTTGAACTCGTAGAAATCACTCGGGTAGAAGTCCATTCACATCGTATAGATGGAACACATGATGCTGTGGGCACATTCGGTACAAGGAAAGTGAGAGCCTTCTCTCTCCATCCTGAGCCTTCTACAAAAGCCCCTTTCTTGCAGGACTCTAATGCTGTGGCTGTCCTGCAGAGATGTGCACTTATGTGCTGGAAGGGGGGTAAGAGACACTCGAGAACAGGACGACTTTTACACCCCACTTCCAGAAGCTTCTGAGAGAGGCCTCTATGCATCTGTCCAAAGTAAACGCACCTTAAATTAACTAAGTAAATGCTCTAAATAAATCAATAAGTGAATGCTCTAAATAAAGAACTAAATGCTCATTCCTCTAATCTTAGCCACCCAGCAGGCTGAGCTCTGAAGATCACAGTGGAAAGCTAGTCTAGTCAGTAAAACTCTAAAGGCACTTGTCTTCCATTAGGCAGCAAAAAGCCAGAACTTGACCTATGACTCAAATGGTACAGTGCTAATTTTTGAACACCAAAGGGATGGCATTTAGACCTGGGTTCAGGTTCAAGTGGCAGCACTGCACTACACACCAAAATGTAAATGCTTTCAGGTTCTAACAGGCAAAGCTATCACAATCCCTCCCTGATGGCTCAAAAGTGATTCACCCCCAGCTTTTCCTCTTGACTCCAGTATTTCACAGGCCTCCGCCATTAGTACTGACACCTCATTGCTTACTGGGAAATGGGATTTCCTAGGATGTCACCTAGGTGAAGGCTGCAGTTGGGAGCCACTTACTCATGCCTGAAATCCAACTTCTCAGTAAGCACACTGTTGAGACTCCAGTAGCTTCTGAGGGAAATGAAATGGCATGGTGTCCCAGTCATAATAAAGTAGTTTGTGCACTTGTATCATGCTTAGCTCCCCTGTGAACACCCCAGTGAACCAAACAGGCTCAGAGAGGAGCCAAGTATACCAAGACTTGGCCAGGAGGGGTGAGCAAACCTGGGTTTGGAGGGGGAACACTCACTTTTTCAAGAGAATTTCCAGCAACTACTACATTGTCCTCCACTATTTGAAATTGTGCAGGAAGTTTCCCACATAAAAGAGATCACCTTTCTGGTAGGCAGGGATCAGCTTTGTCAGCAGCATCTCCAACAGGCCTTCCTCCAGGATCCATAGGTTACAAGGCTCATTCAGAATCTGAGCTGACTTTCCATCACACTGTATTGGCAAAAGAGTGGATATTTCAAACGTAGGAATGGGACCACACTTCACACTGAGGAATTGGTATAGAGTAGATTGGAAATGACACACTCTAATCTCAGTATAGTCACTTGAAAGCACACAAGAAGGTTGTAGTTTGTGGGCAGGATGATGGGTTCAAATAGGTTTCCTCTCAATATACCTCATCTGAGTTTCCCTGGAGTTTCCTGGCTTTCTTCCTAGAGAAATGCCTGATATACTGGAATTTTGTCTTGGCCCTGATCCAGCATCTACTTCTTCAAGTGAGACATCCATATCTCTCATGCCTGAGATCCGAGCCTCCTGACCTTTGGCAACAGCACAGCAACATCTTTCTTCCTCCTGAGCCACAGACCAAGGGAGCTGGCTTGAGCTGGTTGTCACATACAGTGGCTTGGTTACCAGGGTTCCATATTCTGTTCCATTGTGAGGGAGGTAGGGTCACCTTTCAAGGCCCAATGACCAAAGCTCCTTGCTCACAGAAGACCTCCCCAAAGACATACTGGAGGCTGAATCTCCCTTCCCACCTCACATATGGATGTAGTAAACAGCACACCTTTTTGTTCAAATCCCAAGTCATTAACTAGGCGTAAGTGCTAGCCTGGTCTAAGGCTCAAGGAGCCTTTCTTAGGTAAGATCCAAACTTAACTGTCACTATTCCCCTTACCTTTCACAAGACATTTTGCTTCACAGTGCCTTCTCAGCTTGCATTTTGCCTCTTGCACAATTTTTTTGCTAGTCCTGGGACTTGACCTCAGAGCCTGACCATTGTTCTTAGGCTTTCTTTAGGCTATAGCTGTCCCACCAAGCCACAGCAACACTTCCAGCGTTTTCTATGTATATGGTACTGCAGAATCAAACCGGACTCTTTTGTGTGGTAGCCAAGCACTCTACAAATAGATGAAACACCCAGGCCATCTTGCACATATTTTTCACTGCAATCTACTATGACGTTGTTAGGTTTCTGTATCCAAATCTATTTTTCTTCCTGATGAATATCTGTGCTGTCATCTGTAAAAATGCAAGTGGGAAAATCACAGAAGCATTGGTGACATAAAAAAAGTCTTACAGATATAGATAAGTGTTCATTCTTTGTAGGAGAAAGGATATTTTGATATGATGATGATGACTATTTATAAATACTTTATCGGGGTTTAGAGTGTGGCCCAGTGGTAGAGTGCTTGCCTAGCATCCATGAAGATCTAGGATTGAGTCCTTAATATCACACAGATATAAAAATCCATATGGCAATGTGGCTCAAGTGGCAGAGGGCTAGACTTTTGAAAAGCCAAGAGCAGTGCTCAGGCCCTGAGTTCAAGCCCCAGGAATGGCAGAAAAAACAAAAGAAAAGAAAAGAAAAGAAATGTGCTTTTTACAAGTTATTCACTCACAGCATTTGCCTCTGAATTCTTCGCTTCTGCATCTTGTGACTTATCCCTTTCCCTCAATGTAGACAAGAAAAACAGATTTTATTACTTGCTATCCTGTTGTCCAATCTTTGGATATTAATTCAAAATACAATATTGCCTGAGATATTGTGTGTGTGCATGTGTGTGTGTATCTGCCAATGTGTGCATGCACACATGTGTACAGGGTTTAGGGCTTACTCATAGGGCCTGTGTGATAACCCTCAGCATCTTTTCCTCAAAGGTATTGGTCTTTCACTTCTAGCTTATTATAGCTAATTGGAGTTGAGAGATTCACTCAATTTCTTGCCCTGTGCATTGGAACCCAGTGCTGGGTTCTCATATTGTTAATTGTAGCTATAGAGAAGGCTGAGGTCTGGGGATCCTCGTTAGAATCCAGCCCCTGAAAGAAAGTCACTGATAGAAATCTTTATCTTCAGTTAAGCACGAATAAATAAGGCAAAAGTGGAACTGTGGCTCAGTTCCTCTTGTAGCAGCCATGAGAAAATTAGTAATTGGCAGAACCTGGTCCCTGAGAGAAATCCTTAGCACTGGTTCAAAAAAAGAAAGAAAATAATGAAAAAAATTAAAACTTGCTGAGGAATCCATAAGGATAAACGTGCCTGTGAATAATCTTGTCATTTCAGATTCCCTCAAGAGCTTATGTCTCTCTATATTTTATCAAGTTTTTTAAAGATATTTACATATTTTCTATCTTTCTTAAACAGAGATAGCCATCCACAAAACACAAACACAAACTCTCACACAGTATACCACCCACCCATAAGTGTCTGGCTATGTATATATGTATAGTCATATGTATTGATCTGTCTCTCTATACTAATATATAAATGCATAAACATATGTATTTAGACAAACAGGAAACATACATAGATAGGTCTCAGGCATTTCCAGATTTTGTGCAAGTCTTCTGAGTGCAACTTACCATTGTATTGTTTGTCAAGATAGAGTCCCTCTAACTTTTGGCCAGGTTCTTGTCCTTTGATACTTTTTTCTGCCAGTCCTGGGTTTTGAACGCTAGGCCTGGATGCTGTCACTGAGCTTGAGCTTCTTGCATTCAGTAGTTTATTGCAGATAAGAGTCTCATGGAGTTTCTGTCCTGGGCTGGCTTTGAATTGTGATCCTCAGATCTCAAACTCCTGAGTAGCTAGGATGACAGTCTTGAGATACCAGTACCTGGTTCCTTTGCCTCTTTTACCCTTTTTTTGGCCCCACCACAGGCATGGTATCTACCTTCCTATGTTCTCTCCACCTGCCCCCAGACAGGGGTCTGACAGATGCTTTCCACCCACTTATTCATGTCCTCCTCTGTATTGGCTGACAGCTAAGACATGCACTCACTTGTCTGGATGACAAACACAAAGCCATGTGATTGTTTCTCAGTTTGGAACATCCTATCAGATTTATAGCACCACAGAGGGTCAGGTTGATGCTCCTCCAGGGCTTCTTACATTGTTCTCATATTAATCCACAACACGTTTGTCATCACTTGTCCAGCTAATTCATGGACTAAACCAGCATTCCCTACAAACTTAGATCCCAATACCATGAGGACACTCAAGGGTGCATTAGGAGTGTGACCTGCAGGTGGATGTGAGCCTGTCTAACTTGGAGGGGATTTCTCCACCAGAGGAAATGGAATACAAATTTAGAATCTGCTTTCATGAGGTGACAACCTCTGGCAGATGTTCTTATCAAATGTGGCACTGCCTACTTCCAGCTTAAAACATGGGTTGATGACCCAGCATAACAGAGAATGTATTCACCCCGGCCCAACACATAGGCTGGGACCCTGAACTTTCAGGTAGCATTTGGCTTTGAAGGTCATGAGATCTTAGTCTACAAATGATGAGCCCCCTCCCGTGAGGCATAGCAAACGGAGCCAAAGTGCAACCCAGTTATGCACCAGATCAAGCTTCCCTTCTACAGTAGGGTATGGTTTGAAAACTGTGCATAGCTTCTGTTTGAAGCCAGTCCAGAAAGGAAAGTCCATGAAACTCTCATTTCCAATTAACTGCCAAGAAAAAGCCAAAGATAGAGATGAAGCTCAAGAGAGGTAGAGAGCCATCTGAAAAGAATGGTTACACCCTGCAACATCCTCATTATCTGATCTTGAAAACATCTCTGCGTGCATCCCAGCATGCAGCCAGCATCTGGGGGTGACAGTGACCCCTGCGCCCATTGGCAATCTGCACTGTCTCTGACATCTGTAATGTGAACCTCATTCTGTTGGGTTTGTGAAGCGGTGTCAACCCTGCAGAAGGAACCAACTGTGCCCTAACTCCCACTGTCCCCTGGGGCCCCTAGCATACCCCCATCTGCACCCCTCCTGTGGCTTCTGATCCTAGGGAGCCCTCCTGCCCTGTCCAACACTCACATGAAGTGCATATTTCTTCTCCTGGTGCAACTTCTCCACAGAGAGTACATGACATGCCCACTCTCCAGGCACGGGGAGATCCTGCCCAAGTAGCAAATCAGTGATAAGGACATAAAGTAATGAATAGAATTTTAGATCCTGATGGTAGACAGTCTGCAAAATCCAAGGGAGAATGGAATTGGAGGGGACCAGGGATCAGGATGTGGGCATGGAGCTTCCCTGCCAAGGGGGTGGGGGAAGTCACAGGCTGGGGGATGCACAGGATGATCCATGGGCCCTGTGCAGCTACTGGGTCACCCCCTTCTGCATCTCAGCCTTTGGCTTTGAGCTCTGTGATCATCAAGATGTGCACAGTCTGTACTCTGGCTGGCAGAAGAAAGGACCCTGGGAAGACAATTGTAGACCCTTTGTGAGTGTAGGAAGGGGTAGGCTGGACACCCAGTCCAAGAGGAGCTAAAACTGGAGTCGAGGGGTGTGCAAGGAGTGGGTGTGAGGGTTGTGGGCAGTCACAGTCATGGCAGAGGTGGCTCTGTCTGTGGGGTGAGTTCCTCCCTGCAGGCACAGCACTGGACATATCAGAGATCCACATGAAAAGGAAAAGCTGGAAATGGCACTATGGTTCAAATGGTAGAGCATCAACCTTGAGCAAAACAGCTCAGGGACAGTACCCAGGACCTGAGTTCAAGCCTCATGACCGTAAAAGAAAAAGAACCAGGACTATGAGAGGGAACCTGGTACTCTCTGGGTCTAATCAGACACAAGAAGAGGCCGGGATAGGCTGTGGAAAAACACAGAGAACATCTTCCCCCAGCTCATCCTGTCCTGCATGCAGGGACAGCCATGTAACTAGGGCTACGGTGAGATCATCTTCACCCCTGTGCTGCCATCTGAAATGTAGGCCTCTGTCCTGGCATGGGGGGTCCTGATGGCTGAGCAGGTGCACTAACCCTAGATGGAGAGCAGCCACTGACTGTGGTTGCTAGGGAGAGATCTGTTCCATAGCTATCAGGCCACACAGCATGGGAGCCATAACCACCCCCACCCATGTAGAGGCCAATGGTTCTCCAGGTGCTACTAACATTGCCCCACCCCTAGCTCTGGGTACATGTGACATTCCCTCCACAAGGAGCAGGACTAAGTGAAGGATCAGGAAGCTGCCTATGGGCTTCAGATGATGGCCCGGCTGGCACTACAGATGGCCTCAATCTGTCACCACCTTCCTCTGCCTCCATCATTCCTCCATCATGCCTCTCTACCTCCCACCCATTAACCTTGGAAACCAATGAACTGGGCTCTCATCATTCCTCTCAGCTCTTCACCCACCTTGCCATGCGTCCATCCCTCTGTCACTTCCACCCCACACACATCCCACCACCAGCCACCCTCTAGCTTATGAGGATCCCAGAGGAAGCTCTTGGTGAAGGGCTTGTGACCACAAAACAGTTACTATCACCCGCTCCGGCCTGATCCACCACAGAATAAGAACAGCAAAGCAGGTACACACTGCAGCAGAGTTGCTCTGCTGCCACCCTGATTTCTTCATGGCCAGGACTAGGCTCTCCTCAGCCTCTCAGCTCAGTAACCAGAACATTGTGCTTTCACAGAGCCATGGCTTCCAGTCTCCATGGACACAATGACATCAAGGTGATGCGAACTTCCCCATCTCTATATACTTCTAATTATGGGATGGGAGCTGAGGTTCTCTTCTGTCACTCCATCCGCTAAGAGGCTCATGCAAATTTCTATCCTTTGCTCATCATGGTGACTCTTTTGTTAACAAGTCACTGCTGGGCTTCCAGTTCACCACATATAGAACCCATACTCCAACACTTTTCTTAGAAGGATTTATGACTTTTAAATATTCTCTAGTTTTAAATTTCTAGTTCCTTCTCTCTTTCATTTATATATTTCCCTTCCTCACATCCTTCTCTTTTTTACCTTCCTTCTTTCATTCCTGGCCTTGAACTCAAAACCTGGAGCTTTTTCTTAGCTTTTCTTTGCTCAAGGTAGCACTCTAGCTCTTGAGCCACAGCTCTACTTCAATCTTTGTTCTTGCTCTAAACTGGGAGTATGAGTCTCATGCATTTTTCCCTTTGCTGGGTTGGTTTTAAACCACAATACTAAGATCAGGATCCTGAATATGCCTCTGATTACAGGTATTATCTAATCAAAACAAATTCCTGATTTCTTTTTTAGACATAATTAGTTCTTTCAGGTGAGCCACCAGCCACTCATGCAAGAGCATTGCAGGATCCCAGCATTCATCTTGTCTCCAGTCTTATTCCATCCATCTCACAATGGTCATCTAAAACACCCTGCTGCATGCCTGAAGTCGCAAGGAACGTTCTCAACGCCATGAGAAGCCCCCTTAAGCTCTGCCTCAGACATGCCCAGCCCCCATCCCACTTCCACATGAGCATTTGTTTAGGAGAAATTTCCTGAGTACATCATCATCTTTTCCTCACCATTCAAATTTCATCTTTGGAGTCATTTCTCCCAGACAAAGAGGAACATGATCCATGGTTTGATAGCAGCTCCAGCTTCATAGTCCCAGCCACCAACACCCCCCATTACCCTGCCAGACACCTGAATTCAAGAACAATATTTTCACTACCCCTGACTCTTATCAAATGTTTTAACTTATACAGTGCATTAAAATAATTTTACTAAATGGAATAAACACATGGCATCAAGCTTCAGGATCTTTGCACCTGAATTTTAGTGAATAACAGACACACCAGCATTTCTGTAGCCAACAGAAATCTTAGCTTTGAGATTTCAGCATTCCTGGTATCCAAGTTTGGATGTGCTAACACTGCCCTTAATGAGGCACTTCAATTACACAATCCCACAACAATCAATGTCATTTGACATTCACTGGTAGGTGGTGCTAGGAAAAAGACTGATGTGCCAAATCCATGCTGGCTTGACCTATGCCATCTTCAAACCTGGAGCAAGTGGGGCTCCTCTCTCCATGACATCCTTTGTGTACTACCCCAGGAGGACCTTTACCTTGAGACAAAATTATGAAGACTATCTCTACCAGCAAAGATTCCAGTGAGATGTGCCTACATGGATAAAGCTAAAATCTCACTAAAGTGAGGTTGTTGGCAGTGCTGGAGCCTGAACTCAGGGCCTGGGCACTAAGCATTTGTACTCAAGACTAGCCCTTAACCACTTGAGCCCAAACTCCATTCCCAGCTGTTTTTATTTTTGGTAGTAAGAATCTATCACACTTTCCTGTTCTAGGTGACTTGGAACTTCCATACTCAGATCTCAGCCTCCTGACCAGCCTGGATTAAAAGTGTGGATCAGCCATGCGCCACACCTGAGGACTTCTGCCAGCACATTTTTTCCCAAAAATTGGAAGAGGAAGATGAGGGAGGGTTGGGCTCATCCTGCCCTGAATATGAAGGAGAGCATCAGCGCCTGAACTTCATTCCCTGTTGTAGGCTGCTGGAGAAAAGGAAGCAAATAGGCACAGGCTGGCAGCAGATGCCACAGAACAACTTGTGACCAAGACTCCCAGAGCAGACCTCAGAATCGATGACAGAGTTGGATCTACCCAGTAACAAAGGCAGTGGTGACACCTAAAACTGCGCGTTTGAACCTTTGCTGCTAGTAAACAGGGCCACCTATGTCTCAATGAGAAAGGTGAGATTTTGTGGAGAAGGTGAGATTAAACATTATGTATCATGCAAGAAGACAGACTATAAGGGGTCTTTTATTATTCCAAGTGAAATTTTGGATTTCCTCTTCTGTTTCTTTAAAGAATGACATTGGGATATTGATTGAAGATTGCCATTTTTACAATATTACTTCTTCCAAACCAGGAGCATAGGTTTTTGCATTTCCTCAGTTCTGCGTTAATTTCCTTCTCCAGGGTTTATAGTTCCATCAAAAAGGTGCTTTACATTCTAAGTTAATTCCTAGGTATTTTATTTTCTTTGATAGCAAAATGAGTTGCTATCCTGATTCTTGCCTCATTCCTCTCGTTTCTTGGCATATAAGAAGGCAGTTGACATTGAGGGTTAATTTTATACCCTGCTACCTTACCAAAGTTTTATATCAGCTCAAGCAGCTTCGGAGTAGAGACTATAGGGTTCTTTAAATACAGAATCATGTCATCTGTAAGGAGAGAAAGTTTCAGTTCCTCTTTCCCTTTTCCTCCTCACTCCAGTTAGAATGGCCAAGATCCAGAAATCTAATAATGTATGCTGGAGGGGATGTGGCCAGGAGGGATCACTACTACACTGTGGTGGGATTGCAAACTCGTTCAACCACTATGGAAAGCACTATGGCAGTATCCCAAAAAGACTAAACATAGAGCTCCCCTGTGATCCAGCAATTTCACTACTTGCCAATCGTCCAGATAGGACATACTAAATTCACTAGAACAATAACATTTATCACAGCACTATTTACTATAGCAAAGTTATGGAACCAACCCAGATGCCCGTCAGTTGATGAGTAGATCAAATATGGTATTTTTACACAATGGAATTCTGTGCTTCTCTCAGAAAGAATGACATAGACGAATTTGTAAGGAAATAGAAAGACTGTAAAGTTTAGAAATTAGTTTCTGTCTCCTTCTCTATCTCTGTACAATTTAGAAGTTCCTGTTTCTCTCACTTTCTGTCTCTTTTCTCTTTTTTCTCTCTCTCTTTGTGTCTCTCTCTGTCTCTCTCTCCCTCTCTCTCTCTCTCTCTCTCTCTCTCTCTCTCTCTCTCTCTCTCTCTCTCTCTCTCATCCTTAGGCTTGAACTCAGGGACTGAGCTACTTTTGCTCAAGGTTAGCACTCTACCATTTGGACCACAGTGCTGCTTCTGGCTTGCTCTTTTCACGTAGTATTGAGGAATCTAACCCAGGCCTTCATCCTTGATAGGTTAGCACTCTACCACTAAGCCACACAGTCAGCTTTTAGAGGTTTCTGACAAAGGTTTTCCTACATGCTATTATTTCTTCTGTGAGTGCTCTTAATGCTTGCTGAAGGTTGACTTTGTTTAGAAGACTTACCCTAATGCTCCCATATACAGAGATTCTATATATAGCTGAATGTTTTTCATTACTCAGAATTTCTCTATTGTGTATGTTCTGAAATGTACTGAAGACTGACTTCTGATTAAAAGTCATTGCACATTTGTTCTATTCATTAGTTTTCTTTTCTTCTATGGGAATCAGGTTTGTGATGAACACAGAAGTATGCCTTCCAGGTCAAACACTTTCCACATTTGTAATATTCATAAGGTTTTTCTCTCCTATGTGCATTTTATACTTAGTCATGCGTTCATGATGGATTTTTCATATTCTTATATTCATACGATTTTTATCCTGTGTCTGTGTGGTATCATGCAAACTCAACTATGAGTTCTTCAAAAAAATTTCCCTTTCATTTTATTCATAGGATTCTATCCTGTGGGTGTTTAGTGATAAATCTTGACTTGTGCCTTCTGGGGAAAAGACTGAACATTTGCTACATTCATTAAGGGTTTTATCTTGTGTTGGTTCTGTGACACAAGCTGAGTTTTCTTCCACAGACTAAAAAGTCTTTCCTATTTATTACATTGCTAAGGCTTCTCATATGTGTGAACTCTCTTACGCTTCCTGAAGGGTGAATACTGCACGAAAGACTTTCAACTTTGGTTATATTCCTAAGGTTTCTAATATGTGTGAGTTCTGTTATCCCTCCTGTAATGTGACTTCCATCTGAAAGTCTTACCACATTTGATGCACTCGTACAGTTTCTGTCCTGTGTGTGTTCTCTGATGCAATTTGAGGGAAGACTTCCATTTGAAAGACATTCCACATCGGTTACATTCATAAAGTTTTACTCCTGTTTGAATTGTCTTATGCATGTTGAGGTTTGGCTTCTGTGTGAAGGACTTTCCACATATGTTACACTCATAAGGTGTTTCTCCTGAGTATATTCTCTGATGAACATGGAGTTTTACCTTCCATTTGAAAGACTTTCCGCATTCACTACATACATAAGTTTTCTCTCCTGTGTGTGTTCTATTATACCCATCAAGATATGACTTCCACTTGAAGGTCTTTCCACATTTGTTGCACACATAAGGTTTCTCTCCTGTGTGTGTTCTTTGATGCAATTTAAGGGAAGATTTCTGTCGGAAAGACTTTACACATTGGTTACATTCATAAGGTTTCACTCCTGTGTGTATTCTCTGATGAACACGAAGTTTTCCCTTCCCTTGGAAAGACTTTCCACATTCATTACACTTATAAGATTTCTCTCCTGTGTGTGTTATTTGATGAACTCGAAGGTGTATCTTCTGGGTGAAAGACTTTTCACATTTGTTACATTCATAAGGTTTCTCTTCTGTGTGTCTTCTCTGGTGCAAAGTGAGGTATGATTTCAGTCTAAAAGTCTTCCCACATTTATCCCATTCATAAGATTTCTCTTCTGTGTGAGATCTCTGATGTGTGCTGAGAGCTGAATTCTGGGCAGAAATTTTATTACGTTCCTCATATTCATAAGGTTTGTCTTCTCTTGCAGATCGAGGTTGGAGCGTCAGGTCTGACTCCTCAGAAATTAATTTTCACACTTGATGTACGCATCACATATCTCAGGATATTTGCTCTGAGGTATTGTAAGACGTATTTCATTACTGAAAGATTTCTCACATTCACTACATGTATGAGGAGTCTCTCCTGTGTACATTTTCAGATGTGTAGTGATGGTCGCTGTTAAGTACAATATTTTTCATCACACAGTACATTTAGCAGTTTTCCTCCCTCCCTGAAGAATTTCTTGGGCAGGGAGAACAGAATTATGATACTGCAGATCTTTTGGACTGTCACAATCATGAATAAAATGCTCTGAATATCCGATGGATTTTTTAAGAACAGGAGACATACGAGATCTATATGCAGCATGCATCTCATCAGGCTTAGGAGACAGAAGCATGTTCTGACACTTAATGAACTCCTCAGTCCTCACCCCTAAGTTGTTACCGTTATTACTAATCAGCTCTGGATTATGTGTAGAGCTCAAATTTAAAGTTGTTGCAAATCTCACGTTTTCCTCCACTTCGATACTACTTGCAACTGCTACTTCACAAAGACATTCATGTGGACTTTCCTGGCAAGTCTTGAACACATTTTCCATTACCTGGACATCTAAAATGAGTCATAGAAAAAAAGACACAAACATACATGAGATACAAATATTCCTTACTGTAAAGGTAATGACTTTACTTTCCCATCCTAAGTGTTAGATATTTTAAAATATACAAGTGGAAATTGATTTGTGAGAAATATATGCTTTTCTCCCTAACATATTAAGAAAATGATATTTTACAATGACCAATAATGCTTTTCTGTGTTTTAGTTCTCTTTTTATATCACAGGAAATATTTATTGAAATTACCCATCTATGTATTGCTACAGTTTTAAGCTGAGTACTAACTATAATATACCTGCAGCTGTTTTTTTCAAATAGTGTTTTATTTATACATTGAGGAATAGCTGCCTTTCTTTTATTTTTGAGAAATAATCTAAATATTGTGCTGTTTTGCATCTTTTTAAAACTTTCTTCTCTTTCTTTTCTTTTTTTTGTAGTTTATAGGCCTCGGCCCTGTCCCTGAACACTTCAGCAGAAGACTATAACCCCTATCCTTGAGCTACAGCCCCACATACACTTTTCTAGAGTTAACTACAGATAAGAGTCTCAGGTCCTGAGTAGCAGATAGGATTACCTTAGCCAGTTTCAATTGTGTTTGCTTATTAATCATTAAGTGAGGAACATGAATTTTTTCTGGATTCAGCGGCCACAAGTTTAGTGTATATGTCTGTTTGCCTTTGATCCAAGCAAGAACGATTCTTGAGAGTAAGGACTTACACCTATATCCCTTCAGTTACAACTTCTCACTAAAGTCTCAATTTAGGTATTTGTGGGAATTTTGAAATTTGTTTCTTTCCATTTGAAGTCTTATAAAAATTCCTTTTCTAACACTCCTGTCCCTCAGAACCATGGAAGACCAGAAAATCCCCAGCTCATTGTCTAGTTAATTTTCTTCTGTTGATTGAAACTTTGTTGTTTTTCTTTTCCTTCCATTCCTGGGTTTAAACTTAGGACCTAACAACTGTCCTTGGGTTTTCTCAAGACTAGAGCCCTACCAATGAAGTCATTACTTCTGGCTTTTTCTATGTATGTGGTAACAAGGAATCAAACCTCTGTCTTTGTGCATGCTAGGCAAGCACTCTACCACTAGGCTCAATTTCTGGTGGAAAGGTCTGGTTTTGAATACCAGTCTCTTCCTACCAGCAAAAAGATATTATCCTTATCAGAGAATAATGCCCTGACTTATTCCTTGTTTGCTCAATCATTTATATTCTTGGTTTTAAAGAAATGAAATATCATTCTTTCTTTCTTTCTTTCTTTCTTTCTTTCTTTCTTTCTTTCTTTCCTTCCTTCCCTCTTTCTTCCCTCTTTCTTCCCTCTTTCTTCTTTCTTTCTTTCTTTCTTTCTTTCTTTCTTTCTTTCTTTTTTTCTTTCTTGTTTTGCAGTCATGGGACTTGAATTCTAGACCTGGCTGTTCTTCCTGAGCGCTTCAGCTCAAGGCTACTGCCCTATGTCTTTAGCCTCAACCGCACTTCTCATTTTCTATTGGTTCATTGGAGAGAAGAGTCTAAGGTGTTTTTGTGATAGGTCAGTCTTTGAACCTTGATCCTCAGATCTCAGCCTCCTAAGTAGCTAGGATTACAGGCATGAGCCACGGGCTCTTGGCTTTCTCATTTTATTTTGTTTCACAGTGATTTCTACAGAGAAATCTAACTTTAACTCTACTGCCACATAGAATTCGTCATATCACCCTATGATTCTTGGTGCCGGGGGTTTGGGCTAGCATGCCCAAAGACCTGGTTCAGTTCCTTGCTACTACATACAAAGAAAAAGCCAGAAGTGGTGCTATGACTCAAAAAGTAGAGAGCTAGCCTTCAGAAAACCCAAGGACCATGCTCAGTCCCTGAGACCAGGCATAGGATTGGGAAAAGAAAATGATTCTTGATTCATTCACAAATAATTCCATAGATTCCACACAGAATTTAGGGTAACTAAGAATATTATTGCTCAGTACATCACAACATGAACTTACCAATGGGGCTCAGGCTCCAACATCAATATGAAGATGCATTCATTCACCTGTGATATTCTTGTCAGAGGAATTTCCTATCCAGAGTTCTGCACAGTGCTCTAGCTTGTCAATTAATACAGGTTTGGGAACACAGGGCCCTGTAAATTAGAAACAGTAGAGAATTATTGCTTATGCTGTGTCATCATTGCTTTAAGTTCGCAGACATCCTACTCACAAGTTATCTATTAAATCTTTTCTCTCATTTCTCACTGGCTCCATGGTTGACTTTTCCCCAGCTCTGGATTCATTTAGTATGGCATAAACTTAGCTGTCTTGCTCAAGGCTAGTAAATACCAGTTTGAGTCCCAGCTCCACTTACATGCATAGGTCTTCATGCATGCTAGGCAAGCACTCAACCACAAAGTCAAACTCTTGACACTCCACTAACATTTTTGAGGGGTTACTTGGAGTTATAGAGTTTCATGGCAATTTTTATGCCATTGCTGGCTTCAAATTAGAATTCTTAGATTTCTTCCTCCTGAATATTTTAAGATTACAGGCATGAAACATTGCACCTAGTGCCAGGTTTCCATTATAAACTCACTGTTTAGTGATTTGTAGATCCTATTTCCAATAATGATATATATTCTATTCTGGATGGTTTATCCACTTACAATTACTGTGTAAGTTGGAATGTCGTCTCCATTAGAGGAAACATAATTTAGAACTGTTGTCAAAGTATCCTGAAGGTATCCTGAAGAATGAGTACAAAATTACCTTAGGTTTTCTTTAGAAAGTAATGATACTTCTCAGGGCCTGGAATCTTTCATTTAAATAGTATTGAAAGTTTGATAAACATTCACGTATCTGCAAAATAACAAGGCACTTGGCCTTGCAAGTGAATTTGACTTTTGCTCACCTAAGGACACCAGGTTGCTGTAGGTCTCCAGCATTACATCTCTGTACAGGGTCCTCTGAGCATTGTCCAGATGCTGCCACTCCTCCCAGCTGAAATCCACAGCTACATCATCAAATGACACCAGCTTCTGGAATGGCACATTTTCATCAAGTAATTAGCACTGAGTTATAAACACACCATGTCTGGAATTTTATTCTTTTTTTGTTGGAATTGTATTCCTTTACTTAAATGTTTAGACTTACTATTGACCTGAAAAGCTTAGGGATGGTGCCTAGGCCCAGAGTTCAAGTCCCAAGACCCACAAAAAAATAACAAGGCAAGCCAGGTGTTGGTGGCTCACGCCTGTCATCCTAGCTACTCAGGAGACTGAGATCTGAGGACCATGGTTCAAAGCCAGCCTGGCACAAAATTCCATGAGACTCCTTTCCAAATACCCACCATAAAATGTTTAATGGCTTGTGGCATATCATGGTAGAGCAATTGTGGTATCAAAAAAAATAAGTCGAAGGAGTAGATTTAGCTTATAAATGGAATTATTCCATTGAAAAGGAACTACATTATATGATGACATATGCTGGTACTCTGAGAATATTGCAAAATCTTAGGGTATCAAGTAATAATACTGTGAAGTACACCCAGAATGTTAATGTTCTATGGCTGGCATAATAATCACTTGGGGAAGAAACTTTTTTTTCTTTTTTTTGGCTGGGGGATTTGTAAGGCTTGGACTCTGGGCCTGGGCACTGTTCCTGAGCTCTTCAACTCAAGGCTATCACCCTACCTATGAAGCCACAGTGCCATTTCCCATATTCTAGTGGTTAACTGTAGATGAGAGTCTCATAGACTTTCTAATGCCCAGGCTGGCTTTGAACCAAATCTTTAGATATCAGCCTGATATCTGAGTAGCTAGGATTACAGGTATAAGGCACTGCACCTGGCAAGAAATTTATTTCTTGCTGTTTTATACTAAAATTTACTGTATGTTTTACTTTTTCAAAAAGACTGAGGATGACCTTTGTTCTGTATATAATGGGAAGAGGGGTAGGGAGCTGTGAGCAGAAGAGCTGAGGGGCAATACCCAGGGTAGGACAATAGCCTTAAACTAAAGAGCTCACGGCCCAAGGTCCAAGCCCCATGACTTTCCCCACTACCCCACAAAAAAAGGGAAAAAATTGGAGATTGGAGAGGATTTTCTAAAAAGAATATATAGAAATAGTAGTTCAAAATGTAGAAAGAAGTTCAATATTAACAATCATGAGAAAAATTAAAATTACAATGAAATCTTTACTTTAAATATGTTAATATAAATATAGTTTTAAACAAAAAGATCCACAGACACACACACAAACACACACACACACAAACGCATACAAAAAAACAACTTTGAAAGTCTAACTATTACTGGGAAGGTAGTGAGAAGAAGTAGAACTTTGGAATAGTTCTGCAAGGAATATAAAACAATCAAAAATTGCGTGGAGAGTGCTAAAAAAGTACTAAATATGGAATTACATTGAAATATGGTCCAACACTTCTATTTCTAGATTTGTACCTAACGGAAGAGAAAGCAGAGACTAGAACAAATATGTGGAGAATCCATTCACAACTATTAATAATAATCAAAAGATAGAAATATTCAAAACAATGCATTGAAAAGGAAGAACATTTTACTATATTTTACAGATGAATCTTGATTACAGTATACTAAAAATACAGCAGTCATAAAGGAAGAGCTAGGGTATGTTTTCCCTTCCAGAGCTTCCAAGGATCAACAAACCCTTAGAGCCAAAAAGCACGATGGTTCCAGAGAATGGAGTAGAGAGGAACAGGAGCTGAATGTTTAATGATTATACATTGAAGATGAAAATTGCTCTAGATGGGTAGAATGAAGAGAGAACTGTACCCTAAACAATGGTTATGTAGCCACACAGGATGGGACACACCTATACTCCCTGATCTTGGGAAACTCAAGAAGGATTTCTAGCCAACCTGGATGCATGGAAAGATCTATCATAAAAACTAATGTGGAGGGGCTGGGAGTTTGGCATAGTTGTAGAGTGCTTGTATGAAGACGAAGTTTCAATTCCGCAGTACCACATACACAGAAAAAACCAGAAGTAGTGCTGTGGCTCAAGTAGAAGATCACTAGGCTTGAGGAAAGCTGAAGGACAGTGCTCAGACCGAGTTCCAGCCAAAGGGCTTGTTTAAAAAAAATCAGAAAGCTGAGCATGATGGGGTGGTGGCTCACTTCTATAATCCTAGCTACTCAGGAGGCTGAGATCTGAGGATCAAGGTTTAAAGCCATCCTGGCACAAAAAGACCTGAGACTCTTATCTCCAATTTACTTTTAGAAAATGGGAAGTGGGGCTTGGCTCCAGAGTAAGGTGGTAGCCTGGAGCTGAAGAGCTCAGGGATAGTGCCCAGGCTGAGTTCAAGATCTATGAACCACAAAAAAAATAATATGGAAAAATTTGGATTCTGTGAATTTTATCAGGCATATAAATGTCTTTTTTTGCTGTTGAAATAACAAATTGTTTCTAAACATTTTAAAAGTTTTACCTAGAAATGTACACTACAAATGGAAATAATAACAAACACAAAATATGCAAAAGATACAAATTATCACAATATGGGTATCCTGCTTCTGTATCTTTTCACTGACTCCTGTTCAAATGAGTCACATACTCTGAATAATTTCTCCCAGTCGATATATGCCACACATGTTGGCTTGTACTGAACTTCTTGGGAAATCAAAAGCAAATACTAAGCAAATGTGTATTAGATTTTGTCAACAGTGATATTTCAAATATAAATCCCTACTCATTGCATTATTTAATATCAATGCCGGAATCTAACTTACACTGTCAGAATCTTCAATCTTTTGAGAACCTTCAAAAGGGTGTGTAAATATTTAGGATCGTTATGTCTTCCTGGAGGAAAGATCCCTTTAGTAGTATGTAGTAACCTTCTTTGTCTTTTCTTACTAATTTTAGTTTGAAGTGTATTGTATCTGATATGAGGATGGCAACTCCAGCCTATTTATGGGGGCAGTTAGCTTGATAGAATTTATTCCAACCTCTCACTTTCAAAAGATGATGGTTTTTGGGTAAGATGTGTCTCTTGAAGACAGCAGAACGATGGCTCTTGCTTTTTGATCCAACTAGACAGCCTATGCCGTTTATTTGGAGAGTTAAGTCCATTGATATTGAGAGTTAGGATTGAGAGATATTTATTAGTTCCTACCATTTTTAAAAGCTTTTAGTAGGGCCTGTGTCTTGACAGTTCTTGTGGTCCTTAGATGGTATGCTGTTTAGGTGCCATTTCTTTCTCTATAATGCATTTATTTTGGTTTTGTATATAGAGAGCATCGTTGAGAATTCTCTGTAGTGTTGGTTTTGTTTCGACATATTGTTGCAGCTTTTCCCTGGAATGGAATGTTTTTATTGTTCCCTCAGTTATGAATGAGAGCTTAGCTGGCTACAGTATTCTTGGTTGGTAGTTATTTGATTTAAGGGCATGACATATATGCTTCCAGTCACTTCGTGCTAGCATGGTCTCTGCTGAGAAATCTGGGGTTATTCTGATTGGTTTTCCTTTATAGGTTACTGATCCCTTTTCCCTGGCTGCCTTTACGATCTTTTCTTTCGTTTCTATTGATCCAGTTCGGATCACAATGTGGCGGTGGGATGTTCTTTTCTGGTCAGGTCTGTTTGGGGTTCTAAAAGCTTCTCGTATCTGGATGGGCCTGCCCTTCTGGATATTTGGGAAGTTCTCTGAGATGATTCCCTGAAGTATATTTCCAATACCATTGACCTCTTTCTCCACGCCCTCCTCAATACCAACTAGCCTTAAATTAGGCTTCCTAATTGCATTTTGGACCTCTTGAAGCGCTCTCTCATATTTCCTAGATTTGGATTGACTCATTTTCTGTTCTTTCTCTATAATAACTAAATTATCTTCAGCCCCGGAAATTCTCTCCTCTGCATTGTCTATCCTGCTATCAAAGCTATCTACTTTATTTTTCATCTCCCTGGCTTCTAATTACTCATTTTTGATGCCTTGCATCTCCTGTTTTAGATCATGTATGGATTTCTTTATCTCCTTGATTTCCTTTTGAGTGTTTAGCTCAGTAGCTTTATTTTCTTTGGACATTTGCTGGAGTTTGGTCACGTTTTGTTTGTGGATTCTATGAATTCATCCATCTTTCTTTGAAAAACCTTTATTATGTCCTCCTTTATGGCTTCTTCTTTTTCACTTATCACCTTGTTCTTGCTTTCCTCTTGTTCAGCTATGGCTTCCTCCATTATCTCTTTCTTTATATTTTCACATTTTCCATTAATGATGTTTATCAATTGCATTTATGTAGCACTTGGAAGACTCTCCTCTAGGTTTGCCAGTGACTGTTCCATTGTCTATTTACATTGGGTGGGGGATGTTGTTTCTTGATTTGACATTTTTCTTGAGTTTCTTGTTCTGCCCATTTGAAAATGGGAGCAAGATTACTACTAAATACGATTATACTTTTTCAGATATAACCAACCTAGATCTCTGTAGCTGGCAGACACTAGATGTTCACAAGTTTTGATTGGTATTAACTCTTTCTTTTAGTGCACTTACAGACCAGTCTAATACAACCACTGATAAGCGATTTATACCCAAAACAATAAGCTTCACAATCCAATCTCTATTGTCGTTAAGTCCCTCTGAGCCTAGAGAATAATTAACCACCTACATATACAATATTGCTCAACAGCCATCAAGTGTAGATCCGTGCAGTATAAGGGTTGAAAGACGAGCAGAGGTCCAGAGATAGAAAAAAAGAATGAGAGAGATCAGGGGAGGTACAAGAGGATTAAGGTAGGAGTGTAAGAATATTTTAGTAATGAAGAAAAGGTATAGCATAAGGATAACTGACCTAAGTTGGTAAGTAGGTAGCATATTTGAGTACAAAGTTTGGAAAGTTTTAGAATAAAACTTATGTTTTGCTGCACGACTAGCTCTTAGCCCAACCAGTGGCCTCACAGTGGACCATGGGATGGATCTGTTTTTCTTGTCTACGTTGAGGGAAAGGGGTATTTCACAAGATGCAGAAACGAAGATTTCAGAAGCAAATGCTGTGAGTGAATTAGCTCATAAAAAGCATTTTTATTTTCTTTTATCTTTCTGCCAGTCTTGGGGCTTGAATTCAGGGCCTGAGCACTGTCCTGGGGTTTTCTCAAGTCTAGCCCTCTGCCACTTGAGCCACAGTGCCACATCTAGATTTTCTATCTATGTGATACTGAGCAATCAAACCCAGATCTTCATGGATGCTAGGCAAGCACTCTACCACTATGCCAAACTCTCAACCCTGACATAGTAATTATAAAGTCATCATCATCATCATCATCATCATCATCATATCCAAATATCTTTTCTCCTACAAAGAATGAACACTTAACTGTGTCTAATGCTTTTTTTTAATTTCACTAATTCTTCTGTGTTTTTCCCTCTTGCATTTTTTACACTTGACAGCAAAGCTAATCATCAGGAAAAAAATGATTAGGATACAGAAACCTAATAATATCCTAGTAGATTGACGTCAAAAAATATGTGCAAGATGCCCTGTGTGTTTGACCTAGTGGTAGAGTACTTGGCTACCAAGCAAAAAGACTCAGGTTTGATTCCTCATTACCACATACATAGAAAACGCTGCAAGTGGTGCTGTGTCTCGGTGGTACAGCTAAAGCCTAAAGAAAGCCCAAGAACAATGTTCACACTCTGAGGTCTAGTCCCAAGACTAGCAAAAACAAAAAAAAATTCGACAAGGGGCAAAAAGCAGGCAGAGAAGGCACTGTGAAGCAAATGATATGTAAAGGATGAGGGCTATATTGACCCTTAAGTCTGGATCTTACCTAAGAAAGGCTCTTGAGCCGGAGACCAGACTGGTAGTTGGGCCTAGTGGAAGACATTGGGATTGGACAAATAAGGTGTGCTGTTTACTACATCCACATGTATATTGTGAGATTGGAGGAGAGAATCAGCCTCCAGTATGTCTTTGGTGAGGTCTTTTGTGAGCAAGGATCTTTGGTCATTGGACCCTGAAAGGTGACCCTGCCTCCCTCACAATTTAACAGAATATGGAACCCTGGTAACCAAGCCACTGTAACTAACAACCAACTCAAGCCAGCTCACTTGGCCTGTGGCTCAGGAGGAAGAAAGATGTTGCTGTGCTGTTGCCAAAGGTCAGGAAACTCGAGTTTCAGGCATGGAAGTTGTGGATGTCTTACTCGAAGATATACATGCTAGATCATTGCCAAGCCACAAATTCAGTATAACAGAACTTTCTCTAAGAAGAAGGCCAGGAAAATCCAGGGCAACCACATGAGGTAAATTTCTAAGAAGAAATGTATTTCACCCCATCATCCTCCCTACACACTACAACTTTCTTTTTTTTCATTTTTTATTGTAATTAGTAAAAGCGTTAGATGATATTTGCCAGATAGAAGGTGCATTAATTCACATACATTGATACCCTTTCACATGTCTTGGTACCCATTTCCCTCCAACCCCACACCCCCCACCCGTCTTGGTTTTCCCCCCTTCCCTATCAAATTTCAAATATCCAAATACAAATAAATTCAATGTACAAGATAAAGTGAGATACTATACCAATATGGGATAACCAAGGGACAGCAAACGAGATGAGAGACAACATAGTACATTAAGGACAACAATCATTCATTATATGGCTTTTGTTTCAATATCCTGGAGGTCCTTTCAATTAGCTTCACATTATATGGCCTTATATATGGCCTTTTGCTCTATTGACAATCTTTGCTAGTAGAGCCCAAGGTTTCTACTGATTATGACGAATGAGGGAAACCAGTCAGCCTAAGTTCCTTTGAGTCTGGCTTACTTCACTTAATATGATTTGTTCTAAGTCTTTCCATTTCCTAACAAATGGGGCGTTGTCATTCTTTCTGACAGCAGCATAGAATTCCATTGTGTACAAATATCACAACTTGTTGATCCACTCATCAACTGAGGGACATCTGGGTTGGTTCCATATCTTTGCTATGGTGAATAGTGCTGCAATGAACATTGTTGTGCTAGTGGGTTTAGTATGCCCTTGTTTCTGGATTGTTGGGTAAATGCCAAGTAGTTGAATTGCTGGGTCATAGGGGAGTTCTATGTTTAGCCTTTTGAGGCACTGCCACCCTGCTTTCCATAGTGGTTGAACGAGTTTGCACTCCCACCAACAGTGTAGTAATGATCCCTCTTGGCCATATCCCCTCCAGCATCTGTTGTCATTCGTTTTCCTGATCCTGGCCATTCTAACTGGAGTGAGGTGGAATCTTAGAGTTGTTTTGATTTGCATTTCTTTTATGACCAGAGATGTGGAGCATTTCTTCATGTGTCTATAGGCCATTTTTGTTTCTTCTTCAGAGAAGACTCTCTTTAAGTCTTTGGCCCATTTTTAATGGGATGGATGTTACTTTGGAGGTTAGTTTTGGAGTGATTCAATTTTTTGAGTTGTTGATATATTTTAGATATGAGGCCTTGGTCCGTTGTTTGGTTGGTGAAGATCTTCTCCCACTCTGTAGGCTTCCTGATTAGTTTACTAGCTATATCCGTTGTCATACAAAAGCTCTGCAGTTTAATGCAGTCCCACTTATCCAGCCTTTCTCTGATTTGTTGTGATTCTTGATCCTTATTAAGAAAGTTTCGACCTGTGACAAGGAGGCCTAATGTATCTCCTATTCCTTCCTGTAAACTTTTCAGTGTGTCAGCTTTTACATCCAGGTCTTTGATCCATTTGGAGTTAATTCTAGTGCAAGGGGACAAAGAAGGATCCAACTTCAGTTTTCTGCAGGTGTTTAACCAGTTCTGCCAGCACAACTTGTTGAAGAGGCTATCTTTCTTCCATTCTATTTTTTTGGCTCCCTGGTCAAAGATTAGGTGGCCATAGGTCTGTGGTTTAATATCTGGGTCCGCAGTTCTACTCCATTGGGCTTCAGGCCTGTTCTTGTGCCAGTACCAAGCTGTTTTGAGAATTATAGCTCTGTAATAGAGTCTTAAGTTTGGAATTGAAATTCCTCCAGCGCCGTTTTTTCTGCTAAGAAGTGTTTTTGCTATACGGTGTCTTTTATTATTCCATATGAAATTTTGAATTGCCTCTTCTATTTCTTTAAAGAATGACATTGGGATGTTGATTGGTATTACATTGAATTTGTAGATAACCCTTGGCAAGATTGTCATTTTCACAATGTTGATTCTTCCAATCCAGGAGCATGGGAGGTTTTTCCATTTCCTTAGTTCTGCTTTAATTTCCTTTTTAGGGTTTGAAAGTTTTCATCTAAACGGTCCTTTACATTCTTAGTTAAGCTAATTGTTAGGTACTTTATTTTTTTAAGGCTATTGTGAAAGGATTTTCTTTCCTGATTATTGCCTCGTTCCTCTCAGTGTTGGCATAAAGTAAGGCAGTTGATTTGTGAGGGTTGATTTTATGGCCTGCTACCCTTCCAAAGCTTTGAATCAGCTCAAGGAGCTTGGGAGTAGAGTCTATAGGATTCTTTAAATACAGAATCATGTCATCGGCAAACAGGGATAGTTTTATTTCCTCTTTCCCTACTTGGATCCCCTTTATGCTTGCTTCTTGCCTTATTGCACTGCCTAGGAATTCTAGTACTATGTTAAAAAGGAGTGGAGAGAGTGGGCATCCTTGTCTCGTTCCTGATTTTAGAGGGAATGGCTTTAGATTTTCACCATTAAGTATAATACTAGCCGTGGGTTTCTCATACACAGCCTTTATTACATTGAGAAATGTTCCATGAATTCCTAGTTTCTCCACATCTTTTACCTTAAAGGGGTTTTGGATCTTGTCAAATGCCTTTTCCGCATCTATTGAGACAATCATCTGATTTTTGTCCTTGCTGCTGTTGATGTGTTGAATTATATTAATTGATTTGTGAATGTTGAACCAGATTTGCCTCCCTGTGATAAATCAAGTTGGATCATAGTGTGTAATTTTTTTGATGAGTTGTTGTACACAGTTGGCCAGTATTTTGTTGAGAAGTTTTGAATCGATGTTCATCAAAGAAATGGGTCTATAGATCTCTTTCTTTGATGAATCTCTGTCTGGTTTGGGGATGAGGGGTATACTGGCTTCAAATAATGAGTTTGGTAAAGAACCTTCATTTTCAATTTCGTTGAAGAGCTTGAGGAGTATTGGTGTGAGCTCTGCTTTGAAAACCTTATAGAATTCAGCTGTGAATCCATCTGGCCCTGGGCTCTTTTTAAGTGGAAGTTGTCTAATTTCCGTTTCTATTTCAGAGCTTGAAATAGGCCTGTTGAGTTGGGTTAGCTCTTCTTGGTTCAGTGTGGGTATGTCAATATTGTCTAGAAATTCATCCATTTCTTCTAGATTCTCAAATTTGTTGGCGTAAAGGTTTGAGAAATATTCCCTCATGATATTCTGGATCTTGGTAATTTCTGTCGTGATATTACCATTTTCATCTGCGATTTT
The DNA here is from genome assembly GCF_031878675.1 of Megascapheus bottae. Taxonomy (NCBI): domain Eukaryota; kingdom Metazoa; phylum Chordata; class Mammalia; order Rodentia; family Geomyidae; genus Megascapheus; species Megascapheus bottae. Next base: position 971,154 of record NW_028327580.1, on the reverse strand, counting down.
GTTTATTTCGATATGCTCTCTTTTTTTTGGTAAGATTTGCTAAGGGCTTGTCAATTTTGTTAATTTTTCAAAGAACCAACTCCTTGTTTTGTTGATTCTTTGTATAGTTTTTTTTATTCCAATTCTGCTTTGATTTTAATAATTTTCTTTCTCCTAATGGGTTTAGGGTTGGTTTGTTGCTCTTTTTCCAGGAGGTTAAGGTGAGACATTAACTAGTTGGTTTGCCATTTTTCCAACTTGCTGTTGTAGGCACTCAGCGCTATAAATTTTCCTCTGAGTACTGCCTTTTTTGTATCCCTAAGGAGTTGATATTTGTGTGCTCCTTATTGTTAAATTTCATAATCAGTTGGAAATCTCTTCTGATCTCTTCGAATACCCATTGTTTTGGATTCAGCAATGTGTTGTTCAGTCTCCATGAGTTACAGGGTATTCGTTGGTGGAGATGTGTGTTCAGGTCCAATTTGATGTCTTTTTGGTCTGAGAGTGTGCATGGAATAATTTCAGTGTTTCTGAATCTGTCCAGGTTTGTTTTATGGCCTAAGATGTGGTCTATTTTGGAAAATGTTCCATGTGCTGCTGAGAAAAACGTATATTGTGGTGTTACTGGGTGGAATATTCTGCAGATGTCTGTTAGATCTAGTCGGTCTATATAATTGTTCAGTTCTAAGATTTCTCTGTTGAGTTTTTGCCTTGTTGATCTGGCCATAGGTGAGAGTGGTGTGTTAAACTCACCAACAATCACTGTATTTCGATCTATGTATGTATGGTTTCAGTGTAAGTAAAGTTTGCTTGATGAAGTTTGGAGCTCCGGGATTGGGTGTGTAAATATTTAGGATCGTTATGTCTTCCTGGAGGAAAGATCCCTTTAGTAGTATGTAGTAACCTTCTTTGTCTTTTCTTACTAATTTTAGTTTGAAGTTATTGTGTCTGATATGAGGATGGCAACTCCAGCCTGTTTATGGGGGCAGTTAGCTTGATAGAGTTTATTCCAACCTCTCACTTTCAAAAGATGATTGTTTTTGGGTAAGATGTGTCTCTTGAAGACAGCAGAACGATGGCTCTTGCTTTTTGATCCAACTAGACAGCCTATGCCATTTAATTGGAGAGTTAAGTCCATTGATATTGAGAGTTAGGATTGAGAGATATTTATTAGTTCCTACCATTTTTAAAAGCTTTTAGTAGGGCCTGTGTGTTGACAGTTCTTGTGGTCCTGAGATGGTATGCTGTTTAGGTGCCATTTCTTTCCCTATAATGCATTTATTTTGGATTTGTATGTATAGAGCATCGTTGAGAATTCTCTGTAGTTTTGGTTTTGTTTCGACATATTGTTGCAGCTTTTCCCTGGAATGGAATGTTTTATTGTTCCCTCAGTTATGAATGAGAGCTTAGCTGGCTACAGTATTCTTGGTTGGTAGTTATTTGATTTAAGGGCATGACATATATGCTTCCAGTCACTTCGTGCTTGCATGGTTTCTGCTGAGAAATCTGGGGTTATTCTGAGGTTTTTCCATTTCCTGAGTTCTGCTTTTATTTCCTTTTTTATGGTTTTAAAGTTTTCATCTAAACCGTCCTTTACATTCTTAGTTAAGCTAATTGCTAGGTACTTTATTTTCTTTGAGGCTACTGTGAAAGGAATTTCTTTCCTGATTATTGCCTCGTTCCTCTCGGTGTTGGCGTAAAGTAAGGTAGTTGATTTGTGAGGGTTCATTTTATGGCCTGTTACCCTTCCAAATCTTTGAATCAGCTCAAGGAGCTTGGGAGTAGAGTCTATACGATTCTTTATATACAGAATCATGTCATCGGCAAAGAGGGATAGTTTTATTTCCTCTTTCCCTACTTGGATCCCCTTTATGCTTGCTTCTTGCCTTATTGCACTGCCTAGGAATTCTAGTACTATGTTAAAAAGGAGTGGAGGGAGTGGGCATCCTGAATGCTACCCCCTAGCACTTTAATGCAAAGCTGTGGGCTGTGGCATTTTAAGCACAATTCAACGCTCTGTTTTTTGCTGGTTAATTAGAGGTAAAAATCTTATGGAATTTATTGCTTGGCTGATTTTGAACTGGAATCCTCAGTTCTCAGCTTATCTTGAGTAGCTAGGATTACAGTACTTTTACAACATGTATGCTCACACATTGCTTCTGATCCAAACAGTCATTGTTCAATTTAACTAACAAGATGTAAGGAACGATGATTGACTGTAATTTACTAGATGGGATTCTAGTGAGTATATATTTCCACTTCCACTCTGAAGCCAGGGAAATGTTTCTGGTACATGTTTCAACTATCTCCCAAAGAGGAAATAATATGTGAGTACGTTTGATAGTATTTCAGGTAGGAGATGGACTTTGGTGTTTGGAACCTGTTGGGCAGAGTGTATCAGCTGGGCTGTGATAACAGAGATGATGTTACAGACAGGAATATTTTCATCCCAGACAGACTTAATCCAGATCCTTGGATTTCAGGCCTTGAGTAGATAGAATTACAAGTGTGAGCTGCCACTACCACCTGGTTCATTTTGGAAACCTTAATTGCTTCTCATTTGTTCCTTTCCTTTTTTGGAAGATTGATCTAAGCTGGCTGATTGTGCATCACAATGAAGTGATTGGCCTCAGGAATTGCAAATATTTGTTTCATCAGCATGGAATGAATGAAGTTGATCTAAACCCAATAGTATTTTCCTTCTGATAAATAGGGAACTTACTTATATCATTTTTCCTTGCCTTTGCTTTCCCAAAGCAAGCAACATGTTTCTTAAAAACTATACTTCATGAGAATATTATAATTAGAAGCTATCTTCTGCACACTTCAGAATAGTCCTTGCATTTATAAACTTATATTACAATATTAGGTAGAAGAATGGTGACTGTTAGTTTCATAACTATTTCATATGTTTTACTCTTTAAGGCTCATTAAGTCAAGAAGGGATTAAATACATTTATATAATAGTAGAACATAGCTCCTGCTGATTTGATGTGTGTGCAGATGATACACAGATTTATTAGGATTACTCAAAAGTTTTCTTCAAATTTTCAGTAGTAGACTGCTATGCTAACTGGAAGGTGATAGTAATGATGCTGAAATTCTATGAATCAGCTATGAAGCAGAATTTCAGGGGAGAGTATTTGCTAGGGACTTAATTTCTAAGACGCATATCAAGAATATTGAACTATAACACCAAATGATGGAGGACTCAGCGTTACATTTTGTTGTTTTATGCAAGTCCTGGGACTTGAACCCAGGGCCTGGGAACTGTCCTTAAAAGTTTTTTTTTGCTTCAGGCTAGTGTTCTACCACTTTATCCACAGCTCCACTTCCAGATTTTTGGTAATGAACTGTAAATCAGAATATCATGCAATTTGTTTGGGCTGGATTCAAACCTGATTCTGTGTAGATAGGATTCCAAGTGTGAGCGCAAAGAGCCTGGCTAGTATCATTCATCATTCAAGTCATGGGACTGCAATTCTGCACCTGGGTCTTGTCACTGAGCTTTTCAGCTCAAGACTACTGCCCTATCCCTTGAGCCATAGGGCCACTTCTGGGTTTCTGGTGGTTAATTGGAGATAAGAGTCACATGGACTTCAGTGCCCAGGCTGACTTTGAACTGCTATCCTTGGATCCCAGCCTCTCGAGTAGCTACATTTACAAGTGTGAGCCACTATACCCGGCTAAATTATTTTTTAAGTTACTTTATTTTGTTAAGTCAATATATAGTTGGCATACGGTTACATAAGTAATGAACATATTTCTTAAGAAAATTGTTATCCCCTCCCTCATTTTTCTCTGTTTTCCTACCCTCAGCCCCCTCTCCACCCAGATTGTTCAGTTCATTTCCGTTTAGTGTCTTCCAAGTATCACTGTTCAATTGGTTCACCCTTTTTCCTTTGTTTTTTTTTTACCATTTTATTATACCCTCTCCATTCCCCAAATCACATAAACCTATGTACAAGACACAGGGTACCCGAATTCAACACAGTGACTACAGAGAAAAAAACTAAAGGGAAAAAGAAGAAAAGAGGTAAAAAGCAAAGAAAGTGAAAGAACATCATACAGTACCTTAGAAGCAACAACACTGAAAAAACAAAACATAAAACCTTGGGCTGAAAATGAAGCTTGCCTAGCATGTATGAAACCCTGGATTCCATTCCTCAGCACCACATAAACAAAAAACTGGAAGTGCCACTTTGACTCAGCTGGTAGATTTATAACGTTCAGCACAGAGTGTCTCCAAGTGACAAAAATCTGTCACATTTAAGTCAGGCTTCAAAACTTTGCTAGGAACCAGTTATGTGATTTGGAATAAAGTCCAGTTTTCAAAAAATCACCAGCCAGGCGCTGGAGGGTCATAATTGTCATTCTACTAGCCAGGGAGAAGGTGATACTAAGCCTTTGCAAGCAAAAAAATGAAAACAAAAAAAAGCTGTAAGATTCTACTCTCCACTTATCCACCCAAAAACTAAGTGGAGTTGTGGCTAAAACTGGTACAGCATTAGCCTTGAGGAAAAAGAACTAAGAGACCTTGCCCAGGTCCAAAGTTCAAGCTCCCCACCAAGAAAGAAAAAAAAGGAGTCCAGATACCTTAGTTTCAAAAGTATATCTGGATATCTTAGTAGATTTTTCTGATCTTTCCTCATTCCTCTGATGGAACCACATAATCTTGATCCTGATCTGACTAAGAGCCTGCATTGTGCTTAATAAATTCATTCCACATATTCCAGTAGAATCTGGACAGCTAACAGCCACTTACCAATGCTTTATTCTACGTTTAGGCCAGTATGTCTTCATACCATCTACACAGTCAGCTATACCATCTTCCAGAAGTATCATTGAGTGTAGAGCACTCAGAACTAAAATAATTGCATAAAGATGTAATAAAACCCCTTGATTCATTAAGAAAATTTCTGTACCACTTAGAGCAAGTACATTAGTGGTATTTACCTCTAGCCTCTTTTTTAAAAAATTTATTAACATTGAATTTTACATCATATTTCAAATGTCATGTTTAACCAACAAGTATTCAAGAAGGGAATCGCTATACAATCACTGGCACATAGATTTTAGAATATAGTAAAAATTAAGCTGAGTCTTTGTATGTCATAGATACAGATTAATCTATAATAAAACACATGTCTATAGAGTGTATAGTCTATCCTAGATTTTTATGTCTATGTAGTTATGTTTATATCTCCAAAACTATGTCCAGAACTTTGGGTATCAACTATTCAATCATCGCTCTAATACTGTTTGAAACTAATATCCATATATTAAGGATATCATGTACCTTTTGTTCCTTGGTCTTGACTTATCTCACTCAACAGGATTCACTCTAATTTCATCCACTACCCCAAAAATGCCATTATTATTTTTTTCTGTGCAGATCTTCTTTTTATGTATTTATATTTATTGTAATTTATAGAAAGGTTACATTATATTCACCAGATAGAAGGTGCATTACTTCTCAAACTTTGATACCCCATGTAATGATATGGTCCCCATTTCCCTTCCCCTACCCCCACTCATGTTCATTTCCCCCCTTCCCTATCCAATTTCAAATAACCAATTAGGCACATATGAAATATATCAGAAAACAAGGTGAAATATTGTAACAATATGATATAACCAAATGATAGCAAAAGAGATAAGAGATCACATAGTTCATTAAGGACAACAATCACTCATTATATGAGTTTTGTTTCTTTATCTTGGAGGTCCTTACATTTAGTGTCATACTATTTGTCACGATGTCTCTAGATTTTGTTCTATTGTAAATCTCTGGTAGCAGAGCCCAAGGTTTCTACTGAATTTGACAAATGAGGGAGACTCTTGGGCCTATGTTCCTTTGAGTTTGGCTTACTTCACTTAATATGATTTTTTTCCTTTTCATCCACTTCCCCGAGAATGCCATTATTTTATCTTGTCGGTTGGCTATGTATCATTCCATTGTGTGTGTGTGCGTTTCTGTGTGTGTGTGTGTGTGTGTGTGTGTGTGTGTGTGTGTGTGTGTGTGTGTGCGTGCGTGTATCACATTTTTTGTAGTAGGGCATCTGGTTGTTTCCATCATCCAACCTCATTTTCTACAGATATTTTTATAGTCTCTTTTTTATTTTCAGGGTAATGTATAGAGGGTTTATGATGACATTTACAGGTAGTGGACTGCATTACTTCTCACACATTTATTCCACTCCACATGTTTTTGTCCCCAGTTCCCTCTCCCCTCCCCTTCCCAGTCATCTTGTTTCCCCCCTTCCCTTTCCTATTTGACATAAACAAATAAACATATATACAATATGCCAGGGAAAAAATCAGATACAGTAACAATCTGACATTAACCAAAGCGCAAAATAAGAGATGAGAAATAACATAGTAGATTAAGGACAAAAATCACACAAGATTAAGAGCAACGATGACACAAGTTATAGCTCTTGTTCCCATATCCTAGAGATCCTTTCATTTAGTCTCATCCTATATGACCTTATATACCTAGGTTTTTGAGTTATTGTAATCCTCTGCTAGGAGAGTCCTAGATGTGAACTAATTATTACAAATGAGGGAAACCATTGAGCTTATGTTTCTTTGGGTCTGGCTGCTTCACTTAATATGAATTTTTCCAAGTCTTTCCATTTCCTTACAAATGGGGCGATGTCATTCCTTCTGATGGCAGCATAGCATTCCATTGTGTATAAGTACCACATCTTCTTGATTCAGTCATCTACTGAGTGGCATCTGGGTTGGTTTCATATCTTTGCTATGGTAAATAGTGCTGCAATGAGCATCATTGTGGTAGTGGCTTTAGTATGTCCTTTTTTCTGGACAATTGGGTAGGGGCCAAGTAGTGGATTTGCTGGATCATAGGGGAGCTCTATGTTCAGTCTTTTGAGGAACCACCACACTGCTTTCCCTAGTGGTTGAACGAGTTTACACTCACACCAACAGTGTAGGTGTGATCCCCCCTGGTCACTTCCCCACCAGTATCTCTTATTAGATTTTTTGATAATGGCCATTCTGACTGGAGTCAGGTGGAATCTCAAAGTTGTTTTGATTTTCATTTCCCTTATTGCTAGAGATATGGAGCATTTCTTCATGTGTCTAAAGCCCATTTTAATTTTTTCTTCAGAGAATACTCTTCTAAGTCTTTAGCCCACCTTTTAATAGGATGGTTGTTTCTTTGAAGATTTGTTTGGGAGAGATTCATTTTTTTCAGCTATAGATATATTTTAGATAACTACATATATTTTTGTAGAAAAAAGAATGGAAGCCATCATGCTGGCTCACAACTTAATTTCAGCTACTTAGGAGGCTCAGGGCTTAGGATCACAGGTCAAAGCCAACCAGGGCCCTACAGTGTGTGAGATAAAACTCTGTGAACATACAATGACTGTAAGAGGAATCTCCCTGCCTGGGAATGTAGCCTAATGGTAGAGTGCTCACCTAGAATGCATGAACACCTAGATTCTATTCACCGGTACCGCATATTCTGAAAAAAGCTAGAAGTGGCGCTGTGTTTCAAGAGGCAGAGCACTCACCTTGGGCAAGCGAGTCCAATGAAAATGTCTAGGCCCTGAGTCCAAGCCCTAGGACTGGCAAAAAGAAAAAAAAGAGCAATCTTACTTAAGTAACAAGGAATGTACCCTATATTTATACAGACTGAAAAATTCATTAAGAAATTAGAAAATATGTATAAAGTGCATAATTTCTTCTGTGTGTTGGCACTGGGTCTTCAACTGAGTGGTTCAGCTCTATCCCTGACCTTTTCTGCTCAAGGCTAGCACTGTACCAATGCAGCCCCAAATCAACTATCTTCAATTGAGATATAAGCGATGAATATTTCAGGGTGCTTCATGAAAAACATTTTTATAAATTGAAACTTTCAACACAGTCTTATTTTAGTATGAATGTTGAGATGGGAAGAGACAGAAAAAGTGAAATGTTTCCTGATCCCCATAGAGAAGAGACTCAGCAGAACCACTGTGGTCTGCAGGCTTCTTTGTGAGTTTTGTTTGCTTGTTTGATTTTTGTCAATTGTGGGGCTTGAACTCTGGGCCTGGGCACTGTCCCTGAGCTCTTCAGCTCAAGGCTAGTGCTTTAATCTGTGAGCCACAGTGCCACTTCTGGTTTTTCTGGCAGTTAACTGGGTACTTTGGCTGGCTTTAAACTTTGATTCTCAGATCTTAGCCTCCTGAGTAGCTAAGATTATAGGTGTGAGGTACCATCACCAGGCTGCTGCTCTGTTACTATGCAGGTTCTGGATCAAGAACTTCAAGTTCTTACTTCAATTTTTTCTTCTCTTGCCTGATACTCTGCCATTTGAACGAAGCCCCAGTTCCTGGTCTTTGTTGGTTAATGAGAGATATTATGATTTTCTAATATTCAGAGCAATGATTATAAAACCCAGCATTTTACTTACTTGAATAAATTAAGAGACAGGACCTAGTGAGATGGAAAACAAAATTTTTTTTCAAGTTGCTATCCTGTTCTAATGCATAAGTCTGGCTATTTTGCTTACACACAAATATGTATTTTACCAATTTCTACTCTATTTTTGCTTAGCTTAAAACCACCACTGCCATTTCATAGATTTTGTTGTTGTTGTTTGCGGTGCTTGAACTCTGTGCATGGGCTGTTCCTCAGATCTTCAGTTCAATGCCAGTGCTCTACTACTTTTGATTTGGCCAGTCCTGGGCTTGAACTCAGGGACTGAGCACTGTCCTTATATTTTCTCAAAGCTAGGGCTCTACCACTTCAGCCTCAGCACCACTTCCAGCATTTTTCTATGTATGTGATATGGAGGAATTGAACCCAGGTCTTCGTGCATGCTAGGCAAGCACTCTACCACTAGGCCAAACTCCCAGCCCAAAATTATTCATCATTACTATTAGCTATCTTCTTTTTTTTATTATTGATTCGTCATGTTGTTTGGACTTTGGGCCTGGACTGTCCCTGAGGTCTTCAGCTCAAGGCTAGCGCTCTTCCTCTACAGCTCCATTTTTGGTTTCTGGTAGTTAATTGGTGATGTAAGTCTCACAAACATATGTGTCCAAGCTGGCTTTGGGCTTTGAACCAAGATCCTCCAATCTCAGCCTCCATAGTAGGTAGAATTACACGCTTCAGCCAGCAGTGCCTGACTGTTTGATGTCTCTGTCTCTGTCTCTCTGTCTGTCTGTCTCTGTCTGTCTTCCTGTCTCTCTCTCTGTCTCTCTGTCTCTCTATCTCTCTCTCTCTCTCTCTCTCTCTCTCTCTCTCTCTCTCTCTCTCTCTCTCTCTCTCTCTCTCTCTCTCTCTCTCTTTTGGTTGTAAGACTTTAATTGTGCACCTGGGCAGTGTCCCTGGGCTCTTCAGCTCAAGGCTACAACCTTAAACACCTTGAGCCACAGTGTCACTTCTGGTTTTCTGTTGCTTAAGTGGAAGTAACAGTTTCATGGACTTTAGTGTCTGGCCTGGCTTTGAACTGTGATCCTCATAACCCAACCTTCTGAGATCATTTCCAGCTTTTTTTTGGTGTAAGTGGTACAGAGTAATTGAACACAGGGCTTTGTGCATACTAGGCAAGCAAACTACCACTAGTGTGCACTCCAGCCTTAGATAAGGGCTTTCTTTTTCTTTTTCTTTTTTTCACTCATGGGGCTTGAACTCTGGGCCTGGATGTTTACCTTAAGCTCTTCAGCTCAAGGCAAGAGCTCTACCACTTGAGGCACATTGTCATTTTGAATTTTCTGGATTATTTGGAAATAAGATTCTCACAGATTTTTATGCCTGGGCCGTCTTTGAACCTCGATCCTCCAGGGTAGCTAGGATTACCAGGCTGAGCCACCAGTCACGGGCATTAAATTATTATTTTTTGCATGTCCTATGGCTTCAACTCATGGCCAGAGCACTATCCTAGGGCTTGCTCAAGGATAGCACTTTACTTCAGCCAGCCAACTCCCGGTCCAACTAGGCCACTCTTGAAGCTAGAATTACAGAGATCGGCCATAATACTGGCATGTTGTTATCTAACTATATAATTTTTCTTCTATTTTTGATGGCTTTTCCTTAGTGTACATATTTCCTACATATTTTATGGAAAACTTCCTTCCCACTGGGGCCATAAGTTAAGCCTAGTGGAAGCGTTCTTGCCGAGCATGAATGAAGACCCAAGTTCAATTCCTCAGCACAACATTGATAAAAAAAGATAAAAGTGGTGCTGTGGCACATGTGATAGAACTTGCGCCTTAAGAATAAACAAAAACAAAAACAAGGATCGTGCTCAGGTCCTGAGTCTAAGCCCAGTACTGGCAAAAAAAAGTTCTGCCCAAAGTAGACATTTAAACTTATTGTACTTTTCAAAAAATTTGTTGTTCAAGGTGATATACAAAGAGATTGCTGTTACATATGTAATGAGTACATTTCTTGTAAACACTGTTACCCCCTCCCCCATTTTCTCTTTCCCTTCCCCCCAAGTCATAAATTTCATTTACAACAAATATATATGTATTTTCACCCTGAAAAAAATAGTTTAAAATGTGTTCAAATAAATGATGTAGGTTGATATATTTATCAAAATGGATTACTTGAACTCTAAAATAAACATTCTAAGTAATTTTTCTCATAAAATTGTAGTAATGCTATAAAACTAATATAAAAGGAATTTTAGTTATTAATTTATTATGTTTTACCTTTAACATTATTACACTAAGCATACTGTTTATGCTATTAATACAGACAGCATGAAATATGATTATGTAAAAAAATTAAATGATTCAAAATAGTAAGATTGGGGGCCAGTAGTTTGGCTTGGTGGCACACACCCTGGACTGGCAAAAAAGAAGTAGGGTTAGATAAAACAGATTTATTTCCAAATGTGTGGAAAATGGTATGATTTCTTGTTTGGCTAGTCCTGCGGCTTGAACTGAGGGACCAGGAACTGTCCTTGGCCACATTTGTTCAAGGGGTCACTCTTACACCTGAGCAACAGTGCCCCATCTGCTTTTTCTGTGTATGCAGTGCCGAGGAATTGAATCAAGGTCTTCTTTTATACTAGGCGAGCACTCTACAACTAGGCAACATTAAAAGCCAAAGTAGATTTTTGATGCTATTGTGGAGTTTTAATTTTCTTAAATATTTGTACAAAGCACAATGGATATATAAACAGACTTGAACTCACAGAACAGAGTCCCACATAATATTACAGTTACTCTGGCACTTCTCCCGATTCACAAAACACATTTCCAGGCATCTGCTCTGTCCTTAAGCTTTGGTAGCTGACTTGTCTTTCCATGGAGGCCTGGCCTGGATTCCTGGTGATTCCATGCATTTCATAGTTCCCTGTATATCCAGTAAGGTTGTCTTCTATGGGACCAGACCTGTCTGGTTTTTGGCCCACCCAGGACCTATGTGTCTGAGGTCTCACATTATAAGTGGAAAATAAAACACAGTATAATAAGCACTGAAGAACTGCACACCATAATATTAACAATGAGAGTTTAATAGTTAGCAAAGTAAATGCAATGAATACTTGACAAGAATCATGAGAGCAAGATAAAGAGACGTCTTTTTAGGAAGGGGACAGGGAAGCTCTAAATCCAGACTGGCCTCCAAGTTGCCTTCAGACAGTAATTCTACTTCAGAGTCCTCAGAAGGGTCTCCTTCCTCATGAGAAACAGAATGTCCTTCCTGAGTTAAGAGGGGGATGGATTCTGGTTTGTCGAATGGAGATTGAGTCGCTTTTAGTGAGATGGATGGGTCTGGATATTCTGTGAGGATGGATTCATTTTCCTCCAATGAATCCAGTATTGAGAGTACACTTGCTGCTTCCCATGGGGACATTTTCCATGAGCCCAGCGTGTGCCCCTTCAGCTTGCACAATAAGTGGAGTGTTACTCTGACTCAGATGGACTGACTCTGGGTGGAGTGTGAAAGGAAACGGAAGGAAATCTGGCTGCTCTTTTTCTTCCTCCATAGTATCTGCAGGTTCAACTGTGTCACACATGGGGTTCAGAGCAAAAGGTATATCCATAGGACTCTAAACCTGTTTGGTAATTTCTACAGAAGGCCCATGCTTTCTGGAGTGCAGTGATGATTCTCAGTCTCCATCAGTCACCAGCTCCATTGGTGGGTTTTTCATCCGGAGTTCAGGATAAGCTCTTCCACCATGACCCAAACCTAAGAATGGAAATAGGTACAGAGTAGACAGAGTGGACTCTGCAAGTTGAAGTGTCACTCAACTTCCATGAGGATCTAATGGAGGAACCTGTAGAACTGGAGTTTGGACTGAACACTGAGGAAGTGTAGGGTCTTTCTAATGAGTGCTTATTCCCAAGTCCTTTCAGAGGACAGACATTACCTGGCTGACACCACCCATAAAGGGCATTTTGCCAAGCTCTGTAGAAGTAAGGGCCAACCAATATCTAGACCACATGGGCTTCCTACTCACAGGTTCTGAGGCACCGACACCAGGACTTCTACTTTTTCTTGGTCTTACTGGTCGCATATTCCTCCAACTGGTCAAAAAGTTTGTGTTTAGAAGAGCAGGTCCAAAGCCGACATGTGGAGCCTCATATAGAGCTTGAGTTGTGTCAGGGTGTGGCAGTTCTTGAACTCGTAGAAATCACTCGGGTAGAAGTCCATTCACATCGTATAGATGGAACACATGATGCTGTGGGCACATTCGGTACAAGGAAAGTGAGAGCCTTCTCTCTCCATCCTGAGCCTTTTACCAAAGCCCCTTTCTTGCAGGATTCTAATGCTGTGGCTGTCCTGCAGAGATGTGCACTTATGTGCTGGGAGGGGGGTAAGAGACACTCGAGAACAGGATGACTTTTACACCCCACTTCCAGAAGCTTCTGAGAGAGGCCTCTATGCATCTGTCCAAAGTAAACGCACCTTAAATTAACTAAGTAAATGCTCTAAATAAATCAATAAGTGAATGCTCTAAATAAAGAACTAAATGCTCATTCCTCTAGTCTTAGCCACCCAGCAGGCTGAGCTCTGAAGATCACAGTGGAAAGCCAGTCTAGTCAGTAAAAGTCTAAAGGCACTTGTCTTCAATTAGGCAGCAAAAAGCCAGAACTTGACCTATGACTCAAATGGTACAGTGCTAATTTTTGAACACCAAAGGGATGGCATTTAGACCTGGGTTCAGGTTCAAGTGGCAGCACTGGACCACACACCAAAATGTAAATGCTTTCAGGTTCTAACAGGCAAAGCTATCACAATCCCTCCCTGATGGCTCAAAAGTGATTCACCCCCAGCTTTTCCTCTGACTCCAGTATTTCACAGGCCTCCGCCATTAGTACTGACACCTCATTTCTTACTGGGAAATGGGATTTCCTAGGATGTCACCTAGGTGAGGGCTGCAGTTGGGAGCCACTTCCTCATGCCTGAAATCCAACTTCTCAGTAAGCACACTGTTGAGACTCCAGTAGCTTGTGAGGGAAATGAAATGGCATGGTGTCCCAGTCATAATAAAGTAGTTTGTGCACTTGTATCATGCTTAGCTCCCCTGTGAACACCCCAGTGAACCAAACAGGCTCAGAGAGGAGCCAAGTATTCCAAGATTTGGCCAGGAGGGGTGAGCAAACATGGGTTTGGAGGGGGAACACTCACTTTTTCAAGAGAATTTCCAGCAACTACTACATTGTCCTCCACTATTTGAAATTGTGCAGGAAGTTTCCCACATAAAAGAGATCACCTTTCTGGTAGGCAGGGATCAGCTTTGTCAGCAGCATCTCCAACAGGCCTTCCTCCAGGATCCATAGGTTACAAGGTTCATTCAGAGTCTGAGCTGACTTACCATCACACTGTATTGGCAAAACAGTGGATATTTCAAACGTAGGAATGGGACCACACTTCACACTGAGGAATTGGTATAGAGTAGATTGGAAATGACACACTCTAATCTCAGTATAGTCACTTGAAAGCACACAAGAAGGTTGTAGTTTGTGGGCAGGATGATGGGTTCAAATAGGTTTCCTCTCAATATACCTCATCTGAGTTTCCCTGGAGTTTCCTGGCTTTCTTCCTAGAGAAATGCCTGATATACTGGAATTTTGTCTTGGCCCTGATCCAGCATCTACTTCTTCAAGTGAGACATCCATATCTCTCATGCCTGACATCCGAGCCTCCTGACCTTTGGCAACAGCACAGAAACATCTTTCTGGTTCCTGAGCCACAGGCCAAGGGAGCTGGCTTGAGCTGGTTGTCACATACAGTGGCTTGGTTACCAGGGTTCCATATTCTGTTCCATTGTGAGGGAGGTAGGGTCACCTTTCAAGGCCCAATGACCGAAGCTCCTTGCTCACAGAAGACCTCCCCAAAGACATACTGGAGGCTGAATCTCCCTTCCCACCTCACATATGGATGTAGTAAACAGCACACCTTTTTGTTCAAATCCCAAGTCATTAACTAGGTGTAAGTGCTAGCCTGGTCTCAGGCTCAAGGAGCCTTTCTTAGGTAAGATCCAAACTTAACTGTCACTATTCCCCTTACCCTTCACAAGACATTTTGCTTCACAGTGCCTTCTCAGCTTGCATTTTGCCTCTTGCACATTTTTTTGCTAGTCCTGGGACTTGACCTCAGAGCCTGACCATTGTTCTTAGGCTTTCTTTAGGCTATAGCTGTCCCACCAAGCCACAGCACCACTTCCAGCGTTTTCTATGTATATGGTACTGCAGAATCAAACCGGACTCTTTTTGTGTGGTAGCGAAGCACTCTACAAATAGATGAAACACCCAGGCCAACTTGCACATATTTTTCACTTCAATCTACTAGGACGTTGTTAGGTTTCTGTATCCTAATCTATTTTTCTTCCTGATGAATATCTGTGCTGTCATCTGTAAAAATGCAAGTGGGAAAATCACAGAAGCATTGGTGACATTAAAAAAAAGCCTTACAGACATAGATAAGTGTTCATTCTTTGTAGGAGAAAGGATATTTTGATATGATGATGATGACTATTTATAAATACTTTATCGGGGTTTAGAGTTTGGCCCAGTGGTAGAGTGCTTGCCTAGCATCCATGAAGATCTAGGTTTGAGTCCTTAATATCACACAGATATAAAAATCCATATTGCAATGTGGCTCAAGTGGCAGAGGGCTAGACTTGGGAAAAGCCAAGAGCAGTGCTCAGGCCCTGAGTTCAAGCCCCAGGAATGGCAGAAAAAACAAAAGAAAAGAAAAGAAAAGAAAAGAAAAGAAAAGAAATGTGCTTTTTACAAGTTATTCACTCACAGCATTTGCCTCTGAATTCTTCGCTTCTGCATCTTGTGACTTATTCCTTTCCCTCAATGTAGACAAGAAAAACAGATTTTATTACTTGCTTTCCTGTTGTCCAATCTTTGGATATTAATTCAAAATACAATATTGCCTGAAATATTGTGTGTGTGCATGTGTGTGTGTGTCTGCCAATGTGTGCATGCACACATGTGTACAGGGTTTAGGGCTTACTCATAGGGCCTGTGTGATAACCCTCAGCATCTTTTCCTCAAAGGTATTGGTCTTTCACTTCTAGCTTATTATAGCTAATTGGAGTTGAGAGATTCACTCAATTTCTTGCCCTGTGCATTGGAACCCAGTGCTGGGTTCTCATATTGTTAATTGTAGCTATAGAGAAGGCTGAGGTCTGGGGATCCTCGTTAAAATCCAGCCCCTGAAAGAAAGTCACTGATAGAAATCTTTATCTTCAGTTAAGCACGAACAAATAAGGCAAAAGTGGAACTGTGGCTCAGTTCCTCTTGTAGCAGCCATGAGAAAATTAGTAATTGGCAGCACCTGGTCCCTGAGAGAAATCCTTAGCACTGGTTCAAAAAAAGAAAGAAAATAATGAAAAAAATTAAAACTTGCTGAGGAATCCATAAGGATAAACGTGCCTGTGAATAATCTTGTCATTTCAGATTCCCTCAAGAGCTTATGTCTCTCTATATTTTTTCAAGTTTTTTTAAAGATATTTACATATTTTCTATCTTTCTTAAACAGAGATAGCCATCCGCAAAACACAAACACAAACTCTCACACAGTATACCACCCACCCATAAGTGTCTGGCTATGTATATATGTATAGTCATATGTATTGATCTGTCTCTCTATACTAATATATAAATGCATAAACATATGTATTTAGACAAACAGGAAACATACATAGATAGGTCTCAGGCATTTCCAGATTTTGTGCAAGTCTTCTGAGTGCAACTTACCATTGTATTGTTTGTCAAGATAGAGTCCCTCTAACTTTTGGCCAGCTTCTTGTCCTTTGATACTTTTTTCTGCCAGTCCTCGGTTTTGAACGCTAGGTCTGGATGCTGTCACTGAGCTTGAGCTTCTTGCATTCAGTAGTTTATTGCAGATAAGAGTCTCATGGAGTTTCTGTCCTGGGCTGGCTTTGAATTGTGATCCTCAGATCTCAAACTCCTGAGTAGCTAGGATGACAGTCTTGTGCTACCAGTACCTGGTTCCTTTGCCTCTATTACCCTTTTTTTGGCCCCACCACAGCCATGGTATCTACCTTCCTATGTTCTCTCCACCTGCCCCCAGACAGGGGTCTGACAGATGCTTTCCACCCACTTATTCATGTCCTCCTCTGTATTGGCTGACAGCTAAGACATGCACTCACTTGTCTGGATGCCAAACACAAAGCCATGTGATTGTTTCTCAGTCTGGAACATCCTATCAGATTTATAGCACCACAGAGGGTCAGGTTGATGCTCCTCCAGGGCTTCTTAAATTGTTCTCATATTAATCCACAACACGTTTGTCATCACTTGTCCAGCTAATTCATGGACTAAAGCAGCATTCCCTACAAACTTAGATCCCAATACCATGAGGACACTCAAGGGTGCATTAGGAGTGTGACCTGCAGGTGGATGTGAGCCTGTCTAATTTGGAGGGGATTTCTCCACCACAGGAAATGGAATACAAATTTAGAATCTGCTTTCATGAGGTGACAACCTCTGGCAGATGTTCTTATCAAATGTGGCACTGCCTACTTCCAGCTCAAAACATGGGTTGATGACCCAGCATAACAGAGAATGTATTTACCCCGGACCAACACATAGGCTGGGACCCTGAACTTTCAGGTAGCATTTGGCTTTGAAGGTCATGAGATCTTAGTCTACAAATGATGAGCCCCTCCCATGAGGCATAGCAAACGGAGCCAAAGTGCAACACAGTTAAGCACCAGATCAAGCTTCCCTTCTACAGTAGGGTATGGTTTGAAAACTGTGCATAGCTTCTGTTTGAAGCCAGTCCAGAAAGGAAAGTCCATGAAACTCTCATTTCCAGTTAACTGCCAAGAAAAAGCCAAAGATAGAGATGAAGCTCAAGAGAGCTAGAGAGCCATCTGAAAAGAATGGTTACACCCTGCAACATCCTCATTATCTGATCTTGAAAACATCTCTGCGTGCATCCCAGCATGCAGCCAGCATCTGGGGGTGACAGTGACCCCTGCGCCCATTGGCAATCTGCACTGTCTCTGACATCTGTAATGTGAACCTCATTCTGTCGGGTTTGTGAAGCGGTGTCAATCCTGCAGAAGGAACCAACTGTGCCCTAACTCCCACTGTCCCCTGGGGCCCCTAGCATTCCCCCATCTGCACCCCTCCTGTGGCTTCTGATCCTAGGGAGCCCTCCTGCCCTGTCCAACACTCATATGAAGTGCATATTTCTTCTCCTGGGGCAACTTCTCCACAGAGAGTACATGACATGCCCACTCTCCAGGCACGGGGAGATCCTGCCCAAGTAGCAAATCAGTGATAAGGACATAAAGTGATGAATAGAATTTTAGATCCTGATGGTAGACAGTCTGCAAAATCCAAGGGAGAATGGAATTGGAGGGGACCAGGGATCAGGATGTGGGCATGGAGCTTCCCTGCCAAGGGGGTGGGGGAAGTCACAGGCTGGGGGATGCACAGGATGATCCATGGGCCCTGTGCAGCTACTGGGTCACCCCCTTCTGCA
Source organism: Megascapheus bottae (assembly GCF_031878675.1). Classification (NCBI taxonomy): domain Eukaryota; kingdom Metazoa; phylum Chordata; class Mammalia; order Rodentia; family Geomyidae; genus Megascapheus; species Megascapheus bottae. The sequence goes on along the minus strand of NW_028327580.1, from coordinate 953,232 downwards.
TCTCAGCCTTTCGCTTTGAGCTCTGTGATCGTCAAGATGTGCACAGTCTGTACTCTGGCTGGCAGAAGAAAGGACCCTGGGAAGACAATTGTAGACACTTTGTGAGTGTAGGAAGGGGTAGGCTGGACACCCAGTCCAAGAGGAGCTAAAACTGGAGTCGAGGGGTGTGCAAGGAGTGGGTGTGAGGGTTGTGGGCAGTCACAGTCACAGCAGAGGTGGCTCTGTCTGTGGGGTGAGTGCCTCCCTGCAGGCACAGAACTGGCCATATCAGAGATCCACATGAAAACGAAAAGCTGGAAATGGCACTATGGTTCAAATGGTAGAGCATCAACCTTGAGCAAAACAGCTCAGGGACAGTACCCAGGACCTGAGTTCAAGCCTCATGACTGTAAAAGTAAAAGAACAAGGACTATGAGAGGTTACCTGGTACTCTCTTGGTCTAATCAGACACAAGAAGAGGCCGGGATAGGCTGTGGAAAAACACAGAGAACATCTTCCCCCAGCTCATCCTGTCCTGCATGCAGGGACAGCCATGTAACTAGGGCTACGGTGAGATCATCTTCACCCCTGTGCTGCCATCTGAATTGTAGGCCTCTGTCCTGGCATGGGGTGTCCTGATGGCTGAGCAGGTGCCCTAACCCTAGATGGAGAGCAGCCACTGACTGTGGTAGCTAAGGAGAGATCTGTTCCATAGCTATCAGGCCACCCAGCATGGGAGCCATAACCACCCCTCACCCAGGTAGAGGCCAATGGTTCTCCAGGTGCTACTAACATTGCCCCACCCCTAGCTCTGGGTACACGTGACATTCCCTCCACAAGGAGCAGGACTAAGTGAAGGATCAGGAAGCTGCCTGTGGGCTTCAGATGATGGCCAGGCTGGCACTACAGATGGCCTCAATCTGTCACCACCTTCCCCTGCCTCCATCATTCCTCCATCATGCCTCTCTACCTCCCACCCATTAACCTTGGAAACCAATGAACTGGGCTCTCATCATTCCTCTCATCTCTTCACCCACCTTGCCATGCGTCCATCCCTCTGTCACTTCCACCCCACACACATCCCACCACCAGCCACCCTCTAGCTTATGAGGATCTCAGAGGAAGCTCTTGGTGAAGGGCTTGTGACCACAAAACAGTTACTATCACCCGCTCCGGCCTGATCCACCACAGAATAAGAACAGCCAAGCAGGCACACACTGCAGCAGAGTTGCTCTGCTGCCACTCTGATTTCTTCATGGCCAGGACTTGGCTCTCCTCAGCCTCTCAGCTCAGTAACCAGAACATTGTGCTTTCACAGAGCCATGGCTTCCAGTCTCCATGGACACAATGACATCAAGGTGATGCCAACTTCCCCATCTCTATATACTTCTAACTATGGAATGGGAGCTGAGGTTCTCTTCTGTAACTCCATCCACTAAGAGGCTCATGCAGATTTCTATCCTTTGCTCATCATGGTGACTCTTTGGTTAACAAGTCACTGCTGGGCTTCCAGTTCACCACATATAGAACCCATACTCCAACACTTTTCTTAGAAGGACTGATGACTTTTAAATATTCTCTAGTTTTAAATTTCTAGTCCCTTCTCTCTTTCATTTATATATTTCCCTTCCTCACATCCTTCTCTTTTTTACCTTCCTTCTTTCATTCCTGGCCTTGAACTCAAAACCTGGAGCTTTTTCTTAGCTTTTCTTTGCTCAAGGTAGCACTCTAGCTCTTGAGCCACAGCTCTACTTCAATCTTTGTTCTTGCTCTAAACTGGGAGTATGAGTCTCATGCATTTTTCCCTTTGCTGGGTTGGTTTTAAACCACAATACTAAGATCAGGATCCTGAATATGCCTCGGATTACAGGTATTATCTAATCAAAACAAATTCCTGATTTCTTTTTTAGACATAATTAGTTCATTCAGGTGAGCCACCAGCCACTCATGCAAGAGCATTGCAGGATCCCAGCATTCATCTTGTCTCCAGTCTTATTCCATCCATCTCACAATGGTCATCTAAAACACCCTGCTGCATGCCTGAAGTCGCAAGGAACGTTCTCAACGCCATGAGAAGCCCCCTTAAGCTCTGCCTCAGACATGCCCAGCCCCCATCCCACTTCCACATGAGCATTTGATTAGTAGAAATTTCCTGAGTACATCATCATCTTTTCCTCACCATTCAAATTTCATCTTTGGAGTCATTTCTCCCAGACAAAGAGGAACATGATCCATGGTTTGATAGCAGCTCCAGCTTCATAGTCCCAGCCACCAACACCCCCCATTACCTTGCCAGACACCTGAATTCAAGAACAATGTTTTCACTACCCCTGACTCTTATCAAATGTTTTAACTTATACAGTGCATTAAAATAATTTTACTAAATGGAATAAACACATGGCATCAAGCTTCAGAATCTTTGCACCTGAACTTTTAGTGAATAACAGACACACCAGCATTTCTGTAGCCAGCAGAAATCTTAGCTTTGAGATTTCAGCATTCCTGGTATCCAAGTTTGGATGTGCTAACACTGCCCTTAATGGGGCACTTCAATCACACAATCCCACAACAATCAATGTCATTTGACATTCACTGGTAGGTGGTGCTAGGAAAAAGACTGATGTGCCAACTGCATGCTGGCTTGACCTATGCCATCTGCAAACCTGGAGCAAGTGGGGCTCCTCTCTCCATGATATCTTTTTTGTACTACCCCAGGAGGACCTTGACCTTGAGACAAAATTATGAAGACTATCTCTACCAGCAAAGATTCCAGTGAGATGTGCCTACATGGATAAAGCTAAAATCTCACTAAAGTGAGGTTGTTGGCAGTGCTGGAGCCTGAACTCAGGGCCTGGGCACTAAGCATTTGTACTCAAGACTAGCCCTTTACCACTTGAGCCCAAACTCCATTCCCAGCTGTTTTTATTTTTGGTAGTAAGAATCTATCAGACTTTTCTGTTCTAGGTGACTTGGAACTTCCATACTCAGATCTCAGCCTCCTGACCAGCCTGGATTAAAAGTGTGGATCAGACATGCGCCACACCTGAGGACTTCTGCCAGCACATTTTTTCCCAAAAATTATAAGAGGAAGATGAGGGAGGGTTGGGCTCATCCTGCCCTGCATATGAAGGAGAGCATCAGCGCCTGAACTTCATTCCCTGTTGTAGACTGCTGGAGAAAAGGAAGCAAATAGGCACAGGCTGGCAGCAGATGCCACAAAACAACTTGTGACCAAGACTCCCAGAGCAGACCTCAGAATCGATGACAGAGTTGGATCTACCCAGCAACAGAGGCAGTGGTGACACCTAAAACTGCGCGTTTGAGCCTTTGCTGCTAGTAAACAGGCCACCTATGTCTCAATGAGAAAGGTGAGATTTTGGTGGAGAAGGTGAGATTAAACATTATGTATCATGCAAGAAGACAGACTATAAGGGGTCTTTTATTATTCCAAGTGAAATTTTGGATTTCCTCTTCTGTTTCTTTAAAGAATGACATTGGGATATTGATTGAAGATTGCCATTTTTACAATATTACTTCTTCCAAACCAGGAGCATAGGTTTTTGCATTTCCTCAGTTCTGCGTTAATTTCCTTCTCCAGGGTTTATAGTTCCATCAAAAAGGTGCTTTACATTCTAAGTTAATTCCTAGGTATTTTATTTTCTTTGATAGCAAAATGAGTTGCTATCCTGATTCTTGCCTCATTCCTCTCATTTGTTGGCATATAGGAAGGCAGTTGACATTGAGGGTTAATTTTATACCCTGCTACCTTACCAAAGTTTTATATCAGCTCAAGCAGCTTCGGAGTAGAGACTATAGGGTTCTTTAAATACAGAATCATGTCATCTGTAAGGAGAGAAAGTTTCAGTTCCTCTTTCCCTTTTCCTCCTCACTCCAGTTAGAATGGCCAAGATCCAGAAATCTAATAATGTATGCTGGAGGGGATGTGGCCAGGAGGGATCACTACTACACTGTGGTGGGATTGCAAACTCGTTCAACCACTATGGAAAGCACTATGGCAGTATCCCAAAAAGACTAAACATAGAGCTCCCCTGTGATCCAGCAATTTCACTACTTGCCAATCGTCCAGATAGGACATACTAAATTCACTAGAACAATAACATTTATCACAGCACTATTTACTATAGCAAAGGTATGGAACCAACCCAGATGCCCGTCAGTTGATGAGTAGATCAAATATGGTAATTTTACACAATGGAATTCTGTGCTTCTGTCAGAAAGAATGACATAGACGAATTTGTAAGGAAATAGAAAGACTGTAAAGTTTAGAAATTAGTTTCTGTCTCCTTCTCTATCTCTGTACAATTTAGAAGTTCCTTTTTCTCCCACTTTCTGTCTCTTTTCTCTTTTTCTCTCTCTCTTTCTGTCTCTCTCTTTCTCTCACTTCCTCTCTCTCTCTCTCTCTCTCTCTTTCTCTCTCTCTCACTCTCTCTGTCTCTGTCTCTCTCTCTCTCTCTCTCTCTCTCTCTCTCTCTCTCTCTCTCTCTCTCTCTCTCTCTCTCTCTCTCTCTCTCTCTCATCCTTAGGCTTGAACTCAGGGACTGAGCTACTTTTGCTCAAGGTTAGCACTCTACCATTTGGACCACAGTGCTGCTTCTGGCTTGCTCTTTTCACGTAGTATTGAGGAATCTAACCCAGGCCTTCATCCTTGATAGGTTAACACTCTACCACTAAGCCACACAGTCAGCTTTTAGAGGTTCCTGACAAAGGTTTTCCTACATGCTATTATTTCTTCTGTGAGTGCTCTTAATGCTTGCTGACGGTTGACTTTGTTTAGAAGACTTACCCTAATGCTCCCATATACAGAGACTCTATATATAGCTGAATGTTTTTCATTACTCAGAATTTCTCTATTGTGTATGTTCTGAAATGTACTGAAGACTGACTTCTGATTAAAAGTCATTGCACATTTGTTCTATTCATTAGTTTTCTTTTCTTCTATGGGAATCAGGTTTGTGATGAACACAGAAGTATGCCTTCCATGTCAAACACTTTCCACATTTGTAATATTCATAAGGTTTTTCTCTCCTATGTGCATTTTATACTTAGTCATGCGTTCATGATGAATTTTTCATATTCTTATATTCATACGATTTTTATCCTGTGTCTGTGTGGTATCATGCAAACTCAACTATGAGTTCTTCAAAAAAATTTCCCTTTCATTTTATTCATAGGATTCTATCCTGTGGGTGTTTAGTGATAAATCTTGACTTGTGCCTTCTGGGGAAAAGACTGAACATTTGCTACATTCATTAAGGGTTTTATCTTGTGTTGGTTCTGTGACACAAGCTGAGTTTTCTTCCACAGACTAAAAAGTCTTTCCTATTTATTACATTGCTAAGGCTTCTCATATGTGTGAACTCTCTTACGCTTCCTGAAGGGTGAATACTGCACGAAAGACTTTCAACTTTGGTTATATTCCCAAGGTTTCTAATATGTGTGAATTCTGTTATGCCTCCTGTAATGTGACTTCCATCTGAAGGTCTTACCACATTTGATGCACTCGTACAGTTTCTCTCCTGTGTGTGTTCTCTGATGCAATTTGAGGGAAGACTTCCATTTGGAAGACATTCCACATCGGTTACATTCATAAGGTTTTTCTCCTGTTTGAATTGTCTTATGCATGTTGAGGTTTGGCTTCTGTGTGAAGGACTTTCCACATATGTTACACTCATAAGGTGTTTCTCCCGAGTATATTCTCTGATGAACATGGAGTTTTACCTTCCATTTGAAAGACTTTCCGCATTCACTACATGCATAAGTTTTCTCTCCTGTGTGTGTTCTATTATGCCCATCAAGATATGACTTCCACTTGAAGGTCTTTCCACATTTGTTGCACAAATAAGGTTTCTCTCCTGTGTGTGTTCTATTATGCCCATCAAGATATGACTTCCACTTGAAGGTCTTTCCGCATTTGTTGCACACATAAGGTTTCTCTCCTGTGTGTGTTCTTTGATGCAATTTGAGGGAAGATTTCTGTCGGAAAGACTTTACACATTGGTTACATTCATAAGGTTTCACTCCTGTGTGTATTCTCTGATGAACACGAAGTTTTCCCTTCCCTTGGAAAGACTTTCCACATTCATTACACTTATAAGATTTCTCTCCTGTGTGTGTTATTTGATGAACTCGAAGGTGTATCTTCTGGGTGAAAGACTTTTCACATTTGTTACATTCATAAGGTTTCTCTTCTGTGTGTCTTCTCTGGTGCAAAGTGAGGTATGATTTCAGTCTAGAAGTCTTCCCACATTTATCCCATTCATAAGATTTCTCTTCTGTGTGAGATCTGTGATGTGTGCTGAGAGCTGAATTCTGGGCAGAAATTTTATTACGTTCCTCATATTCATATGGTTTGTCTTCTCTTGGAGATCGAGATTGGAGCATCAGGTCTGACTTCTCAGAAATTAATTTTCACACTTGATGTACGCATCACATATCTCAGGATATTTGCTCTGAGGTATTGTAAGGCGTATTTCATTACTGAAAGATTTCTCACATTCACTACATGTATGAGGAGTCTCTCCTGTGTACATTTTCGGATGTGTAGTGATGGTCGGTGTTAAGTACAATATTTTTCATCACACAGTACATTTAGCAGTTTTCCTCCCTCCCTGAAGAATTTCTTGGGCAGGGAGAACAGAATTATGATACTGCAGATCTTTTGGACTGTCACAATCATGAATAAAATGCTCCGAATAGCCGATGGATTTCTTAAGAACAGGAGACATACGAGATCTATATGCAGCATGCATCTCATCAGGCTTAGGAGACAGAAGCATGTTCTGACACTTAATGAACTCCTCAGTCCTCACCCCTAAGTTGTTACCGTTATTACTAATCAGCTCTGGATTATGTGTAGAGCTCAAATTTAAAGTTGTTGCAAATCTCACGTTTTTCTCCACTTCGATACTACTTGCAACTGCTACTTCACATAGACATTCATGTGGACTTTCCTGGCAAGTCTTGAACACATTTTCCATTACCTGGACATCTAAAAGGAGTCCTAGAAAAAAAGACACAAACATACATGAGATACAAATATTCCTTACTGTAAAGGTAATGACTTTACTTTCCCATCCTAAGTGTTAGATATTTTAAAATATAAAAGTGGAAATTGATTTGTGAGAAATATAGGCTTTTCTCCCTAACATATTAAGAAAATGATATTTTACAATGACCAATAATGTTTTTCTGTGTTTTAGTTCTCTTTTTATATCACAGGAAATATTTATTGAAATTACCCATCTTTGTATTGCTACAGTTTTAAGCTGATTACTAACTATAATATACCTGCAGCTGTTTTTTTCAAATACTGTTTTGTTTATACATTGAGGAATAGCTGCCTTTCTTTTATTTTTGAGAAATAATCTAAATATTGTGCTGTTTTGCATCTTTTTAAAACTTTCTTCTCTTTCTTTTCTTTTTTTGTAGTTCATAGGCCTTGGCCCTGTCCCTGAACACTTCAGCAGAAGACTATAACCCCTATCCTTGAGCTACAGCCCCACATACTCTTTTCTAGAGTTAACTACAGATAAGAGTCTCAGGTCCTGAGTAGCAGATAGGATTACCTTAGCCAGTTTCAATGCTGTTTGCTTATTAACCATTAAGTGAGGAACACGAATTTTTTCTAGATTCAGCGGCCACAAGTTTGGTGTATTTGTCTGTTTGCCTTTGATCCAAGCAAGAACGATTCTTGAGAGTAAGGACTTACACCTATATCCCTTCAGTTACAACTTCTCACTAAAGTCTCAATTTAGGTATTTGTGGGAATTTTGAAATTTGTTTCTTTCCATTTGAAGTCTTATAAAAATTCCTTTTCTAACACTGCTGTGCCTCAGAACCATGGAAGACCAGAAAATCCCCAGCTCATTGTCTAGTTAATTTTCTTATGTTGATTGAAACTTTGTTGTTTTTCTTTTCCTTCCATTCCTGCGTTTAAACTTAGGACCTAACCACTGTCCTTGGGTTTTCTCAAGACTAGAACCCTACCAATGAAGTCATTACTTCTGGCTTTTTCTATGTATGTGGTAATAAGGAATCAAACCTGTGTCTTTGTGCATGGTAGGCAAGCACTCTACCACTAGGCTCAATTTCTGGTGGAAAGGTCTGGTTCTGAATACCAATCTCTTCCTACCAGCAAAAAGATATTATCCTTAACAGAGAATAATGCCCTGACTTATTCCTTGTTTGCTCAATCATTCACAGTCTTAGTTTTATAGAAATGAAATATCTTTCTTTCTTTCTTTCTTTCTTTCTTTCTTTCTTTCTTTCTTTCTTTCTTTCTTTCTTCCTTTCCTTCCTTCCCTCTTTCTTCCCTCTTTCTTCTTTCTTTCTTTCTTTCTTTCTTTCTTTCTTTCTTTCTTTCTTTCTTCCTTTCTTTCTTTCTTTGTTTCTTTCTTTCTTTCTTGTTTTGCAGTCATGGGACTTGAATTCTAGACCTGGCTGTTCTTCCTGAGCTCTTCAGCTCAAGGCTACTTCCCTATGTCTTTAGCCTCAACCCCACTTCTCATTTTCTATTGGTTCATTGGAGAGAAGAGTCTAAGGTGTTTTTGTGATAGGTCAGACTTTGAACCTTGATCCTCAGATCTCAGCCTCCTAAGTAGCTAGGATTACAGGCATGAGCCACGGGCTCATGGCGTTCTCATTTTATTTTGTTTCACAGTGATTTCTACAGAGAAATCTAACTTTAACTCTACTGCCACATAGAATTCGTCATATCACCCTATGATTCTTGGTGCCGGGGGTTTGGGCTAGCATGCACAAAGACCTGGTTCAGTTCCTTGGTACTACATACAAAGAAAAAGCCAGAAGTGGTGCTATGACTCAAGAAGTAGAGAGCTAGCCTTGAGAAAACCCAAGGACCATGCTCAGGCCCTGAGACAAGGCATAGGATTGGGAAAAGTAAATGATTCTTGATTCATTCACAAAGAATTCCATAGGTTCCACACAGGATTTAGGGTAACTAAGAATATTATTGCTCAGTACATCACAACATGAACTTACCAATCGGGCTCAGGCTCCAACATCAATATGAAGATGGATTCACTCACCTGTGATATTCTTGTCAGAGGAATTTCCTATCCAGAGTTTTGCACAGTGCTCTAGCTTGTCAATTAATACAGGTTTGGGAACACAGGGCCCTGTAAATTAGAAACAGTAGAGAATTATTGCTTATGCTGTGTCATCATTGCTTTAAGTTCGCAGACATCCTACTCACAAGTTATCTATTAAATCTTTTTTCTCATTTCTCACTGGCTCCATGGTTGACTTTTCCCCAGCTCTGGATTCATTTTGTATGGCATAAACTTAGCTATCTTGCTCAAGGCTAGAAAAATTCCAGTTTGAGTCCCAGCTCCACTTACATGCATAGGTCTTCATGCATGCTAGGCAAGCACTCAACCACAAAGTCAAACTCTTGACACTCCACTAACATTTTTGAGGGGTTACTTGGAGTAATAGAGTTTCATGGCAATTTTTATGCCATTGCTGGCTTCAAATTAGAATTCTTAGATTTCTTCCTCCTGAATATTTTAAGATTACAGGCATGAAACATTGCACCTAGTGCCAGGTTTCCATTATAAACTCACTGTTTAGTGATTTGTAGATCCTATTTCCAATAATGATATATATTCTATTCTGGATGGTTTATCCACTTACAATTACTGTGTAAGTTTGGAATGTCGTCTCCATTAGAGGAAACATAATTTAGAACTGTTGTCAAAGTATCCTTAAGGTATCCTGAAGAATGAGTACAAAATTACCTTAGGTTTTCTTTAGAAAGTAATGATACTTCTCAGGGCCTGGAATCTTTCATTTAAATAGTATTGAAAGTTTGATAAACATTCACGTATCTGCAAAATAACAAGGCACTTGGCCTTGCAAGTGAATTTGACTTTTGCTCACCTAAGGACACCAGGTTGCTGTAGGTCTCCAGCATTACATCTCTGTACAGGGTCCTCTGAGCATTGTCCAGATGCTCCCACTCCTCCCTGCTGAAATCCACAGCTACATCATCAAATGACACCAGCTTCTGGAATGGCACATTTTCATCAAGTAATTAGCACTGAGTTATAAACACACCATGTCTGGAATTTTATTCTTTTTTTTGTTGGAATTGTATTCCTTTACTTAAATGTTTAGACTTACTATTGACCTGAAAAGCTTAGGGATGGTGCCTAGGCCCAGAGTTCAAGTCCCAAGACCCACAAAAAAATAACAAGGCAAGCCAGGTGTTGGTGGCTCACGCCTGTCATCCTAGCTACTCAGGAGACTGAGATCTGAGGACCATGGTTCAAAGCCAGCCTGGCACAAAATTCCATGAGACTCCTTTCCAATTGCCCACCATAAAATGTTTAATGGCTTGTGGCATATCATGGTAGAGCAATTGTGGTATCAACAAAAATAAGTCAGGGGAGTAGATTTAGGTTATAAATGGAATTATTCCATTGAAAAGGAACTACATTATATGATGACATATGCTGGTACTCTGAGAATATTGCAAAATCTTAGGGTATCAAGTAATAATACTGTGAAGTACACCCAGAATGTTAATGTTCTATGGCTGGCATAATAATCACTTGGGGAAGAAACTTTTCTTTCTTTTTTTTGGCTGGGGGATTTGTAAGGCTTGAACTCTGGGCCTGGGCACTGTTCCTGAGCTCTTCAACTCAAGGCTATCACCCTACCTATGAAGCCACAGTGCCATTTCCCATATTCTAGTGGTTAACTGTAGATGAGAGTCTCATAGACTTTCTAATGCCCAGGCTGGCTTTGAACCAAATCTTTAGATATCAGCCTGATATCTGAGTAGCTAGGATTACAGGTATAAGGCACTGCACCTGGCACGAAATTTATTTCTTGCTGTTTATACTACAAATTTACTGTATGTTTTACTTTTTCAAAAAGACTGAGGATGACCTTTGTTCTGTATATAATGGGAAGAGGGAAGAGGGGTAGGGAACTGTGAGCAGAAGAACTGAGGGGCAATACTCAGGGTAGGACAATAGCCTTAAACTAAAGAGCTCACGGCCCAAGGTCCAAGCCCCATGACTTTCCCCACTACCCCACAAAAAAAGGGAAAAAAATTGGAGATTGGAGAGGATTTTCTAAAAAGAATATATAGAAATAGTAGTTCAAAATGTAGAAAGATGTTCAATATTAACAGTCATGAGAAAAATTAAAATTACAATGAAAACTTTACTTTAAATATGTTAATATAAATATAGTTTAAACAAAAATATCCACATACACACACACAAACACACACACACACACACACACACACGCATATAAAAAAAACAACTTTCAAAGTCTAACTATTACTGGGAAGGTAGTGAGAAGAAGTAGAACTTTGGAATAGTTCTGCAAGGAATATAAAACAATCAAAAATTGCGTGGAGAGTGCTAAAAAAGTACTAAATATAGAATTACATAGAAATATGGTCCAACACTTCTATTTCTAGATTTGTACCTAACGGAAGAGAAAGCAGAGACTAGAACAAATATGTGGAGAATCCATTCACAACTATTAATAATAATCAAAAGATAGAAATATGCAAAACAATGCATTGAAAAGGAAGAACATTTTACTATATTTTACAGATGAATCTTGATTACAGTAAACTAAAAATACAGCAGTCATAAAGGAAGAGCTAGGGTATGTTTTCCCTTCCAGAGCTTCCAAGGATCAACAAACCCTTAGAGCCAAAAAACACGATGGTTCCAGAGAATGGAGTAGAGAGGAACAGGAGCTGAATGTTTAATGATTATACATGGAAGATGAAAATTGCTCTAGATGGGTAGAATGAAGAGAGAACTGTACCCTAAACAATGGTTATGTAGCCACACAGGATGGGACACACCTATACTCCCTGATCTTGGGAAACTCAAGAAGGATTTGTAGCCAACCTGGATGCATGGAAAGATCTATCATAAAAACTAATGTGGAGGGGCTGGGAGTTTGGCATAGTTGTAGAGTGCTTGTATGAAGACGAAGTTTCAATTCCGCAGTACCACATACACAGAAAAAACCAGAAGTAGTGCTGTGGCTCAAGTAGAAGATCACTAGGCTTGAGGAAAGCTGAAGGACAGTGCTCAGACCGAGTTCCAGCCAAAGGGCTTGTTTAAAAAAAACCAGAAAGCTGAGCATGATGGGGTGGTGGCTCACTTCTATAATCCTAGCTACTCAGGAGGCTGAGATCTGAGGATCAAGGTTTAAAGCCATCCTGGCACAAAAAGACCTGAGACACTTATCTCCAATTTACTTTTAGAAAATGGGAAGTGGGGCTTGGCTCCAGAGTAAGGTGGTAGCCTGGAGCTGAAGAGCTCAGAGATAGTGCCCAGGCTGAGTTCAAGATCTATGAACCACAAAAAAAAATAATATGGAAAAATTTGGATTCTGTGAATTTTATCAGGCATATAAATGTCTTTTTTTGCTGTTGAAATAACAAATTGTTTCTAAACATTTTAAAAGTTTTTACCTAGAAATGTACACTACAAATGGAAATAATAACAAACACAAAATATGCAAAAGATACAAATTATCACAATATGGGTATCCTGCTTCTGTATCTTTTCACTGACTCCTGATCAAATGAGTCACATACCCTGAATCATTTCTCCCAGTCCATATATGCCACACATGTTGGCTTGTACTGAACTTCTTGGGAAATCAAAAGCAAATACTAAGCAAATGTGTGTTAGATTTTGCCAACAGTGATATTTAATATAAATCCCTACTCATTGCATTATTTAATATCAATGCCGGAATCTAACTTACACTGTCAGAATCTTCAACTTTTGAGAACCTTCAAAAGGGTGTGTAAATATTTAGGATCGTTATGTCTTCCTGGAGGAAAGATCCCTTTAGTAGTATGTAGTAACCTTCTTTGTCTTTTCTTACTAATTTTAGTGTGAAGTCTATTGTATCTGATATGAGGATGGCAACTCCAGCCTGTTTATGGGGGCAGTTAGCTTGACAGAATTTATTCCAACCTGTCACTTTCAAAAGATGATGGTTTTTGGGTAAGATGTGTCTCTTGAAGACAGCAGAACGATGGCTCTTGCTTTTTGATCCAACTAGACAGCCTATGCCGTTTAATTGGAGAGTTACGTCCATTGATATTGAGAGTTAGGATTGAGAGATATTTATTAGTTCCTACCATTTTTAAAAGCTTTTAGTAGGGCCTGTGTCTTGAAAGTTCTTGTGGTCCTTAGATGGTATGCTCTTTAGGTGCCATTTCTTTCCCTATAATGCATTTATTTTGGTTTTGTATGTATAGAGCATCGTTGAAAATTCTCTGTAGTGTTGGTTTTGTTTCGACATATTGTTGCAGCTTTTCCCTGGAATGGAATGTTTTTATTGTTCCCGCAGTTAAGAATGAGAGCTTAGCTGGCTACAGTATTCTTGATTGGTAGTTATTTGATTTAAGGGGATGACATATATGCTTCCACTCACTTCGTGCTAGCATGGTCTCTGCTGAGAAATCTGGGGTTATTCTGATTGGTTTTCCTTTATAGGTTACTGATCCCTTTTCCCTGGCTGCCTTTACGATCTTTTCTTTCGTTTCTATTGATCCAGTTCGAATCACAATGTGGCGGTGGGATGTTCTTTTCTGGTCAGGTCTGTTTGGGGTTCTAAAAGCTTCTCGTATCTGGATGGGCCTGCCCTTCTGGATATTTGGGAAGTTCTCTGAGATGATTCCCTGAAGTATATTTCCAATACCATTGACCTCTTTCTCCACGCCCTCCTCAATACCAACTAGCCTTAAATTAGGCTTCCTAATTGCATTTTGGACCTCTTGAAGCGCTCTCTCATATTTCCTAGATTTGGATTGACTCATTTTCTGTTCTTTCTCTGTAATAACTAAATTATCTTCAGCCCCGGAAATTCTCTCCTCTGCATTGTCTATCCTGCTATCAAAGCTATCTACTTTATTTTTCATCTCCCTTGCTTCTAATTACTCATTTTTGATGCCTTGCATCTCCTGTTTTAGATCATCTATGGATTTCTTTATCTTCTTGATTTCCTTTTGAGTGGTTAGCTCAGTAGCTTTATTTTCTTTGGACATTTGCTGGAGTTTGGTCACGTTTTTATTTGTGGATTCTATGAATTCATCCATCTTTCTTTGGAAAACCTTTATTATGGCCTCCTTTATGGCTTCTTCTTTTTCACTTATCACCTTGTTTTTGCTTTCCTCTTGTTCAGCTATGGCTTCCTCCATTATCTCTTTCTTTATATTTTCACATTTTCCATTAATGATGTTTATCAATTGCATTTATGTAGCACTTGGAAGACTCTCCTCTAGGTTTGTCAGTGACTGTTCCATTGTCTATTTACATTTGGTGGGGGATGTTGTTTCTTGATTTGACATTTTTCTTGAGTTTCTTGTTCTGCCCATTTGAAAATGGGAGCAAGATTACTACTAAATACGATTATAGTTTTTCAGATATAACCAACCTAGACCTCTGTAGCTGGCAGACATTAGATGTTCACAAGTTTTGATTGGTATTAACTCTTTCTTTTAGTGCACTTACAGACCAGTCTAATACAACCACTGATAAGCGATTTATACCCAAAACAATAAGCTTCACAATCCAATTTCTATTGTCGTTAAGTCCCTCTGAGCCTAGAGAATAATTAACCACCTACATATACAATATTGCTCAACAGCCATCAAGTGTAGATACGTGCAGTATAAGGGTTGAAAGACGAGCAGAGGTCCAGAGATAGAAAAAAAGAATGAGAGAGGTCAGGGGAGGTACAAAAGGATTAAGGTAGGAGTGTAAGAATATTTTAGTAATGAAGAAAAGGTATAGCATAAGGATAACTGACCTAAGTTGGTAAGTAGGTAGCATATTTGAGTACAAAGTTTGGAAAGTATTAGAATAAAACTTATATGTTGCTGCACGACTAGCTCTTAGCCCAACCAGTGGCCTCACAGTGGACTATGGGATGGATCTGTTTTTCTTGTCTACGTTGAGGGAAAGGGGTATTTCACAAGATGCAGAAGCGAAGATTTCAGAAGCAAATGCTGTCAGTGAATTAGCTCGTAAAGCATTTTTATTTTCTTTTAACTTTCTGCCAGTCTTCGGGCTTGAATTCAGGTCCTGAGAACTGTCCTCAGGTTTTCTCAAGTCTAGCCCTCTGCCACTTGAGCCACAGTGCCACATCTAGATTTTCTATCTATGTGATACTGAGCAATCAAACCCAGATCTTCATGGATGCTAGGCAAGCACTCTACCACTATGCCAAACTCTCAACCCTGACATAGTAATTATAAAGACATCATCATCATCATCATATCCAAATATCCTTTCTCCTACAAAGAATGAACACTTAACTGTGTCTAATGCTTTTTTTTAAATTTCACTAATTCTTCTGTGTTTTTCCCTCTTGCATTTTTTACACATGACAGCAAAGCTAATCATCAGGAAAAAATTGATTAGGATACAGGAACCTAATAATATCCTAGTAGATTGACGTCAAAAATATGTGCAAGATGCCCTGTGTGTTGGACCTAGTGGTAGAGTCCTTGGCTACCAAGCAGTAAGCCTCAGGTTTGATTCCTCATTACCACATACATAGAAAACGCTGCAAGTGGTGCTGTGGCTCGGTGGGACAGCTAAAGCATAAAGAAAGCCCAAGAACAATGTTCACACTCTGAGGTCAAGTCCCAACACTAGCAAAAACAAAAAAAAATTCGACAAGGGGCAAAATGCAGGCAGAGAAGGCACTGTGAAGCAAATGTTTTGTAAAGGATGAGGGCAATATTGACCCTTAAGTTTGGATCTTACCTAAGAAAGGCTCCTTGAGCCTGAGACAAGACTGGTAGTTGGGCCTAGTGGAATACATTGGGATTGGACACATAAGGTGTGCTGTTTACTACATCCACATGTATATTGTGAGAGTGGAGGAGAGATTCAGCCTCCAGTATGTCTTTGGTGAGGTCTTTTGTGAGCAAGTATCTTTGGTCATTGGGCCCTGAAAGGTGACCCTGCCTCCCTCACAATGGAACAGAATATGGAACCCTGGTAACCAAGCCACTGTAACTAACAACCAGCTCAAGCCAGCTCACTTGGCCTGTGGCTCAGGAAGAAGAAAGATGTTGCTGTGCTGTTGCCAAAGGTCAGGAAACTCGAGTCTCAGGCATGGAAGTTGTGGATGTCTTACTCGAAGATGTACATGCTAGATCATTGCCAAGCCACAATCCAGTATAACAGAACTTTCTCTAAGAAGAATGCCAGGAAAATCCAGGGCAAACAGATGAGGTAAATTTCTAAGAAGAAATGTATTTTACCCCATCATCCTCCCCACACACTACAACTTTCTTTTTTTTCATTTTTTATTGTAATTAGTAAAAGGGTTAGATGATATCTGCCAGAGAGAAGGTGCATGAATTCACATACATTGATACCCTTTCACATGTCTTGGTACCCATTTCCCTCCAACTCCACAACCCCACCCGTCTTGGTTTTCCCCCCTTCCCTATCAAATTTCAAATATCCAAATACAAATAAATTCAATATATGAGATAACAAAGTGAGATACTATACCAATATGGGATAACCAAGGGACAGCAAAGGAGATGAGAGACAACATAGTACATTAAGGACAAGAATCATTCATTATGTGGCTTTTGTTTCAATATCCTGGAGGTCCTTTCAATTAGCTTCACATTACATGGCCTTATATATGGCCTTTTGCTCTATTGCAAATCTCTGCTAGTAGAGCCCAAGGTTTCTACTGATTATGATGAATGAGGGAAACCACTGAGCCTAAGTTCCTTTGAGTCTGGCTTACTTCACTAAATATGATTTGTTCTAAGTCTTTCCATTTCCTAACAAATGGGGCGATGTCATTTTTTCTGACAGCAGCATAGAATTCCCTTGTGTACAAATACCACAACTTGTTGATCCACTTATCAACTGAGGGACATCTGGGTTGGTTCCATATCTTTGCTATGGTAAATAGTGCTGCAATGAACATTGTTGTACTAGTGGGATTAGTATGCCCTTGTTTCTGGATTGTTGGGTAAATGCCAAGTACAGGAATTGCTGGGTCATAGGGGAGTTCTATTTTTTGGCTTTTGAGGCACTGCCGCACTGCTTTCCATAGGGGTTGAACGAGTTTGCATTCTCACCAACAGTGTAGTTGTTATCCCTCCTGGCCAGAACCCCTCCAGCATCCATTGTCATTCGTTTTCCTGATCCTGGCCATTCTAACTGGAGTAAGGTGGAATCTTAGAGTTTTTTTGATTTGCATTTCCTTTATGACCAGAGATGTGGAGCATTTCTTCATGTGTCTATAGGCCATTTTTGTTTCTTCTTCAGAGAAGACTCTTTTTAAGTCTTTGGCCCATTTTTTAATGGGATGGGTGTTACTTTGGAGGTTAGTTTTGGAGTGATTCAATTTTTGAGTTGTTGATATATTTTAGATATGAGGCCTTTGTCCGTTGTTTGGTTGGTGAAGATCTTCTCCCACTCTGTAGGCTTCCTGATTAGTTTACTAGCTATATCCGTTGCCATACAAAAGCTCTGCAGTTTAATGCAGTCCCACTTATCCAGCCTTTCTCTGATTTGTTGTGATTCTTGGTCCTTATTAAGAAAGTTTCGACCTGTGCCAAGGAGGTCTAGTGTATCTCCTATTCCTTCCTGTAAACTTTTCAGTGTGTCAGCTTTTACCTCCAGGTCTTTGATGCATTTGGAGTTAATTCTAGTGCAAGGTGACAAAGAAGTACCCAACCTTAGTTTTCTGCAGGTGCTTAACCAGTTCTGCCAGCACAACTTGTTGAAGAGGCTATCTTTCTTCCATTCTATTTTTTTGGCTCCCTTGTCAAAAATTAGGTGGCCCTAGGTCTGTGGTTTAATATCTGGGTCCGCAGTTCTATTCCATTGGACTACAGGCCTGTTCTTGTGCCAGTACCAAGCTGTTTTAAGAATTATAGCTCTGTAATAGAGTCTAAAGTTTGGAATTGGAATTTCTCCAGCGCTGTTCTTTCTGCTAAGAAGTGTTTTTGCTATACGGCTCTTTTACTATTCCATATGAAATTTTGAATTGCCTCTTCTATTTCTTTAAAGAATGACATTGGGATGTTGATGGGTATTGCATTGAATTTGTAGATAGCCCTTGGCAAGATTGTCATTTTCACAATGTTGATTCTTCCAATCCAGGAGCATGGGAGGTTTTTCCACTTCCTTAGTTCTGCTTTAATTTCCTTTTTTAGGGTTTTAAAGTTTTCATCTGAACGATCCTTTACATTCTTAGTTAAGCTAATTCCTAGGTACTTTATTTTCTTTGAGGCTATTGTGAAAGGAGTTTCTTTCCTGATTATTGCCTCGTTCCTCTCACTGTTGGCGTAAAGGAAGGCAGTTGATTTTTGAGGGATGATTTTATGGCCTGCTACCCTTCCTAAGCTTTGAATCAGCTCAAGGAGCTTGGGAGTAGAGTCTATAGGATACTTTAAATACAGAATCATGTCATCTGCAAAGAGGGATATATTTATTTCCTCCTTCTCCACTTGGATCCCCTTTATGCTTGCTTCTTGCCTTATTGCACTGCCTAGGAATTCTAGTACTATGTTAAAAAGGAGTGGAGAGAGTGGGCATCCTGAATGCTACCCCTTACCACTGTTATGCAAAGCTTAGGCTTGTGGCATTTTACGCACAATTCAACGCTCTGTTTTTTGCTGGTTAATTAGAGGTAAAAATCTTATGGAATTTATTGCATGGCTGATTTTGAACTGGAATCCTCAGGTCTCAGCTTATCTTGAGTAGCTAGGATTACAGTACTTTTACAACCTGTATGCTCATACACATCGCTTCTGATCCAAACACTCATTGTTCAATTTAACTAACAAGACGTGAGGAAAGATGATTGACTGTAATTTACTAGATGGGCTTCTAGTGAGTATATATTTCCACTTCCACTCTGAAGCCAGGGAAATGATTCTGGTACTTGTTTCAACTGTCTCCCAAAGAGGAAATAATGTGTGAGTACGTTTGCTAGTATTTCAGATAGGAGATGGACTTTGGTGTTTGGAAACAGTTGGGCAGAGTGTATCAGCTGGGCTGTGATAACAGAGATGATGTTTCAGACAGGAATATTTTCATAACAGACAGACTTAGTCCAGATCCTTGGATTTCAGGCCTTGAGTAAATAGAATTACAAGTGTGAGCTGCCACCACCACCTGGTTCATTTTGGAAACCTTAATTGCTTCTCATTTGTTCCTTTCCTTTTTTGGAAGATTGATCTAAGCTGGCTGATTGTGCATCACAATGAAGTGATTGGCCTCAGGAATTGCAAATATTTGTTTTATCAGCACGGAATGAATGAAAGTTGATCTAAACCCAATAGTATTTTCCTTCTGATAAATAGGGAACTTACTTATATCATTTTTCCTTGCCTTTGCTTTCCCAAAGCAAGCAACATGTTTCTTAAAAACTATACTTCATGAGAATATTATAATTAGAAGCTATCTTCTGCACACTTCAGAATAGTCCTTGCATTTATAAACTTATATTACAATATTAGGTAGAAGAATGGTGACTGTTAGTTTCATAACTATTTCATATGTTTTACTCTTTAAGGCTCATTAACTCAAGAAGTGATTAACGACATTTAGATAATAGTAGATCATAGCTCCTGCTGATTTGATGTGTGTGCAGATGATACACAGATTTATTAGGATTACTCAAAAGTTTTGTTCAAATTTTCAGTAGTAGACTGATATGCTAACTGGAAGGTGATAGTAATGATGCTGAAATTCTATGAATCAGCTATGAAGCAGAATTTCAGGGGAGAGTATTTGCTAGGGACTTAATTTCTAAGACGCATATCAAGAATATTGAACTATAACACCAAATGATGGAGGACTCAGCGTCACATTTTGTTTGTTTTATGCATGTCTTGGGACTTGAACCCAGGGCCTGGGAACTGTCCTTAAATGTTTTTTTTTGCTTCAGGCTAGTGTTCTACCACTTGATCCACAGCTCCACCTCCAGATTTTGGTAATGAACTGTAAATAAGAATATCATGCAATTTGTTTGGGCTGGATTCAAACCTGATTCTGTGTAGATAGGATTCCAAGTGTGAGCGCACAGAGCCTGGCTAGTATCATTCATCATTCAAGTCATGGGACTGCAATTCTGCACCTGGGTCTAGTCACTGAGATTTTCAGCTCAAGACTACTGCTCTATCCCTTGAGCCATAGGGCCACTTCTGGGTTTCTGGTGGTTAATTGGAGATAAGAGTCACATGGACTTCAGTGCCCAGGCTGACTTTAAACTGCTATCCTTGGATCCCAGCCTCTTGAGTAGCTACATTTACAAGTGTGAGCCACCATACCCAGCTAAATTATTTTTTAAGTTAATTTTTTTTGTTAAGTCAATATATAGTTGGCATACGGTTACATAAGTAATGAACACATTTCTTAAGAAAATTGTTATCCCCTCCCTCCTTTTTCTCTGTTTTCCTACCCTCAGCCCCTCTCCACCCAGATTGTTCAGTTCATTTCCGTTTAGTGTCTTCCAAGTATCACTGTTCAATTGGTTCACCCTTTTTCCTTTGTTTTTTTTTTACCATTTTATTATACCCTCTCCATTCCAAATCACATAAACCTATGTACAGGACACAGGGTACCCGAATTCAACACAGTGACTACAGAGAATAAAACTAAAGGGAAAAAGAAGAAAAGAGGTAAAAAGCAAAGAAAATGAAAGAACATCATACAGTACCTTAGAAGCAACAACACTGAAAAAACAAAACATAAAACCTTGGGCTGAAAATGAAGCTTGCCTAGCATGTATGAAACCCTGGATTCCATTCCTCAGCACCACATAAACAAAAAACTGGAAGTGCCACTGTGACTCAGCTGGTAGATTTCTAACGTTCAGCACAGAGTTTCTCCAAGTGACAAAAATCTGTCACATTTAAGTCAGGCTTCAAAACTTTGCTAGGAACCAGTTACGTGATTTGGAAGAAAGTCCAATTTTCAAAAAATCACTAGCCAGGCGCTGGAGGGTCATAATTGTCATTTTACTAGCCAGGGAGAAGGTGAATCAAAGCCTTTGCAAGCAAAAAAACGAAAACAAAAAAAAAACTGTAAGATTCTACTCTCCACTTATCCACCCAAAAACTAAGTGGAGTTGTGGCTAAAACTGGTACAGCATTAGCCTTGAGGAAAAAGAACTAAGAGACCTTGCCCAGGTCCAAAGTTCAAGCTCCCCACCAAGAAAGAAAAAAAAAGGAGTACAGATACCTTAGTTTCAAAAGTATATCTGGATATCTTAGTAGATTTTTCTGATCTTTCTTCATTCATCTCATGGAACCACATAATCTTGATCCTGATCTGACTAATAGCCTGCATTGTGCTTAATAAATTCATTCCACATATTCCAGTAGAATCTTGACAGCTAACAGCCACTTACCAATGCTTTATTCTACGTTTAGGCCAGTATGTCTTCATACCATCTACACAGTCAGCTATATCATCTTTCCAGAAGTGTCATTGAGTGTAGAACACTCAGAACTAAAATAATTGCATAAAGATGTAATAAAACCCCTTGATTCATTAAGAAAATTTCTGTACCAATTAGAACAAGTACATTAGTGGTATTTACCTCTAGCCTCTTTTTTAAAAAAAATTTATTAACATTGAATTTTACATCATATTTCAAATGTCATGTTTAACCAACAAGTATTCAAGAAGGGAATCGCTATACAATCACTGGCACATAGATTTTAGAATATAGTAAAAATTAAGCTGAGTCTTTGTATGTCATAGATACAGATTAATCTATAATAAAACACATGTCTATAGAGTGTATAGTCTATCCTAGATTTTTATGTCTATGTAGGTATGTTTATATCTCCAAAATTATGTCCAGAACTTTGGGTATCAACTATTCAATCATCGCTCTACTACTGTTTGAAACTAATATCCATATATTAAGGATACCATGTACCTTTTGTTCCTTGGTCTTGACTTATCTCACTCAACAGGATTCACTCTAATTTCATCCACTACCCCAAAAATGCCATTATTATTTTTTTCTGTGCAGATCTTCGTTTTATGTATTTATTTTTGTTGTAATTTATAGAAGGGTTACATTATATTCACCAGATAGAAGGTGCATTACTTCTCAAACTTTGATACCCCATGTAATGATATGGTCCCCATTTCCCTTCCCCTACCCCCACTCATGTTCAGTTCCCCCCTTCCCTATCCAATTTCAAATAACCAATTAGGCACATATGAAATATATCAGAAAACAAGGTGAAATATTGTAACAATATGATATAACCAAGGGATAGCAAAAGAGATAAGAGTTCACATAGTTCATTAAGGACAACAATCACTCATTATATGAGTTTTGTTTCTTTATCTTGGAGGTCCTTACATTTAGTGTCATACTATTTGTCACGATGTCTCTAGATTTTGTTCTATTGTAAATCTCTGGTAGCAGAGCCCAAGGTTTCTACTGAATTTGACAAATGAGGGAGACTCTTGGGCCTATGTTCCTTTGAGTTTGGCTTACTTCACTTAATATGATTTTTTTCCTTTTCATCCACTTCCCCGAGAATGCCATTATTTTATCTTGTCGGTTGGCTATGTATCATTCCATTGTGTGTGCGTGCGTGTGTGTGTGTGTGTGTGTGTGTGTGTGTGTGTGTGTGTGCGTGTATCACATTTTTTGTAGTAGGGTATCTGGTTGTTTCCATCATCCAACCTCATTTTCTACAGATATTTTTATAGTCTCTTTTTTATTTTCAGGGTAATGTATAGAGGGGTTACGATTACATTTACAGGTAGTGGACTGCATTACTTCTCACACATTTATTCCACTCCACATGTTTTTGTCCCCAATTCGCTCTCCCCTCCCCTTCCCAATCATCTTGTTTCCCCCCTTCCCTTTCCTATTTGACATAAACAAATAAACATATATACAATATGCCAGGGAAAAAATCAGATACAGTACCAATCTGACATTAACCAAAGGGCAAAATAAGACATGAGAAATAACATAGTAGATTAAGGACAAAAATCACACAAGATTAAGAGCAACGATGACACAAGTTATAGCTCTTGTTCCCATATCCTAGAGATCCTTTCATTTAGTCTCATCCTATATGACCTTATATACCTAGGTTTTTGTGTTATTGTAATCCTCTGCTAGGAGAGTCCTAGATGTGAACTAATTATTACAAATGAGGGAAACCATTGAGCTTATGTTTCTTTGGGTCTGGCTGCTTCACTTAATTTGAATTTTGCCAAGTCTTTCCATTTCCTTACAAATGGGGCGATGTCATTCCTCGGATGGCAGCATAGCATTCCATTGTGTATAAGTACCACATCTTCTTGATTCAGTCATCTACTGAGTGGCATCTGGGTTGGTTTCATAGCTTTGCTATGGTAAATAGTGCTGCAATGAGCATCATTGTGCTAGTGGGTTTAGTATGTCCTTTTTTCTGGACAATTGGGTAGATGCCAAGTAGTGGATTTGCTGGATCATAGGGGAGCTCTATGTTCAGTCTTTTGAGGAACCACCACACTGCTTTCCCTAGTGGTTAAACGAGTTTACACTCACACCAACAGTGTAGGTGTGATCCCCCCTGGTCACTTCCCCACCAGTATCTCTTATTAGATTTTTTGATAATGGCCATTCTGACTGGAGTCAGGTGGAATCTCAAAGTTGTTTTGATTTTCATTTCCCTTATTGCTAGAGATATGGAGCATTTCTTCATGTGGCTAAAGCCCATTTTAATTTTTTCTTCAGAGAATACTCTTTTAAGTCTTTAACCCACCTTTTAATAGGATGGTTGTTTCTTTGAAGATTTGTTTGGGAGAGATTCATTTTTTTCAGCTATAGATATATTTTAGATAACTAGGTATATTTTTGTAGAAAAAAGAATGGAAGCCATCATGCTGGCTCACAACTTAATTTCAGCTACTTAGGAGGCTCAGGACTTAGGATCACAGGTCAAAGCCAACCAGGGCCCTACAGTGTGTGAGATCAAACTCTGTGAACATACAATGACTGTAAGAGGAATCTCCCTGCCTGGGAATGTAGCCTAATGGTAGAGTGCTCACCTAGAATGCATGAAGACCTAGGTTCTATTCACCGGTACAGCATACTCAGAATAAAAGCTAGAAGTGGCGCTGTGTTTCAAGAGGCAGAGCACTCGCCTTGGGCAAGCGAGTCCAATGAAAATGTCTAGGACCTGAGTCCAAGCCGTAGGACTGGCAAAAAGAAAAAAAAGAGCAATCTTACTTAAGTAACAAGGAATGTACCCTATATTTATACAGACTGAAAAATTCATTAAGAAATTAGAAAATATGTATAAAGTGCATAATTTCTTTTGTGTGTTGGCACTGGGTCTTCAACTGAGTGCTTCAGCTCTATCCCTGACCTTTTCTGCTCAAGGCTAGCACTGTACCAATGCAGCCCCAAATCAACTATCTTCAATTGAGATATAAGCGATGAATATTTCAGGGTGCTTCATGAAAAACATTTTTATAAATTGAAACTTTCAACACAGTCTTATTTTAGTATGAATGTTGAGATGGGAAGAGACAGAAAAAGTGAAATGTTTCCTGATCCCCATAGAGAAGAGACTCAGCAGAACCACTGTGGTCTGCAGGCTTCTTTGTGAGTTTTGTTTGCTTGTTTGATTTTTGTCAATTGTGGGGCTTGAACTCTGGGCCTGGGCACTGTCCCTGAGCTCTTCAGCTCAAGCCTAGTGCTTTAATCTGTGAGCCACAGTGCCACTTCTGGTTTTTCTGGCAGTTAACTGGGTACTTTGGCTGGCTTTAAACTTTGATTCTCAGATCTTAGCCTCCTGAGTAGCTAAGATTATAGGTGTGAGGTACCATCACCAGGCTGCTGCTCTGTTACTATGCAGGTTCTGGATCAAGAACTTCAAGTTCTTACTTCAATTTTTTCTTCTCTTGCCTGATACTCTGCCATTTGAACGAAGCCCCAGTTCCTGGTCTTTGTTGGTTAATGAGAGATATTATGATTTTCTAATATTCAGAGCAATGATTATAAAACCCAGCATTTTACTTACTTGAATAAATTAAGAGACAGGACCTAGTGAGATGGAAAACAAAATTTTTTTTCAAGTTGCTATCC
The DNA here is from genome assembly GCF_031878675.1 of Megascapheus bottae. Classification (NCBI taxonomy): domain Eukaryota; kingdom Metazoa; phylum Chordata; class Mammalia; order Rodentia; family Geomyidae; genus Megascapheus; species Megascapheus bottae. The sequence goes on along the minus strand of NW_028327580.1, from coordinate 928,104 downwards.
TGTTCTAATGCATAAGTCTGGCTATTTTGCTTACACACAAATATGTATTTTACCAATTTCTACTCTATTTTTGCTTAGCTTAAAACCACCACTGCCATTTCATAGATTTTGTTGTTGTTGTTTGCGGTGCTTGAACTCTGTGCATGGGCTGTTCCTCAGATCTTCAGTTCAATGCCAGTGCTCTACTACTTTTGATTTGGCCAGTCCTGGGCTTGAACTCAGGGACTGAGCACTGTCCTTATATTTTCTCAAGGCTAGGGCTCTACCACTTCAGCCTCAGCACCACTTCCAGCATTTTTCTATGTATGTGATATTGAGGAATTGAACCCAGGTCTTCGTGCATGCTAGGCAAGCACTCTACCACTAGGCCAAACTCCCAGCCCAAAATTATTCATCATTACTATTAGCTATCTTCTTTTTTTTATTATTGATTCGTCATGGTGCTTGGACTTTGGGCCTGGACTGTCCCTGACCTCTTCAGCTCAAGGCTAGCGCTCTTCCTCTACAGCTCCATTTTTGGTTTCTGGTAGTTAATTGGTGATGTAAGTCTCACAAACATATGTGTCCAGACTGGCTTTGGGCTATGAACCAAGATCCTCCAATCTCAGCCTCCATAGTAGGTAGAATTACACGCTTCAGCCAGCAGTGCCTGACTGTTTGATGTCTCTGTCTCTTTCTCTCTCTCTGTCTGTCTCTGTCTGTCTGCCTGTCTCTCTCTCTGTCTCTCTGTCTCTCTATCTCTCTGTCTCTCTGTCTCTCTCTCTGTCTCTCTCTCTCTCTGTCTCTCTGTCTCTCTGTCTCTCTCTCTCTCTCTCTCTCTCTCTCTCTCTCTCTCTCTCTCTTTCTCTCTCTCTCTCTGTCTCTCTCTTTTGGTTGTAAGACTTAAATTGTGCACCTGGGCAGTGTCCCTGGGCTCTTCAGCTCAAGGCTACAACCTTAAACACCTTGAGCCACAGTGTCACTTCTGGTTTTCTGGTGCTTAAGTGGAAGTAACAGTTTCATGGACTTTAATGTCTGGCCTGGCTTTGAACTCTGATCCTCAGAACCCAAACTTCCGAGATCATTTCCAGCTTTTTTTTGTGTAAGTGGTACAGAGTAATTGAACACAGGGCTTTGTGCATACTAGGCAAGCAAACTACCACTAGTGTGCACTCCAGCCTTAGATAAGGGCTTTCTTTTTCTTTTTCTTTTTTTCACTCATGGGGCTTGAACTCTGGGCCTGGATGTTTACCTTAAGCTCTTCAGCTCAAGGCAAGAGCTCTACCACTTGAGGCACATTGTCATTTTGAATTTTCTGGATTATTTGGAAATAAGATTCTCACAGATTTTTATGCCTGGGCCGTCTTAGAACCTCGATCCTCCAGGGTAGCTAGGATTACCAGGGTGAGCCACCAGTCACGGGCATTAAATTATTATTTTTTGCATGTCCTATGGCTTCAACTCATGGCCAGAGCACTATCCTAGGGCTTGCTCAAGGATAGCACTTTACTTCAGCCAGCCAACTCCCGGTCCAAATAGGCCACTCTTGAAGCTAGAATTACAGAGATCGGCCATAATACTGGCATGTTGTTAATCTAAGTATATAATTTTTCTTCTATTTTTGATGGCTTTTCCTTAGTGGACATATTTCCTACATATTATATGGAAAACTTCCTTCCCACTGGGGCCATAAGTTAAGCCTAGTGGAAGAGTTCTTGCCGAGCATGAATGAAGACCCAAGTTCAATTCCTCAGCACAACATAGATAAAAAAAGATAAAAGTGGTGCTGTGGCACATGTGATAGAACTTGCGCCTTAAGAATAAACAAAAACAATAACAAGGATCGTGCTCAGGTCCTGAGTCTAAGCCCAGTACTGGCAAAAAAAAATTCTCCCCAAAGTAGACATTTAAACTTATTGTACGTTTCAAAAAATTTGTTGTTCAAGGTGATATACGAAGAGATTGCTGTTACATATGTAATGAGTACATTTCTTGTAAAAACTGTTACCCCCTCCCCCATTTTCTCTTTCCATTCCCCCCAAGTCATAAATTTCATTTACAACAAATATATATGTATTTTCATTCCTGAAAAAAATAGTTTAAAATGTGTTCAAATAAATGATGTAGGTTGATATATTTATCAAAATGGATTACTTGAACTCTAAAATAAACATTCTAAGTAATTTTTCTCATAAAATTGTAGTAATGCTATAAAACTAATATAAAAGGAATTTTAGTTATTTATTTCTTATGTTTTACCTTTAACATTATTACACTAATCATACTGTTTATGGTATTAATACAGACAGCATGAAATATGATTATGTAAAAAAATTAAATGATTAAAAATAGTAAGGTTGGGGGCCAGTAGTTTGGCTTGGTGGCACACACCCTGGACTGGCAAAAAAGAAGTAGGGTTAGATAAAACAGATTTATTTCCAAATGTGTGGAAAATGGTATGATTTCTTGTTTGGCTAGTCCTGCGGCTTGAACTGAGGGACCAGGAACTGTCCTTGGCCACATTTGTTCAAGGGGGGCACTCTGACACCTGAGCCACAGTGCCCCATCTGCTTTTTCTGTGTATGCAGTGCCGAGGAATTGAATCAAGGTCTTCTTGTATACTAGGCGAGCACTCTACAACTAGGCAACATTAAAAGCCAAAGTAGATTTTTGATGCTATTGTGGAGTTTTAATTTTCTTAAATATTTGTACAAAGCACAATGGATATATAAACAGACTTGAACTCACAGAACAGAGTCCCACATAATATTACAGTTACTCTGGCACTTCTCCCGATTCACAAAACACATTTCCAGGCATCTGCTCTGTCCTTAAGCTTTGGTAGCTGACTTGTCTTTCCATGGAGGCCTGGCCTGGATTCCTGGTGATTCCATGCATTTCATAGTTCCCTGTATATCCAGTAAGGTTGTCTTCTATGGGACCAGACCTGTCTGGTTTTTGGCCCACCCAGGACCTATGTGTCTGAGGTCTCACATTATAAGTGGAAAATAAAACACAGTATAATAAGCACTGAAGAACTGCACACCATAATATTAACAATGAGAGTTTAATAGTTAGCAAAGTAAATACAATGAATACTTGACAAGAATCATGAGAGCAAGATAAAGAGACGTCTTTTTAGGAAGGGGACAGGGAAGCTCTAAATCCAGACTGGCCTCCAAGTTGCCTTCAGACAGTAATTCTCCTTCAGAGTCCTCAGAAGGGTCTCCTTCCTCATGAGAAACAGAATGTCCTTCCTGAGTTAAGAGGGGGATGGATTCTGGTTTGTCGAATGGAGATTGAGTCTCTTTTAGTGAGATGGATGGGTCTGGATATTCTGTGAGGATGGATTCATTTTCCTCCAATGAATCCAGTATTGAGAGTACACTTGCTGCTTCCCATGGGGACATTTTCCATGAGCCCAGCGTGTGCCCCTTCAGCTTGCACAATAAGTGGAGTGTTACTCTGACTCAGATGGACTGACTCTGGGTGGAGTGTGAAAGGAAACGGAAGGAAATCTGGCTGCTCTTTTTCTTCCTCCATAGTATCTGCAGGTTCAACTGTGTCACACATGGGGTTCAGAGCAAAAGGTATATCCATAGGACTCTAAACCTGTTTGGTAATTTCTACAGAAGGCCCATGCTTTCTGGAGTGCAGTGATGATTCTCAGTCTCCATCAGTCACCAGCTCCATTGGTGGGTTTTTCATCCGGAGTTCAGGATAAGCTCTTCCACGATGACCCAAACCTAAGAATGGAAATAGGTACAGAGTGGACAGAGTGGACTCTGCAAGTTGAAGTGTCACTCAACTTCCATGAGGATCTAATGGAGGAACCTGTAGAACTGGAGTTTGGACTGAACACTGAGGAGGTGTAGGGTCTTTCTAATGAGTGCTTATTCCCGAGTCCTTTCAGAGGACAGACATTACCTGGCTGACACCACCCATAAAGGGCATTTTGCCAAGCTCTGTAGAAGTAAGGGCCAACCAATATCTAGACCACATGGGCTTCCTACTCACAGGTTCTGAGGCACCCACACCAGGACTTCTACTTTTTCTTGGTCTTACTGGTCGCACATTCCTCCAGCTGGTCAAAAAGATTGTGTTTAGAAGAGCAGGTCCAAAGCCGACATGTGGAGCCTCATATAGAGCTTGAGTTGTGTCAGGGTGTGGCAGTTCTTGAACTCGTAGAAATCACTCGGGTAGAAGCCCATTCACATCGTATAGATGGAACACATGATGCTGTGGGCACATTCGGTACAAGGAAAGTGAGAGCCTTCTCTCTCCATCCTGAGCCTTTTACCAAAGCCCCTTTCTTGCAGGATTCTAATGCTGTGGCTGTCCTGCAGAGATGTGCACTTATGTGCTGGGAGGGGGGTAAGAGACACTCGAGAACAGGATGACTTTTACACCCCACTTCCAGAAGCTTCTGAGAGAGGCCTCTATGCATCTGTCCAAAGTAAACGCACCTTAAATTAACTAAGTAAATGCTCTAAATAAATCAATAAGTGAATGCTCTAAATAAAGAACTAAATGCTCATTCCTCTAGTCTTAGCCACCCAGCAGGCTGAGCTCTGAAGATCACAGTGGAAAGCCAGTCTAGTCAGTAAAAGTCTAAAGGCACTTGTCTTCAATTAGGCAGCAAAAAGCCAGAACTTGACCTATGACTCAAATGGTACAGTGCTAATTTTTGAACACCAAAGGGATGGCATTTAGACCTGGGTTCAGGTTCAAGTGGCAGCACTGGACCACACACCAAAATGTAAATGCTTTCAGGTTCTAACAGGCAAAGCTATCACAATCCCTCCCTGATGGCTCAAAAGTGATTCACCCCCAGCTTTTCCTCTGACTCCAGTATTTCACAGGCCTCCGCCATTAGTACTGACACCTCATTTCTTACTGGGAAATGGGATTTCCTAGGATGTCACCTAGGTGAGGGCTGCAGTTGGGAGCCACTTCCTCATGCCTGAAATCCAACTTCTCAGTAAGCACACTGTTGAGACTCCAGTAGCTTCTGAGGGAAATGAAATGGCATGGTGTCCCACTCATAATAAAGTAGTTTGTGCACTTGTATCATGCTTAGCTCCCCTGTGAACACCCCAGTGAACCAAACAGGCTCAGAGAGGAGCCAAGTATTCCAAGATTTGGCCAGGAGGGGTGAGCAAACCTGGGTTTGGAGGGGGAACACTCACTTTTTCAAGAGAATTTCCAGCAACTACTACATTGTCCTCCACTATTTGAAATTGTGCAGGAAGTTTCCCACATAAAAGAGATCACCTTTCTGGTAGGCAGGGATCAGCTTTGTCAGCAGCATCTCCAACAGGCCTTCCTCCAGGATCCATAGGTTACAAGGCTCATTCAGAGTCTGAGCTGACTTACCATCACACTGTATTGGCAAAACAGTGGATATTTCAAACGTAGGAATGGGACCACACTTCACACTGAGGAATTGGTATAGAGTAGATTGGAAATGACACACTCTAATCTCAGTATAGTCACTTGAAAGCACACAAGAAGGTTGTAGTTTGTGGGCAGGATGATGGGTTCAAATAGGTTTCCTCTCAATATACCTCATCTGAGTTTCCCTGGAGTTTCCTGGCTTTCTTCCTAGAGAAATGCCTGATATACTGGAATTTTGTCTTGGCCCTGATCCAGCATCTACTTCTTCAAGTGAGACATCCATATCTCTCATGCCTGAGATCCGAGCCTCCTGACCTTTGGCAACAGCACAGCAACATCTTTCTGGTTCCTGAGCCACAGGCCAAGGGAGCTGGCTTGAGCTGGTTGTCACATACAGTGGCTTGGTTACCAGGGTTCCATATTCTGTTCCATTGTGAGGGAGGTTGGGTCACCTTTCAAGGCCCAATGACCGAAGCTCCTTGCTCACAGAAGACCTCCCGAAAGACATACTGGAGGCTGAATCTCCCTTCCCACCTCACATATGGATGTAGTAAATAGCACACCTTTTTGTTCAAATCCCAAGTCATTAACTAGGTGTAAGTGCTAGGGTGGTCTCAGGCTCAAGGAGCCTTTCTTAGGTAAGATCCAAACTTAACTGTCACTATTCCCCTTACCCTTCACAAGACATTTTGCTTCACAGTGCCTTCTCAGCTTGCATTTTGCCTCTTGCACATTTTTTTGCTAGTCCTGGGACTTGACCTCAGAGCCTGACCATTGTTCTTAGGCTTTCTTTAGGCTATAGCTGTCCCACCAAGCCACAGCACCACTTCCAGCGTTTTCTATGTATATGGTACTGCAGAATCAAACCGGACTCTTTTTGTGTGGTAGCCAAGCACTCTACAAATAGATGAAACACCCAGGCCATCTTGCACATATTTTTCACTTCAATCTACTAGGACGTTGTTAGGTTTCTGTATCCTAATCTATTTTTCTTCCTGATGAATATCTGTGCTGTCATCTGTAAAAATGCAAGTGGGAAAATCACAGAAGCATTGGTGACATAAAAAAGTCTTACAGACATAGATAAGTGTTCATTCTTTGTAGGAGAAAGGATATTTTGATATGATGATGATGACTATTTATAAATACTTTATCGGGGTTTAGAGTTTGGCCCAGTGGTAGAGTGCTTGCCTAGCATCCATGAAGATCTAGGTTTGAGTCCTTAATATCACACAGATATAAAAATCCATATTGCAATGTGGCTCAAGTGGCAGAGGGCTAGACTTGGGAAAAGCCAAGAGCAGTGCTCAGGCCCTGAGTTCAAGCCCCAGGAATGGCAGAAAAAACAAAAGAAAAGAAAAGAAAAGAAATGTGCTTTTTACAAGTTATTCACTCACAGCATTTGCCTCTGAATTCTTCGCTTCTGCATCTTGTGACTTATCCCTTTCCCTCAATATAGACAAGAAAAACAGATTTTATTACTTGCTATCCTGTTGTCCAATCTTTGGATATTAATTCAAAATACAATATTGCCTGAAATATTGTGTGTGTGCATGTGTGTGTGTATCTGCCAATGTGTGCATGCACACATGTGTACAGGGTTTAGGGCTTACTCATAGGGCCTGTGTGATAACCCTCAGCATCTTTTCCTCAAAGGTATTGGTCTTTCACTTGTAGCTTATTATAGCTAATTGGAGTTGAGAGATTCACTCAATTTCTTGCCCTGTGCATTGGAACCCAGTGCTGGGTTCTCATATTGTTAATTGTAGCTATAGAGAAGGCTGAGGTCTGGGGATCCTCGTTAGAATCCAGCCCCTGAAAGAAAGTCAGTGATAGAAATCTTTATCTTCAGTTAAGCACGAACAAATAAGGCAAAAGTGGAACTGTGGCTCAGTTCCTCTTGTAGCAGCCATGAGAAAATTAGTAATTGGCAGCACCTGGTCCCTGAGAGAAATCCTTAGCACTGGTTCAAAAAAAGAAAGAAAATAATGAAAAAAATTAAAACTTGCTCAGGAATCCATAAGGATAAACGTGCCTGTGAATAATCTTGTCATTTCAGATTCCCTCAAGAGCTTATGTCTCTCTATATTTTTTTCAAGTTTTTTTAAAGATATTTACATATTTTCTATCTTTCTTAAACAGAGATAGCCATCCACAAAACACAAACACAAACTCTCACACAGTATACCACCCACCCATAAGTGTCTGGCTATGTATATATGTATAGTCATATGTATTGATCTGTCTCTCTATACTAATATATAAATGCATAAACATATGTATTTAGACAAACAGGAAACATACATAGATAGGTCTCAGGCATTTCCAGATTTTGTGCAAGTCTTCTGAGTGCAACTTACCATTGTATTGTTTGTCAAGATAGAGTCCCTCTAACTTTTGGCCAGCTTCTTGTCCTTTGATACTTTTTTCTGCCAGTCCTCGGTTTTGAACGCTAGGCCTGGATGCTGTCACTGAGCTTGAGCTTCTTGCATTCAGTAGTTTATTGCAGATAAGAGTCTCATGGAGTTTATGTCCTGGGCTGGCTTTGAATTGTGATCCTCAGATCTCAAACTCCTGAGTAGCTAGGATGACAGTCTTGTGCTACCAGTACCTGGTTCCTTTGCTTCTATTACCCTTTTTTTGGCCCCACCACAGCCATGGTATCTACCTTCCTATGTTCTCTCCACCTGCCCCCAGACAGGGGTCTGACAGATGCTTTCCACCCACTTATTCATGTCCTCCTCTGTATTGGCTGACAGCTAAGACATGCACTCACTTGTCTGGATGCCAAACACAAAGCCATGTGATTGTTTCTCAGTCTGGAACATCCTATCAGATTTATAGCACCACAGAGGGTCAGGTTGATGCTCCTCCAGGGCTTCTTAAATTGTTCTCATATTAATCCACAACACGTTTGTCATCACTTGTCCAGCTAATTCATGGACTAAAGCAGCATTCCCTACAAACTTAGATCCCAATACCATGAGGACACTCAAGGGTGCATTAGGAGTGTGACCTGCAGGTGGATGTGAGCCTGTCTAAGTTGGAGGGGAATTCTCCACCACAGGAAATGGAATACAAATTTAGAATCTGCTTTCATGAGGTGACAATCTCTGGCAGATGTTCTTATCAAATGCGGCACTGCCTAATTCCAGCTTAAAACATGGGTTGATGACCCAGCATAACAGAGAATATATTTACCCCGGCCCAACACATAGGCTGGGACCCTGAACTTTCAGGTAGCATTTGGCTTTGAAGGTCATGAGATCTTGGTCTACAAATGATGAGCCCCCTCCCGTGAGGCATAGCAAACGGAGCCAAAGTGCAACCCAGTTAAGCACCAGATCAAGCTTCCCTTCTACAGTAGGGTATGGTTTGAAAACTGTGCATAGCTTCTGTTTGAAGCCAGTCCAGAAAGGAAAGTCCATGAAACACTCATTTCCAGTTAACTGCCAAGAAAAGCCAAAGATAGAGATGAAGCTCAAGAGAGCTAGAGAGCCATCTGAAAAGAATGGTTACACCCTGCAACATCCTCATTATCTGATCTTGAAAACATCTCTGCGTGCATCCCAGCATGCAGCCAGCATCTGGGGGTGACAGTGACCCCTGCGCCCATTGGCAATCTGCACTGTATCTGATATCTGCAATGTGAACCTCATTCTGTCGGGTTTGTGAAGCGGTGTCAACCCTGCAGAAGGAACCAACTGTGCCCTAACTCCCACTGTCCCCTGGGGCCCCTAGCATTCCCCCATCTGCACCCCTCCTGTGGCTTCTGATCCTAGGGAGCCCTCCTGCCCTGTCCAACACTCACATGAAGTGCATATTTCTTCTCCTGGGGCAACTTCTCCACAGAGAGTACATGACATGCCCACTCTCCAGGCACGGGGAGATCCTGCCCAAGTAGCAAATCAGTGATAAGGACATAAAGTGATGAATAGAATTTTAGATACTGATGTACTCTGGCTGGCAGAAGAAAGTACCCTGGGAAGACAATTGTAGACCCTTTGTGAGTGTAGGAAGGGGTAGGCTGGACACCAAGTCCAAGAGGAGCTAAAACTGGAGTCGAGGGGTGTGCAAAGATTGGGAGTGAGGGTTGTGGGAAGTCACAGTCACGGCAGAGGTGGCTCTGTCTGTGGGTTGAGTGCCTCCCTGCAGGCACAGCACTGGACATATCAGAGATCAACATGAAAAGGAAAAGGTGGAAATGGCACTATGGTTCAAATGGTAGAGCATCAACCTTGAGCAAAAGAGCTCAGGGACAGTACCCAGGACCTGAGTTCAAGCCTCATGACTGTAAAAGAAAAAGAACCAGGACTATGAGAGGGAACCTGGTACTCTCTTGGTCTAATCAGACACAAGAAGAGGCCGGGATAGGCTGTGGAAAAACACAGAAAACATCTTCCCCCAGCTCATCCTGTCCTGCATGCAGGGACAGCCATGTAACTAGGGCTATGGTGAGATCATCTTCACCCCTGTGCTGCCATCTGAATTGTAGGCCTCTGTCCTGGCATGGGGTGTCCTGATGGCTGAGCAGGTGCCCTAACCCTAGATGGAGAGCAGCCACTGACTGTGGTAGCTAATGAGAGATCTGTTCCATAGCTATCAGGCCACCGAGCATGGGAGCCATAACCACCCCCCACCCAGGTAGAGGCCAATGGTTCTCCAGGTGCTACTAACATTGCCCCACCCCTAGCTCTGGGTACACGTGTCATTCCCTCCACAAGGAGCAGGACTAAGTGAAGGATCAGGAAGCTGCCTATGGGCTTCAGATGATGGCCAGGCTGGCACTACAGATGGCCTCAATCTGTCACCACCTTCCCCTGCCTCCATCATTCCTCCATCATGCCTCTCTACCTCCCACCCATTAACCTTGGAAACCAATGAACTGGGCTCTCATCATTCCTCTCATCTCTTCACCCACCTTGCCATGCGTCCATCCCTCTGTCACTTCCACAACACACACATCCCACCACCAGCCACCCTGTAGCTTATGAGGATCCCAGAGGAAGCTCTTGGTGAAGGGCTTGTGACCACAAAACAGTTACTATCACCCGCTCCGGCCTGATCCACCACAGAATGAGAACAGCCAAGCAGGCACACCCTGCTGCATGCCTGAAGTCGCAAGGAACGTTCTCAACGCCATGAGAAGCCCCCTTAAGCTCTGCCTCAGATATGCCCAGCCCCCATCCCACTTCCACATGAGCATTTGTTTAGGAGAAATTTCCTGAGTACATCATCATGTTTTCCTCACCATTCAAATTTCATCTTTGGAGTCATTTCTCCCAGACAAAGAGGAACATGATCCATGGTTTGATAGCAGCTCCAGCTTCATAGTCCCAGGCACCAACACCCCCCATTACCCTGCCAGACACCTGAATTCAAGAACAATGTTTTCACTACCCTTGACTCTTATCAAATGTTTTAACTTATACAGTGCATTAAAATAATTTTACTAAATGGAATAAACACATGGCATCAAGCTTCAGAATCTTTGCACCTGAACTTTTAGTGAATCACAGACACACCAACATTTCTGTAGCCAACAGAAATCTTAGCTTTGAGATTTCAGCATTCCTGGTATCCAAGTTTGGATGTACTTACACTGCCCTTAATGGGGCACTTCAATCACACAATCCTACAACAATCAATGTCATTTGACATTCACTGGTAGGTGGTGCTAGGAAAAAGACTGATGTGCCAACTCCATGCTGGCTTGACCTATGCCATCTTCAAACCTGGAGCAAGTGGGGCTCCTCTCTCCCTGACATCTTTTGTGTACTACCCCAGGAGGACCTTTACCCTGAGACAAAATTATGAAGACTATCTCTACCAGCAAAGATTCCAGTGAGATGTGCCTACATGGATAAAGCTAAAATCTCACTAAAGTGAGGTTGTTGGCAGTGCTGGAGCCTGAACTCAGGGCCTGGGCACTAAGCATTTGTACTCAAGACTAGCCCTTTACCACTTGAGCCCAAATTCCATTCCCAGCTGTTTTTATTTTTGGTAGTAAGAATCTATCAGACTTTCCTGTTCTAGGTGACTTGGAACTTCCATACTCAGATCTCAGCCTACTGACCAGCCTGGATTAAAAGTGTGGATCAGCCATGCGCCACACCTGAGGACTTTTGGCAGCACATTTTTTGCCAAAAATTAGAAGAGGAAGATGTGGGAGGGTTGGGCTCATCCTGCCCTGCATATGAAGGAGAGCATCAGCGACTGAACTTCATTCCCTGTTGTAGGCTGCTGGAGGAAAAGGAAGCAAATAGGCACAGGCTGGCAGCAGATGCCACAGAACAACTTGTGACCAAGACTCCCAGAGCAGACCTCAGAATCGATGACAGAGTTGGATCTACCCAGTAACAGAGGCAGTGGTGACACCTGAAACTGCGCGTTTGAGCCTTTGCTGCTAGTAAACAGGGCCACCTATGTCTCAATGAGAAAGGTGAGATTTTGGTGGAGAAGGTGAGATTAAACATTATGTATCATGCCAGAAGACAGACTATAAGGGGTCTTTTATTATTCCAAGTGAAATTTTGGATTTCCTCTTCGGTTTCTTTAAAGAATGACATTGGGATATTGATGAATATTGCACTGAATTTGTAGATAGTCCTTATCAAGATTGCCATTTTTACAATATTACTTCTTCCAAACCAGGAGCATAGGTTTTTCCATTTCCTCAGTTCTGCGTTCATTTCCTTCTCCAGGGTTTATAGTTCCATCAAAAAGGTGCTTTACATTCTAAGTTAATTCCTAGGTATTTTATTTTCTTTGATAGCAAAATGAGTTGCTATCCTGATTCTTGCCTCATTCCTCTCGTTTCTTGGCATATAAGAAGGCAGTTGACATTGAGGGTTAATTTTATACCCTGCTACCTTACCAAAGTTTTATATCAGCTCAAGCAGCTTCGGAGTAGAGTCTATAGGGTTCTTTAAATACAGAATCATGTCATCTGTAAGGAGAGAAAGTTTCAGTTCCTCTTTCCCTTTTCCTCCTCACTCCAGTTAGAATTGCCAAGATCCAGAAATCTAATAACGTATGCTGGAGGGGATGTGGCCAGGAGGGATCACTACTACACTGTGGTGGGATTGCAAACTCGTTCAACCACTATGGAAAGCACTATGGCAGTATCCCAAAAAGACTAAACATAGAGCTCCCCTGTGATCCAGCAATTTCACTACTTGCCAATCGTCCAGATAGGACATACTAAATTCACTAGAACAATAACATTTATCACAGCACTATTTACTATAGCAAAGGTATGGAACCAACCCAGATGCCCGTCAGTTGATGAGTAGATCAAATATGGTATTTTTACACAATGGAATTCTGTGCTTCTGTCAGAAAGAATGACATAGACGAATTTGTAAGGAAATAGAAAGACTGTAAAGTTTAGAAATTAGTTTCTGTCTCCTTCTCTATCTCTGTACAATTTAGAAGTTCCTGTTTCTCTCACTTTCTGTCTCTTTTCTTTTTTCTCTCTCTCTTTCTGTCTCTCTCTGTCTCTTTCTGTCTCTCTCTTCCTCTCTCTTTCTCTCTCTTCCTCTCTCTTTCTCTGTCTGTCTGTCTGTCTGTCTGTCTGTCTGTCTGTCTCTCTCTCTCTCTCTCTCTCTCTCTCTCTCTCTCTCTCTCTCTCTCTCTCTCTCTCTCACTCTCTCTCTCATCCTTAGGCTTGAACTAAGGGACTGAGCTACTTTTGCTCAAGGTTAGCACTCTACCATTTGAGCCACAGTGCTGCTTCTGGCTTGCTCTTTTCACGTAGTATTGAGGAATCTAACCCAGGCCTTCATCCTTGATAGGTTAGCACTCTACCACTAAGCCACGCAGTCAGCTTTTAGAGGTTTCTGACAAAGGTTTTCCTACATGCTATTATTTCTTCTGTGAGTGCTCTTAATTCTTGCTGATGGTTGACTTTGTTTAGAAGACTTACCCTAATGCTCCCATATACAGAGATTCTGTATATAGCTCAATGTTTTTCATTACTCAGTATTTCTCTATTGTGTATGTTCTGAAATGTACTGAAGACTGACTTCTGATTAAAAGTCATTGCACATTTGTTCTATTCATTAGTTTTCTTTTCTTCTATGGGAATCAGGTTTGTGATGAACACAGAAGTATGCCTTCCAGGTCAAATACTTTCCACATTTGTAATATTCATAAGGTTTTTCTCTCCTATGTGCATTTTATACTTAGTCATGCGTTCATGATGGATTTTTCATATTCTTATATTCATACGATTTTTATCCTGTGTCTGTGTGGTATCATGCAAACTCAACTATGAGTTCTTCAAAAAAATTTCCCTTTCATTTTATTCATAGGATTCTATCCTGTGGGTGTTTAGTGATAAATCTTGACTTGTGCCTTCTGGGGAAAAGACTGAACATTTGCTACATTCATTAAGGGTTTTATCTTGTGTTGGTTCTGTAACACAAGCTGAGTTTTCTTCCACAGAATAAAAAGTCTTTCCTATTTATTACATTGCTAAGGCTTCTCATATGTGTGAACTCTCTTACGCTTCCTGAAGGGTGAATACTGCACAAAAGACTTTCAACTTTGGTTATATTCCTAAGGTTTCTAATATGTGTGAATTCTGTTATGCCTCCTGTAATGTGACTTCCATCTGAAGGTCTTACCACATTTGATGCACTCGTACAGTTTCTGTCCTGTCTGTGTTCTCTGATGCCATTTGAGGGAAGACTTCCATTTGAAAGACATTCCACATCGGTTACATTCATAAAGTTTTACTCCTGTTTGAATTGTCTTATGCATGTTGAGGTTTGGCTTCTGTGTGAAGGACTTTCCACATATGTTACACTCATAAGGTGTTTCTCCTGAGTATATTCTCTGATGAACATGGAGTTTTACCTTCCATTTGAAAGACTTTCCGCATTCACTACATGCATAAGTTTTCTCTCCTGTGTGTGTTCTATTATGCCCATCAAGATATGACTTCCACTTGAAGGTCTTTCCACATTTGTTGCACACATAAGGTTTCTCTCCTGTGTGTGTTCTTTGATGCAATTTGAGGGAAGATTTCTGTCTGAAAGACTTTACACATTGGTTACATTCATAAGGTTTCACTCCTGTGTGTATTCTCTGATGAACACGAAGTTTTCCCTTCCCTTGGAAAGACTTTCCACATTCATTACACTTATAAGATTTCTCTCCTGTGTGTGTTATTTGATGAACTCGAAGGTGTATCTTCTGGGTGAAAGACTATTCACATTTGTTACATTCATAAGGTTTCTCTTCTGTGTGTCTTCTCTGGTGCAAAGTGAGGTATGATTTCAGTCTAAAAGTCTTCCCACATTTATCCCATTCATAAGATTTCTCTTCTGTGTGAGATCTCTGATGTGTGCTGAGAGCTGAATTCTGGGCAGAAATTTTATTACGTTCCTCATATTCATAAGGTTTGTCTTCTCTTGCAGATCGAGGTTGGAGCGTCAGGTCTGACTCCTCAGAAATTAATTTTCACACTTGATGTACGCATCACATATCTCAGGATATTTGCTCTGAGGTATTGTAAGGCGTATTTCATTACTGAAAGATTTCTCACATTCACTACATATATGAGGAGTCTCTCCTGTGTACATTTTCGGATGTGTTGTGATGGTCGGTGTTAAGTACAATATTTTTCATCACACAGTACATTTAGCAGTTTTCCTCCGTCCCTGAAGAATTTCTTGGGCAGTGAGAACAGAATTATGATACTGCAGATCTTTTGGACTGTCACAATCATGAATAAAATGCTCTGAATATCCGATGGATTTTTTAAGAACAGGAGACATACGAGATCTATATGCAGTATGCATCTCATCAGGCTTAGGAGAGAGAAGCATGTTCTGACACTTTATGAACTCCTCAGTCCTCACCCCTAAGTTGTTACCGTTATTACTAATCAGCTCTGGATTATGTGTAGAGCTCAAATTTAAAGTTGTTGCTAATCTCACGTTTTCCTCCACTTCGATACTACTTGCAACTGCTACTTTACAAAGACATTCATGTGGACTTTCCTGGCAGGTCTTGAACACATTTTCCATTACCTGGTCCTCTAAAATGAGTCATAGAAAAAAAGACACAAACATACATGAGATACAAATATTCCTTACTGTAAAGGTAATGATTTTACTTTCCCATCCTAAGTGTTAGATATTTTAAAATATAAACGTGGAAATTGATTTGTGAGAAATATATGCTTTTCTCCCTAACCTATTAAGAAAATGATATTTTACAATGACCAATAATGTTTTTCTTTGTTTTAGTTCTCTTTTTATATCACAGGAAATATTTATTGAAATTACCCATCTATGTATTGCTACAGTTTTAAGCTGAATACTACCTATAATATACCTGCAGCTGTTTTTTTTCAAATACTGCTTTGTTTATACATTGAGGAATAGCTGCCTTTCTTTTATTTTTGAGAAATACTCTAAATATTCTGCTGTTTTGCATTTTTTAAAACTTTCTTTTCTTTTCTTTTCTTTTTCTTGTAGTTCATAGGCCTCGGCCCTGTCCCTGAACACTTCAGCAGAAGACTATAACCCCTATCCTTGAGCTACAGCCCCACTTCCTGTTTTCTAGAGTTAACTACAGATAAGAGTCTCAGGTCCTGAGTAGCAGATAGGATTACCTTACCCAGTTTCAATGCTGTTTGCTTATTAACCATTAAGTGAGGAACACGAATTTTTTCTAGATTCAGCGGCCACAACTTTGGTTTATATGTCTGTTTGCCTTTGATCCAAGCAAGAACGATTCTTGAGAGTAAGGTCTTACACCTATATCCCTTCAGTTACAACTTCTCACTAAAGTCTCAATTTAGGTATTTGTGGGAATTTTGAAATTTGTTTCTTTCCATTTGAAGTCTTATAAAATTCCTTTTCTAACACTCCTGTCCCTCAGAACCATGGAAGACCAGAAAATCCCCAGCTCATTGTCTAGTTAATTTTCTTATGTTGATTGAAACTTTGTTGTTGTTTTTTTCCTTCCATTACTGGGTTTGAACTTCGGACCTAACCACTGTCCTTGGGTTTTCTCAAGACTAGAACCCTATCAATGAAGTCATTACTTCTGGCTTTTTCTATGTATGTTGTAATAAGGAATAAAACCTGTGTCTTTGTGCATGCTAAGCAAGCACTCTACCACTAGGCTCAATTTCTGGTGGAAACGTCTGGTTTTGAATACCAGTCTCTTCCTACCAGCATAAAGATATTATCCTTATCAGAGAATAATGTGCTGACTTATTCCTTGTTTGCTCAATCATTTATAGTCTTAGTTTTAAAGAAATGAAATATCATTCTTTCTTTCTTCCTTTCTTTCTTTCTTTCTTTCTTTCTTTCTTTCTTTCTTTCTTTCTTTCTTTCTTTCTTTCTTTCTTCCTTTCCTTCCTTCCCCCTTTCTTCCCTCTTTCTTCTTTCTTTCTTTCTTTTTCTCTTTCTTTCTTTCTTTCTTTCTTTCTTTCTTTCTTTCTTTCTTTCTTTCTTTCTTGTTTTGCAGTCATGGGACTTGAATTCTAGAACTGGCTGTTCTTCCTGAGCTCTTCAGCTCAAGGCTACTGCCCTATGTCTTTAGCCTCAACCCCACTTCTCATTTTCTATTGGTTCATTGGAGAGAAGAGTCTAAGGTGTTTTTGTGATAGGTCAGTCTTTGAACCTTGATCCTCAGATCTCAGCCTCCTAAGTAGCTAGGATTACAGGCATGAGCCACGGGCTCATGGCGTTCTCATTTTATTTTGTTTCACAGTGATTTCTACAGAGAAATCTAACTTTAACTCTACTGCCACATAGAATTCGTCATATCACCCTATGATTCTTGGTGCCGGGGGTTTAGGCTAGCATGCACAAAGACCTGGTTCAGTTCCTTGGTACTACATACAAAGAAAAAGCCAGAAGTGGTGCTATGACTCAAGAAGTAGAGAGCTAGCCTTGAGAAAACCCAAGGACCATGCTCAGGCCCTGAGACCAGGCATAGGATTGGGAAAAGAAAATGATTCTTGATTCATTCACAAAGAATTCCATAGGTTCCACACAGGATTTAGGGTAACTAAGAATATTATTGCTCAGTACATCACAACATGAACTTACCAATGGGGCTCAGGCTCCAACATCAATATGAAGATGCATTCACTCACCTGTGATATTCTTGTCAGAGGAATTTCCTATCCAGAGTTCTGCACAGTGCTCTAGCTTGTCCATTAATACAGGTTTGGGAACACAGGGCCCTGTAAATTAGAAACAGTAGAGAATTATTGCTTATGCTGTGTCATCATTGCTTTAAGTTCGCAGACATCCTACTCACAAGTTATCTATTAAATCTTTTTTCTCATTTCTCACTGGCTCCATGGTTGACTTTTCCCCAGCTCTGGATTCATTTTGTATGGCATAAACTTAGCTGTCTTGCTCAAGGATAGAAAAATACCAGTTTGAGTCCCAGCTCCACTTACATGCATAGGTCTTCATGCATGCTAGGCAAGCACTCAACCACAAAGTCAAACTCTTGACACTCCACTAACATTTTTGAGGGGTTACTTGGAGTAATAGAGTTTCATGGCAATTTTTATGCCATTGCTGGCTTCAAATTAGAATTCTTAGATTTCTTCCTCCTGAATATTTTAAGATTACAGGCATGAAACATTGCACCTAGTGCCAGTTTTCCATTATAAACTCACTGTTTAGTGATTTGTAGATCCTATTTCCAATAATGATATATATTGTATTCTGGATGGTTTATCCACTTACAATTACTGTGTAAGTTTGGAATGTCGTCTCCATTAGAGGAAACATAATTTAGAACTGTTGTCAAAGTATCCTGAAGGTATCCTGAAGAATGAGTACAAAATTACCTTAGGTTTTCTTTAGAAAGTAATGATAATTCTCAGGGCCTGGAATCTTTCATTTAAATAGTATTGAAAGTTTGATAAACATTCACGTATCTGCAAAATTACAAGGCACTTGGCCTTGCAAGTGAATTTGACTTTTGCTCACATAAGGACACCAGGTTGCTGTAGGTCTCCAGCATTACATCTCTGTACAGGGTCCTCTGAGCATTGTCCAGACGCTGCCACTCCTTCCAGCTGAAATCCACAGCTACATCATCAAATGACACCAGCTTCTGGAATGCCACATTTTCATCAAGTAATTAGCACTGAGTTATAAACACACCATGTCTGGAATTTTATTCTTTTTTTGTTGGAATTGTATTCCTTTACTTAAATGTTTAGACTTACATGAAATATTGACCTGAAAAGCTTAGGGATGGTGCCTAGGCCCAGAGTTCAAGTCCCAAGACCCACAAAAAAATAAAAAGGCAAGCCAGGTGTTGGTGGCTCACGCCTGTCATCCTAGCTACTCAGGAGGCTGAGATCTGAGGACCATGGTTCAAAGCCAGCCTAGCACAAAATTCCATGAGACTCCTCTCCAATTAACCACCATAAAATGTTTAATGGCTTGTGGCATATCATGGTAGAGCAATTGTGGTATCGAGAAAAATAAGTCAGGGGAGTAGATTTAGGTTATAAATGGAATTATTCCATTGAAAAGGAACTACATTATATGATGACATATGCTGGTACTGTGAGAATATTGCAAAATCTTAGGGTATCAAGTAATAATACTGTGAAGTACACCCAGAATGTTAATGTTCTATGGCTGGCATAATAATCACTTGGGGAAGAAACTTTTTTTCTTTTTTTTGGCTGGGGGATTTGTAAGGCTTGAACTCTGGGCCTGGGCACTGTTCCTGAGCTCTTCAACTCAAGGCTATCACCCTACCTATGAAGCCACAGTGCCATTTCCCATATTCTAGTGGTTAACTGTAGATGAGAGTCTCATACATTTTCTAATGCCCAGGCTGGCTTTGAACCAAATCTTTAGATATCAGCCTGATATCTGAGTAGCTAGGATTACAGGTAGAAGTCACTGCACCTGGCAAGAAATTTATTTCTTGCTGTTTTATACTAAAAATTTACTGTATGTTTTACTTTTTCAAAAAGACTGAGGATGACCTTTGTTCTGTATATAATGGGAAGAGGGGTAGGGAGCTGTGAGGAGAAGAACTGAGGGGCAATACTCAGGGTAGGACAATAGCCTTAAACTAAAGAGCTCACGGCCCAAGGCGCAAGCCCCATGACTTTGCCCACTACCCCACAAAAAAAGGGAAAAAAATTGGAGATTGGAGAGGATTTTCTAAAAAGAATATATAGAAATAGTTGTTCAAAATGTAGAAAGAAGTTCAATATTAACAGTCATGAGAAAAATTAAAATTACAATGAAATCATTACTTTAAATATGTTAATATAAATATAGTTTTAAACAAAAAGATCCACATACACACACACAAACACACACACACACACACACACATACAAAAAAACAACTTTCAAAGTCTAACTATTACTGGGAAGGTAGTGAGAAGAAGTAGAACTTTGGAATAGTTCTGCAAGGAATATAAAACAATCAAAAATTGCGTGGAGAGTGCTAAAAATGTACTAAATATAGAATTACATAGAAATATGGTCCAACACTTCTATTTCTAGATTTGTACCTAACGGAAGAGAAAGCAGAGACTAGAACAAATATGTGGAGAATCCATTCACAACTATTAATAATAATCCAAAGATAGAAATATGCAAAACAATGCATTGAAAAGGAAGAACATTTTACTATATTTTACAGATGAATCTTGATTACAGTAAACTAAAAATACAGCAGTCATAAAGGAAGAGCTAGGGTATGTTTTCCCTTCCAGAGCTTCCAAGGATCAACAAATCCTTAGAGCCAAAAAGCACGATGGTTCCAGAGAATGGAGTAGAGAGGAACAGGAGTTGAATGTTTAATTATTATACATGGAAGATGAAAATTGCTCTAGATGGGTAGAATGAAGAGAGAACTGTACCCTAAACAATGGTTATGTAGCCACACAGGATGGGACACACCTATACTCCCTGATCTTGGGAAACTCAAGAAGGATTTCTAGCCATCCTGGATGCATGGAAAGATCTATCATAAAAACTAATGTGGAGGGGCTGGGAGTTTGGCATAGTTGTAGAGTGCCTGTATGAAGACGAAGGTTCAATTCCGCAGTACCACATACACAGAAAAAACCAGAAGTATTGCTGTGGCTCAAGTAGAAGATCACTAGGCTTGAGGAAAGCTGAAGGACAGTGCTCAGACCGAGTTCCAGCCAAAGGGCTTGTTTAAAAAAAAACCAGAAAGCTGAGCATGATGGGGTGGTGGCTCACTTCTATAATCCTAGATACTCAGGAGGCTGAGATCTGAGGATCAAGGTTTAAAGCCATCCTGGCACAAAAAGACCTGAGACACTTATCTCCAATTTACCTTTAGAAAATGGGAAGTGGGGCTTGGCACCAGGGTAAGGTGGTAGCCTGGAGCTGAAGAGCTCAGGGATAGTGCCCAGGCTGAGTTCAAGATCTATGACCCACCAAAAAAACCCCAAAAAACAAAAAATAAGATGGAAAAAATTGGATTCTGTGCATTTTATCAGGCATATAAATGTCTTTTTTTACGGTTGAAATAACAAATTGTTTGGAAAAAAGTTTTTACCTAGAAATGTACACTACAAATGGAATTAACAACAAACACAAAATATGCAAAAAATACAAATTATCACAATATGGGTATCCTGCTTCTGTATCTTTCACTGACTCCTGTTCAAATGAGTCACATATTCTGAATCATTTCTCCCAGTCGATATATGCCACAAGTGTTAGCTTGTACTGTACTTCTTGGGAAATCAAAAGCAAATACTAAGCAAATGTGTGTTAGATTTTGTCAACAGTGATATTTCAAATATAAATCCCTACTCATTGCATTATTTAATATCAATGCCGGAATCTAACTTACACTGGCAGAATCTTCAATCTTTTGAGAATCTTCAAAAGGGTGTGTAAATATTTAGGATCGTTATGTCTTCCTGGAGGAAAGATCCCTTTAGTAGTATGTAGTAACCTTCTTTGTCTTTTCTTACTAATTTTAGTTTGAAGTCTATTTTATCTGATATGAGGATGGCAACTCCAGCCTGTTTATGGGGGCAGTTAGCTTGATAGAGTTTATTCCAACCTCTCACTTTCAAAAGATGATTGTTTTTGGGTAAGATGTGTCTCTTGAAGACAGCAGAACGATGGCTCTTGATTTGGATCCAACTAGACAGCCTATGCCGTTTAATTGGAGAGTTAAGTCCATTGATATTGAGAGTTAGGATTGAGAGATATTTATTAGTTCCTACCATTTTTAAAAGCTTTTAGTAGGGCCTGTGTCTTGACAGTTCTTGTGGTCCTTAGATGGTATGCTGTTTAGGTACCTTTTCCTTCCCTATATTGCATTTATTTTGGTTTTCTATGTATAGAGCATCTTTGAGAATTCTCTGTAGTGTTGGTTTTGTTTCGACATATTGTTGCAGCTTTTCCCTGGAATGGAATGTTTTTCTTGTTCCCTCAGTTATGAATGAGAGCTTAGCTGGCTACAGTATTCTTAGTTGGTAGTTATTTGATTTAAGGGCATGACATATATGCTTCCAGTCACTTCGTGCTTGCATGGTCTCTGCTGAGAAATTTGGGGTTATTCTGATTGGTTTGCCTTTATAGGTTACTGATCCCTTTTCCCTGGCTGCCTTTAGGATCTTTCCTTTCGTTTCTATTGATCCAGTTTGGATCACAATGTGGCGGTGCGATGTTCTTTTCTGTTCAGATCTGTTTGGGGTTCTAAAAGCTTCTCGTATCTGGATGGGTTTGCCTTTCTGGATATTTGGGAAATTCTCTGAGATGATTCCCTGAAGTATATTTCCAATACCATTGACCTCTTTGTCCACGCCCTCCTCAATACCAACTAGCCTTAAATTAGGCTTTCTAATTGCATCTTGGACCTCCTGAAGCGCTCTCTCATATTTCCTAGATTTGGATTGACTTATTTTCTGTTCTTTCTCTATAATACCTAAATTATCTTCAGCCCCGGAAATTCTCTCCTCTGCATTGTCTAACCTGCTATCAAAGCTATCTACTTTATTTTTCATCTCCCTTGCTTCTAATTGCTCACTTTTGATGCCTTGCATCTCTTTTTTTAGATCATGTGTGGAGTTCTTTATCTCCTTGATTTCTTTTTGCGTGGTTAGCTCAGTAGCTTTATTTTCTTTGGACATTTGCTGGAGTTTGGTCACGTTTTTATTTGTGGATTCTATGAATTCATCCATCTTAGTTTGAAAAACCTTTATTATGGCCTCCTTTATGGCTTCTCCTTTTCACTTATCACCTTGTTTTTGCTTTCCTCTTGTTCAGCTATGGCTTCCTCCATTATCTCTTCGTATATATTTTCACATTTTCCATTAATGATGTTTATCAATAGCATTTGTGTAGCACTTGGAAGACTCTCCTCCAGGTTTGCCAGTGACTGTTCCATTGTCTGTTTACAATGGGTGGGGGATGATGATTCTTGATTTGACATTTTTCTTGAGTTTCTTGTTCTGCCCATTTGAAAATGGGAGCAAGATTACTACTAAATACGATTATAGTTTTTCAGATATAACCAACCTAGACCTCTGTAGCTGGCAGACACTAGATGTTCACAAGTTTTGATTGGTATTATCACTCTTTCTTTTTGTGCACTTACAGACCAGTCTAATACAACCACTGATAAGCGATTTATACCCAAAACAATAAGCCTCTCAATCCAATCTCTATTGTCTTTAAGTCCCTCTGAGCCTAGAGAATAATTAACCACCTACATATATAATATTGCTCAACAGCCATCAAGTGTAGATCCGTGTATTTTAAGGGTTGAAAGACGGGCAGAGGTCCAGAGATAGAAAAAAAGGATGAGACAGGTCAGGGGAGGTACAAGAGGATTAACGTAGGAGTGTAAAAATATTGCAGTAAAGAAAAAAAGGAATAGCATAAGGATAACTGACCTAAGTTAGTAAGTAGGTAGCATATTTGAGTACAAAGTTTGGAAAGTATTAGAATAAAACTTATGTGTTGCTGCACGACTAGCTCTTAGCCCAACCAGTGGCCTCACAGTGGACCATGGGATGGATCTGTTTTTCTTGTCTGCGTTGAGGGAAAGGTGTATTTCACAAAATGCAGAAGCGAAGATTTCAGAAGCAAATGCTGTGAGTGAATTAGCTCGTAAAAAGGATTTTTATTTTCTTTTATCTTTCTGCCAGTCTTGGGGCTTGAATTCAGGGCCTGACCACTGTCCTTGGGTTTTCTCAAGTCTAGCCCTCTGCCACTTTAGCCACAGTGCCACATCTAGATTTTCTATCTATGTGATACTGAGCAATCAAACCCAGATCTTCATGGATGCTAGGCAAGCACTCTACCACTATGCCAAACTCTCAACCATGACATAGTAATTATAAAGTCATCATCACTAATTCTTCTGTGTTTTTCCTTCTTGTATTTTTTACACATGACAGCAAAGCTAATTATCAGGAAAAAAATTGATTAGGATACAGAAACCTAATAATGTCCTAGTATATTGACGTCAAAAATATGTGCAAGATGCCCTGTGTGTTTGACCTAGTGGTAGAGTCCTTGGCTACCCCGCAAAAAGACACAGGATTGATTCCTCATTACCACATACATAGAAAACACTGCAAGTGGTGCTGTGGCTCGTTGGGTCAGCAAAAGCCCGAAGAAAGCCCAAGAACAATGTTCACACTCTGAGGTCAAGTCCCAAGATTAGCAAAAACAAAAAAAAATTCGACAATGGGCAAAATGCAGGCAGAGAAGGCACTGTGAAGCAAATGTTTTGTAAAGGATGAGGGCAATATTGACCCTTAAGTTTGGATCTTACCTAAGAAAGGCTCCTTGAGCCTGAGACCAGACTGGTAGTTGGGCCTAGTGGAAGACATTGGGATTGGACAAATAAGGTCTGCTGTATACTACATCCACATGTATATTGTGAGATTGGAAGAGAGATTCAGCCTCCAGTATGTCTTTGGTGAGGTCTTCTGTGAGCAAGGATCTTTGGTCATTGGGCCCTGAAAGGTGACCCTGCCTCCCTCACAATGGAACAGAATATGGAAACCTGGTAACCAAGCCACTGTAACTAACGACCAACTCAAGCCAGCTCACTTGGCCTGTGGCTCAGGAGGAAGAAAGATGTTGCTGTGCTGTTGCCAAAGGTCAGGAAACTCGAGTCTCAGGCATGGAAGTTGTGGATGTTTTACTCGAAGATGTACATGTTAGATCATTGCCAAGCCACAAATACAATATAACAGGCCTTTCTCTAAGAAGAAGGCCAGGAAATTCCAGGGCAAACAGATGAGGTATATTTCTAAAAAAATGTATTTGACCCCATCATCCTCCCCACACACTACAACTTTCTTTTTTTTAATTTTTTTATTGTAATTAGTAAAAGGCTTACATGATATTTGCCAGATAGAAGGTGCATTAATTCACATACATTGATACCCTTTCACATGTCTTGGTACCCATTTCCCTCCAACCCCACACCCCCCACCCGTCTTGGTTTTCCCCCCTTCCCTATCAAATTTCAAATATCCAAATACAAATGAATTCAATATATCAGATAACAAAGTGAGATACTATACCAATATGGGTTAACCAAGGGACAGCAAAGGAGATGAGAGACAACATAGTACATTAAGGACAACAATCATTCATTGTGTGGCTTTTGTTTCAATATCCTGGAGGTCCTTTCAATTAGCTTCACATTATATGGCCTTATATATGGCCTTTTGCTCTATTGCAAAACTCTGCTAGTAGAGCCCAAGGTTTCTACTGAGTATGACGAATGAGGGAAACGACTGAACCTAAGTTCCTTTGAGTCTGGCTTACTTCACTTAATATGATTTGTTCTAAGTCTTTCCATTTCCTAACAAATGGGGCGATGTCATTCTTTCTGACAGCAGCATAGAATTCCATTGTGTACAAATACCACAACTTGTTGATCCACTCATCAACTGAGGGACATCTGGGTTGGTTCCATATCTTTGCTATGGTGAATAGTGCTGCAATGAACATTGTTGTGCTAGTGGGTTTAGTATGCCCTTGTTTCTGGATTGTTGGGTAAATGCCAAGTAGTGGAACTGCTGGGTCATAGGGGAGTTCTATGTTTAGCCTTTTGAGGCACTGCCACACTGCTTTCCATAGTGGTTGAACGAGTTTGCACTCCCATCAACAGTGTAGTAGTGATACCTCCTGGCCACATCCACTCCAGCATCTGTTGTCATTCGTTTTCCTGATCCTGGCCATTCTACTGGAGTGAGGTGGAATCTTAGAGTTGTTTTGATTTGCATTTCTTTTATGACCAGATATGTTGAGCATTTCTTCATGTGTCTATAGGGCATTTTTGTTTCTTCTTCAGAGAAGGCTCTCTTAATTCTTTGGCCCATTTTTAGTGGGATGGGTGTTACTTTGGAGGTTAGTTTTGGAGTGATTCAATTTTTTGAGTTGTTGATATATTTTAGATATGAGACCTTTGTCCGTTGTTTGGTTGGTGAAGATCTTCTCTCACTCTGTTGGCTTCCTGATTAGTTTACTAGATACATCCGTTGCCATACAAAAGCTCTGCAGTTTAATGCAGTCCCACTTATCCAGCCTTTCTCTGATTTGTTGTGATTCTTGGTCCTTATTAAGAAAGTTTCAACCTGTGCCAAGGAGGCTTAGTGTATCTCCTATTCCTTCCTGTAAAATTTTCAATGTGTCAGCTTTTACCTCCAGGTCTTTGATCCATTTGGAGTTAATTCTAGTGCATGGTGACAAAGAAGGATCCAACTTAATTTTCTGCAGATGTTTAACCAGTTCTGCCAGCACAACTTGTTGAAGAGGCTATCTTTCTTCCATTCTATTTTTTTGGCTCCCTTGTCAAAGATTAGGTGGCCATAGGTCTGTGGTTTAATATCTGGGTCCGCAGTTCTATTCCATTGGGCTTCAGGCCTGTTCTTGTGCCAGTACCAAGCTGTTTTGAGAATTATAACTCTGTAATAGAGTCTAAAGTTTGGAATTGAAATTCCTCCAGCGCTGTTCTTACTGCTAAGAAGTGTTTTAATATACGGGGTCTTTTATTATTCCATATGAAATTTTGAATTGCCTCTTCTATTTCTTTAAAGAATGACATTGGGATGTTGATGGGTATTGCATTGAATTTGTAGATAGCCCTTGGCAAGATTGTCATTTTCACAATGTTGATTCTTCCAATCCAGGAGCATGGGAGGTTTTTCCATTTCCTTAGTTCTGCTTTAATTTCCTCTTTTAGGGTTTTAAAATTTTCATCTAAACGGTCCTTTACATTCTTAGTTAAGCTAATACCTAGGTACTTTATTTTCTTTGAGGCTATTGTGAAAGGATATTCTTTCCTGATTATTGCCTCGTTCCTCTCAGTGTTGGCGTAAAGTAAGGCAGTTGATTTGTGAGGGTTGATTTTATGGCCTGCTACCCTTCCAAAGCTTTGAATCAGCTCAAGGAGCTTGGGAGTAGAGTCTATAGGATTCTTTAAATACAGAATCATGTCATCTGCAAAGAGGGATAGTTTTATTTCCTCTTTCCCTATTTGGATCCCCTTTATGCTTGCTTCTTGCCTTATTGCACTGCCTAGGAATTCTCGTACTTTGTTAAAAAGGAGTGGAGAGAGTGGGCATCCTTGTCTCGTTCCTGATTTTAGAGGGAATGGCTTTAGATTTTTCACCATTAAGTATAATACTAGCAGTGGGTTTCTCATACACAGCCTTTATTACATTGAGAAATGTTCCATGAATTCCTAGTTTCTCCACATCTTTTTACATAAAGGGGTTTTGGATCTTGTCAAATGCCTTTTCCGCATCTATTGAGACAATCATGTGATTTTTGTCCTTTCTCCTCTTGATGTGTTGAATTATATTAATTGATTTGTGTATGTTGAACCAGCTTTGACTCCATGTGATGAATCCAGTTTGATCATAGTGTATAATTTTTTTGATGAGTTCTTGTAGACAGTTGGCCAGTATTTTGTTGAGAAGTTTTGCATCGATGTTCATCAAAGAAATGGGTCTATAGTTCTCTTTCTTTGATGAATCTCTGTCTGGTTTGGGGATGAGGGATATACTGGCTTCACAGAATGAGTTTGGTAAAGAACCTTCATTTTCAATTTCGTTGAAGAGCTTGAGGAGTATTGGTGTGAGCTTTGCTTTGAAGACCTTATAGAATTCAGCTGTGAATCCATCTGGCCCTGGGCTCTTTTTAAGTGGAAGTTGTCTAATTTCCATTTCTATTTCAGAGCTTGAAATAGGCCTGTTGAGTTGGGTTAGCTCTTCTTGGTTCAGTGTGGGTATGTTAATATTGTCTAGGAATTCATCCATTTCTTCTAGATTCTCAAATTTGTTGGCGTAAAGGCTTGAGAAGTATTCCCTCATGATATTCTGGATCTTGGTAATTTCTGTCGTGATATTACCATTTTCATCTGCGATTTTGTTCATTTCATATGCTCTCTTCTTTTCTTGGTAAGATTTGCTAAGGGCTTGTCAATTTTGTTAATTCTTTCAAAGAACCAATTCCTTGTTTTGCTGATTCTTTCTATAGATTTTTTTATTCCAAATCATTTAATTCTGCTTTGATTTTAATAATTTGCTTTCTCCTAATGGGTTTAGGGTTGGTTTGTTGCTCTTTTTCCAGGAGGTTAAGGTGAGACATTAACTAGTTGGTTTGCCATTTTTCCAACTTGCTGTTGTAGGCACTCAGCGCTATAAATTTTCCTCTGAGTACTGCCTTTGTTGTGTCCCTAAGGAGTTGATATTTGTGTGCTCCTTATTGTTAAATTTCATAAACAGTTGGATATCTGTTCTGATCTCTTCGATTACCCATTGTTTTTGATTCAACAATGTGTTGTTCAGTCTCCATGAGTAACAGGGTTTTCTTTGGTGGAGATGTGTGTTCAGCTCCAATTTGATGCCTTTATGGTCTGAGAGTGTGCATGGAATAATTTCAGTGTTTCTGAATCTGTCCAGGTTTGCTTTATGGCCTAAGATGTGGTCTATTTTGGAAAATGTTCCATGTGCTGCTGAGAAAAACGTATATTGTGGTGTTACTGGGTGGAATATTCTGCAGATGTCTGTTAGATCTAGTTGGTGTATATAGTTGTTCAGTTCTAAGGTTTCTCTTTTGAGTTTTTGCCTTGTTGATCTGTCCATAGGTGAGAGTGGTGTGTTAAACTCACCATCAATCACAGTATTTCGATCTATGTATGGTTTCAGTGTAAGTAAAGTTTCCTTGATGAAGTTTGGAGCTCCGGGATTGGGTGTGTAAATATTTAGGATCGTTTTGTCTTCCTGGAGAAAAGATCCCTTTAGTAGTATGTAGTAACCTTCTTTGTCTTTTCTTACTAATTTTAGTTTGAAGTCTATTGTATCTGATATGAGGATGGCAACTCCAGCCTGTTTATGGGGGCAGTTAGCTTGATAGAGTTTATTCCAACCTCTCACTTTCAAAAGATGATTGCTTTTGGGTAAGATGTGTCTCTTGAAGACAGCAGAACGATGGCTCTTGCTTTTTGATCCAACTAGACAACCTATGCCGTTTAATTGGAGAGTTAAGTCCATTGATATTGAGAGTTAGGATTGAGAGATATTTATTAGTTCCTACCATTTTTAAAAGCTATTAGTAGGGCCTGTGTCTTGACAGTTCTTGTGGTCCTTAGATGGTATGCTGTTTAGGTGCCTTTTCTTTCCCTATATTGCATTTATTTTGGTTTTCTATGTATAGAGCATCTTTGAGAATT
Source organism: Megascapheus bottae (assembly GCF_031878675.1). Classification (NCBI taxonomy): domain Eukaryota; kingdom Metazoa; phylum Chordata; class Mammalia; order Rodentia; family Geomyidae; genus Megascapheus; species Megascapheus bottae. Next base: position 899,011 of record NW_028327580.1, on the reverse strand, counting down.
CTCTGTAGTGTTGGTTTTGCTTCGACATATTGTTGCAGCTTTTCCCTGGAATGGAATGTTTTTATTGTTCCCTCAGTTATGAATGAGAGCTTAGCTGGCTACAGTATTCTTGGTTGGTAGTTATTTGATTTAAGGGCATGACATATATGCTTCCAGTCACTTCGTGCTTGCATGGTCTCTGCTGAGAAATCTGGGGTTATTCTGATTGGTTTGCCTTTGTAGGTTACTGATCTCTTTTCCCTGGCTGCATTTAGGATCTTTCCTTTCGTTTCTATTGATCCAGTTCGGATCACAATGTGGCAGTGGGATGTTCTTTTCTGGTCAGGTCTGTTTGGGGTTCTAAAAGCTTCCCGTATCTGGATGGGCATGCCCTTCTGGATATTTGGGAAATTATCTGAGATGATTCCCTGAAGTATATTTCCAATACCATTGACCTCTTTCTCCACGCCCTCCTCAATACCAACTAGCCTTAAATTAGGCTTCCTAATTGTATCTTGGACCTCCAGAAGCGCTCTCCCATATTTCCTATATTTGGATTGACTCATTTTCTGTTCTTTATAATACGTAAATTATCTTCAGCCCCGGAAATTCTCTCCTCTGCATTGTCTAACCTGCTATCAAAGCTATCTACTTTATTTTTCATCTCCCTTGCTTCTAATTGCTCACTTTTGATGCCTTGCATCCCTTGTTTTAGATCATGTATGGATTTCTTTATCTCCTTGATTTCCTTTTGAGTGGTTAGCTCAGTAGCTTTGTTTTCTTTGGACATTTGCTGGAGTTTGGTCACGTTTTTATTTGTGGATTCTATGAATTCATCCATCTTTCTTTGAAAAACCTTTATTATGGCCTCCTTTATGGCTTCTTCTTTTTCACTTATCACCTTGTTTTTGCTTTCCTCTTGTTCAGGTATGGCTTCCTCCATTATCTCTTTCTTTATATTTTCACATTTTTCATTAATGATGTTTATCAATTGCATTTGTGTAGCACTTGGAAGACTCTCCTCTAGGTTTGTCAGTGACTGTTCCATTGTCTGTTTACATTGGGTGGGGGATGTTGTTTCTTGATTTGACATTTTTCTTGAGTTTCTTGTTCTGCCCATTTGAAAATGGGAGCAAGATTACTACTAAATACGATTATAGTTTCTCAGATATAACCAAACTAGACCTCTGTAGCTGGCAGACACTAGATGTTCACAAGTTTTGATTGGTATTATCACTCTTTCTTTTTGTGCACTTACAGACCAGTCTAATACAACCACTGATAAGCGATTTATACTCAAAACAATAAGCCTCTCAATCCAATCTCTGTTGTCTTTAAGTCCCTCTGAGCCTAGAGAATAACTAACCACCTACATATACAATATTGCTCACCAGCCATCAAGTGTAGATCCGTGAAGTATAAGGGTTGAAAGACGAGCAGAGGTCCAGAGATAGAAAAAAAGAATGAGAGAGGTCAGGGGAGGTGCAAGAGGATTAACGTAGGAGTGTAAGAATATTGTAGTAATGAAGAAAAGGTATAGCATAAGGATAACTGACCTAAGTTGGTAAGTAGGTAGCATATTTGAGTAAAAAGTTTGGAAAGTATTAGAATAAAACTTATGTGTTGCTGCACAACTAGCTCTTAGCCCAACCAGTGGCCTCACAGTGGACCATGGGATGGATCTGTTTTTCTTGTCTACGTTGAGGGAAAGGTGTATTTCACAAAATGCAGAAGCGAAGATTTCAGAAGCAAATGCTGTGAGTGAATTAGCTCGTAAAAAGCATTTTTATTTTCTTTTATCTTTCTGCCAGTCTTGGGGCTTGAATTCAGGGCCTGACCACTGTCCTTGGGTTTTCTCAAGTCTAGCCCTCTGCCACTTGAGCCACAGTGCCACATCTAGATTTTCTATGTATGTGATACTGAGCAATCAAACCCAGATCTTCATGGATGCTAGGCAAGCACTCTACCACTATGCCAAACTCTCAACCCTGACATAGTAAGTATAAAGTCATCATCATCATCATCATCATATCCAAATATCCTTTCTTCTACAAAGAATGAGCACTTAACTGTGTCTAATGCTTTTTTTAAATTTCACTAATTCTTCTGTTTTTTTCCCTCTTGCATTTTTTACACTTGATAGCAAAGCTAATCATCAGGAAAAAATTGATTAGGATACAGAAACCTAATAATATCCTAGTAGATTGACGTCAAAAATATGTGCAAGATGCCCTGTATGTTTCACCTAGCGGTAGACTACTTGGCTACCAAGCAAAAAGACTCAGTTTGATTCCTCATTACCACATACATAGAAAACGCTGCAAGTGGTGCTGTGGCTCTTTGGGACAGCTAAAGCCTAAAGAAAGCCCAAGAACAATGTTCACACTCTGAGGTCAAGTCCCAAGACTAGCAAAAACAAAAAAAAATTCGACAAGGGCCAAAATGCAGGCAGAGAAGGCACTGTGAAGCAAATGTTTTGTAAAGGATGAGGGCAATATTGACCCTTAAGTTTGGATCTTACCTAAGAAAGGCTCCTTGAGCCTGAGACCAGACTGGTAGTTGGGCCTAGTGGAAGACATTGGGATTGGACAAATAAGGTGTGCTGTTTACTACATCCACATGTATATTGTGATATTGGAGGAGATGTTCAGCCTCGAGTATGTCTTTGGTGAGGTCTTTTGTGAGCAAGGATCTTTGGTCATTGGGCCCTGAAAGGTGACCCTGCCTCCCTCACAATGGAACAGAATATAGAACCCTGGTAACCAAGCCACTGTAACTAACAATCAGCTCAAGCCAGCTCACTTGGCCTGTGGCTCAGGAGGAAGAAAGATGTTGCTGTGCTGTTGCCAAAGGTCAGGAAACTCGAGTCTCAGGCATGGAAGTTGTGGATGTCTTACTCGAAGATGTACATGCTAGATCATTGCCAAGCCACAAATCCAGTATAACAGAACTTTCTCTAAGAAGAAGGCCAGGAAAATCCAGGGCAACCAGATGAGGTAAATTTCTAAGAAGAAATGTATTTGACCCCATCATCCTCCCCACACACTACAACTTTCTTTTTTTTCCATTTTTTATTATAATTAGTAACAGGGTTAGATGATATTTGCCAGATAGAAGGTGCATTAATTCACATACATTGATACCCTTTCACATGTCTTGGTACCCATTTCCCACCAACCCCACACCCCCCACCCGTCTTGGTTTTCCCCCCTTCCCTATCAAATTTCAAATATCCAAATACAAATATATTCAATATATAAGATAAAGTGAAATACTATACCAATATGGAATAACCAAGGGACAGCAAACGAGATGAGAGACAACATAGTACATTAAGGACAACAATCATTCATTATATGGCTTTTGTGTCAATATCCTGGAGGTCCTTTCAATTAGCTTCACATTATATGGCCTTATATATGGCCTTTTGCTCTATTGACAATCTCTGCTAGTAGAGCCCAAGGTTTCTACTGATTATGACGAATGAGGGAAACCACTGAGCCTAAGTTCCTTTGAGTCTGGCTTACTTCACTTAATATGATTTGTTCTAAGTCTTTCCATTTCCTAACAAATGGGGCGATGTCATTCTTTCTGACAACAGCATAGAATTCCATTCTGTACAAATACCAAAACTTGTTGATCCACTCATCCACTGAGGGACATCTGGGTTGGTTCCATATCTTTGCTATGGTGAATAGTGCTGCAATGAACATTGTTGTGCTAGTGGGTTTAGTATGCCCTTGTTTCTGGATTGTTGGGTAAATGCCAAGTAGTGGAATTGCTGGGTCATAGGGGAGTTCTATGTTTATCCTTTGAGGCACTGCCACACTGCTCTCCATAGTGGTTGAACGAGTTTCCACTCCCACCAACAGTGTAGTAGTGATCCCTCCTGGCCACATCCCCTCCAGCATCTGTTGTCATTCATTTTCCTGATCCTGGGCATTCTAACTGGAGTGAGGTGGAATCTTAGAGTTGTTTTGATTTGCATTTCTTTTATGATCAGAGACGTGGAGCATTTCTTCATGTGTCTATAGGCCATTTTTGTTTCTTCTTCAGAGAAGACTCTCTTTAAGACTTTGGCCCATGTTTAATGGGATGGGTGTTACTTTGGAGGTTAGTTTTGGAGTGATTCAATTTTTTGAGTTGTTGATATATTTTAGATATGAGGCCTTGGTCCGTTGTTTGGTTGGTGAAGATCTTCTCCCACTCTGAAGGCTTCCTGATTAGTTTACTAGCTATATCCGTTGCCATACAAAAGCTCTGCAGTTTAATGCAGTCCCACTTATCCAGCCTTTCTCTGATTTGTTGTGATTCTTGGTCCTTATTAAGAAAGTTTCGACCTGTGCCAAGGAGGCCTAGTGTATCTCCTATTCCTTCCTGTAAACTTTTCAGTGTGTCAGCTTTTACCTCCAGGTCTTTGATCCATTTGGAGTTAATTCTAGTGCAAAGTGACAAAGAAGGATCCAACTTTAGTTTTGTGCAGGTGTTTAACCAGTTCTGCCAGCACAACTTGTTGAAGAGGCTATCTTTCTTCCATTCTATATTTTTGGCTCCCTGGTCAAAGATTAGGTGGCCATAGGTCTGTGGTTTAATATCTGGGTCCGCAGTTCTACTCCATTGGACTTCAGGCCTGTTCTTGTGCCAGTACCAAGCTGTTTTGAGAATTATAGCTCTGTAATAGAGTCTTAAGTTTGGAATTGAAATTCCTCCAGCGCTGTTCTTTCTGCTAAGAAGTGTTTTTGCTATACGGGGTCCTTTATTATTCCATATGAAATTTTGAATTGCCTCTTCTATTTCTTTAAAGAATGACATTGGGATGTTGATTGGTATTACATTGAATTTGTAGATAGCCCTTGGCAAGATTGTCATTTTCACAATGTTGATTCTTCCAATCCAGGAGCATGGGAGGTCTTTCCATTTCCTTAGTTCTGCTTTAATTTCCTTTTTTATGGTTTTAAGTTTTCATCTAAACTGTCCTTTACATTCTTAGTTAAGCTAATTGCTAGGTACTTTATTTTCTTTGAGGCTATTGTGAAAGGAATTTCTTTCCTGATTATTGCCTCTTTCCTCTCAGTGTTGGCGTAAAGTAAGGCAGTTGATTTGTGAGGGTTGATTTTATGGCCTGCTACCCTTCCAAAGCTTTGAATCAGCTCAAGGAGCTTGGGAGTAGAGTCTATAGGATTCTTTAAATACAGAATCATGTCATCTGCAAAGAGGGATAGTTTTATTTCCTCTTTCACTACTTGGATCCCCTTTATGCTTGTTTCTTGCCTTATTGCACTGCCTAGGCATTCTAGTACTATGTTAAAAAGGAGTAGAGAGAGTGGGCATCCTTGTCTCGTTCCTGATTTTAGAGGGAATGGCTTTAGATTTTCACCATTAAGTATAATACTAGCAGTGGGTTTCTCATACACAGCCTTTATTACATTGAGAAATGTTCCATGGATTCCTAGTTTCTCCACATCTTTTAACATAAAGGGGTTTTAGATCTTGTCAAATGCCTTTTCCGCATCTATTGAGACAATCATGTGATTTTATCCCTGCTCCTGTTGATGTGTTGAATTATATTAACTCATTTGTGTATGTTGAACCAGCTTTGCCTCCCTCTGATGAATCCAGTTTTATCACAGTGTATAATTTTTTTGATGAGTTGTAGTAGACGGTTGGCCAGTATTTTGTTGAGAAGTTTTGCATCGATGTTCATCAAAGAAATGGGTCTATAGATCTCTTTCTTTGATGAATCTCTGTCTGGTTTGGGGATGAGGGATATACTGGCTTCACAGAATGAGTTTGGTAAAGAACCTTCATTTTCAATTTCGTTGAAGAGCCTGAGGAGTATTGGTGTGAGCTCTGCTTTGAAGACCTTATAGAATTCAGCTGTGAATCCATCTGGCCCTGGGCTCTTTTTGTGTGGAAGTTGTCTAATTTCCATTTCTATTTCAGAGCTTGAAATAGGCCTGTTGAGTTGGGTTAGCTCTTCTTGGTTCAGTGTGTGTATGTTAATATTGTCTAGGAATTCATCCATTTCTTCTAGATCGCAAATTTTTGGTGTAAAAGTTTGAGAAGTATTCCCTCATGATATTCTGGATCTTGGTAATTTCTGTCGTGATATTACCATTTTCTTCTGCGATTTTTGTTTATTTCGATATGCTCTCTTCTTTTTTTGGTAAGATTTGCTAAGGGCTTGTCAATTTTGTTAATTCTTTCAAAGAACCAACTCCTTGTTTTGTTGATTCTTTCTATAGTTTTTTTTATTCCAAATCATTTAATTCTGCTTTGATTTTAATAATTTGCTTTCTCCTAATGGGTTTAGGGTTGGTTTGTTGCTCTTTTTCCAGGAGGTTAAGGTGAGACATTAACTAGTTGGTTTGCCATTTTCCCAACTTGCTGTTGTAGGCACTCAGCGCTATAAATTTTCCTCTGAGTACTGCCTTTGTTGTGTCCCTAAGGAGTTGATATTTGTGTGCTCCTTATTGTTAAATTTCATAAACAGTTGGATATCTGTTCTGATCTCTTCGATTACCCATTGTTTTTGATTCAACAATGTGTTGTTCAGTCTCCATGGGTTACAGGGTTTTCTTTGGTGGAGATGTGTGTTCAGCTCCAATTTGATGCCTTTATGGTCTGAGAGTGTGCATGGAATAATTTCAGTGTTTCTGAATCTGTCCAGGTTTGCTTTATGGCCTAAGATGTGGTCTATTTTGGAAAATGTTCCATGTGCTGCTGAGAAAAACGTATATTGTGGTGTTACTGGGTGGAATATTCTGCAGATGTCTGTTAGATCTAGTTGGTGTATATAGTTGTTCAGTTCTAAGGTTTCTCTGCTGAGTTTTTGCCTTGTTGATGTGTCCATAGGTGAGAGTGGTGTGTTAAACTCACCAACAATCACTGTATTTCGATCTATGTATGGTTTCAGTGTAAGTAAAGTTTGCTTGATGAAGTTTGGAGCTCCGGGATTGGGTGTGTAAATATTTAGGTTCGTTATGTCTTCCTGGAGGAAAGATCCCTTTAGTAGTATGTTGTACCCTTCTTTGTCTTTTCTTACTAATTTTAGTTTGAAGTCTATTGTATCTGATATGAGGATGGCAACTCCAGCCTGTTTATGGGGGCAGTTAGCTTGATAGAGTTTATTCCAACCTCTCACTTTCAAAAGATGATTGCTTTTGGGTAAGATGTGTCTCTTGAAGACAGCAGAACGATGGCTCTTGCTTTTTGATCCAACTAGACAGCCTATGCCGTTTAATTGGAGAGTTAAGTCCATTGATATTGAGAGTTAGGATTGAGAGATATTTATTAGTTCCTACCATTTTTAAAAGCTTTTAGTAGGGCCTGTGTCTTGACAGTTCTTGTGGTCCTTAGATCTTATGCTGTTTAGGTGCCATTTCTTTCCGTATAATGCATTTATTTTGGTTTTGTATGTATAGAGCATCGTTGAGAATTCTCTGTAGTGTTGGTTTTGTTTCGACATATTGTTGCAGCTTTTCCCTGGAATGGAATGTTTTTATTTTTCCCTCAGTTTGAATGAGAGCTTAGCTGGCTACAGTATTCTTGGTTGGTAATTATTTGATTTAAGGGCATGACATATATGCTTCCAGTCACTTCGTGCTTGCATGGTCTCTGCTGAGAAATCTGGGGTTATTCTGATTGGTTTGCCTTTATAGTTTACTGATCCCTTTTCCCTGGCTGCCTTTAGGATCTTTCCTTTCGTTTCTATTGATCCAGTTCAGATCACAATGTGGCGGTGGGATGTTCTTTTCTGGTCAGGTCTGTTTGGGGTTCTAAAAGCTTCTCGTATCTGGATGGGCCTGCCCTTCTGGATATTTGGGAAGTTCTCTGAGATGATTCCCTGAAATATATTTCCAATACCATTGACCTCTTTCTCCACGCCCTCCTCAATACCAACTAGTCTTAAATTAGGCTTCCTATTTGCATTTTGGACCTCTTGAAGCGCTCTCTCATATTTCCTAGATTTGGATTGACTCATTTTCTGTTCTTTCTCTATAATAACTAAATGATCTTCAGCCCCGGAAATTCTCTCCTCTGCATTGTCTATCCTTCTATCAAAGCTATCTACTTTATTTTTCATCTCCCTTGCTTCTAAATACTCATTTTTGATGCCTTGCATCTCCTGTTTTAGATCATGTATGGATTTCTTTATCTCCTTGATTTCCTTTTGAGTGGTTAGCTCAGTAGCTTTATTTTCTTTGGACATTTGCTGGAGTTTGGTCACGTTTTTATTTGTGGATTCTATGAATTCATCCATCTTTCTTTGAAAAACCTTTATTATGGCCTCCTTTATGGCTTCTTCTTTTTCACTTATCACCTTGTTTTTGCTTTCCTCTTGTTCAGCTATGGCTTCCTCCATTATCTCTTTCTTTATATTTTCACATTTTCCATTAATGATGTTTATCAATTGCATTTAGGAAGCACTTGGAAGACTCTCCTCTAGGTTTGCCAGTGACTGTTCCATTGTCTATTTACATTTGGTGGGGGATGTTGTTTCTTGATTTGAAATTTTCTTGAGTTTCTTGTTCTGCCCATTTGAAAATGGGAGCAAGATTACTACTAAATACGATTATAGTTTCTCAGATATAACCAACCTAGACCTCTGTAGCTGGCAGACACTAGATGTTCACAAGTTTTGATTGGTATTAACTCTTTCTTTTAGTGCACTTACAGACCAGTCTAATACAACCACTGATAAGCGATTTATACCCAAAACAATAAGCTTCACAATCTAATCTCTATTGTCGTTAAGTCCCTCTGAGCCTAGAGAATAATTAACCACCTACATATACAATATTGCTCAACAGCCATCAAGTGTAGGTCAGGGGAGGTACAAGAGGATTAACGTAGGAGTGTAAGAATATTGTAGTCATGAAGAAAAGGTATAGCATAAGGATAACTGACCTAAGTTGGTAAGTAGGTAGCATATTTGAGTACAATGTTTGGAAAGTATTAGAATAAAACTTGTATGTTGCTGCACGACTAGCCCTTAGCCCAACCAGTGGCCTCACAGTGGACCATGGGATGGATCTGTTTTTCTTGTCTACGTTGAGGGAAAGGGGTATTTCACAAGATGCAGAAGCGAAGATTTCAGAAGCAAATGCTGTGAGTGAATTAGCTCGTAAAAAGCATTTTTATTTTCTTTTATCTTTCTGCCAGTCTTGGGGCTTGAATTCAGGGCCTGAGAACTGTCCTCGGGTTTTCTCAAGTCTAGCCCTCTGCCACTTGAGCCACAGTGCCACATCTAGATTTTCTATGTATGTGATACTGAGCAATCAAACCCAGATCTTCATGGATGCTAGGCAAGCACTCTACCACTATGCCAAACTCTCAACCCTGACATAGTAATTATAAAGTCATCATCATCATCATCATATCCAAATATCTTTTCTCCTACAAAGAATGAACACTTAACTGTGTCTAATGATTTTTTTTAATTTCACTAATTCTTCTGTGTTTTTCCCTCTTGCATTTTTTCCACATGACAGCAAAACTAATCATCAGGAAAAAATTGATTAGGATACAGAGACCTAATAATATCCTAGTAGATTGACGTCAAAAATATGTGCCATACAAAAGCTCTGCAGTTTAATGCAGTCCCACTTATCCAGCCTTTCTCTGATTTGTTGTGATTCTTGGTCCTTATTAAGAAATTTTCGACCTGTGCTAAGGAGGCCTAGTGTATCTCCTATTCCTTCCTGTAAACTTTTCAGTGTGTCAGCTTTTACCTCCAGGTCTTTTGTTGGGGACCGACTGTGGGGTCAATGACCTTGGACCTGACCTTGGACCTACACAACTGTATACACAAGGAAGTAACTCTTATCATGATGACTTTAAGCAATGTCAATCAGTTCTTATCATGATAACTTTAAGCAATGTCAATCAGTTCTTATCATGATGACTTTAAGCAATGTCAATCAGTTCTTATCATGATGACTTTAAGCAATGTTAATCCTTTCTCATTTATCCTATATGTGATTTGTTTACTATTTTGTATGAATGTAGCCTCTGGCAACTCCCTAGTTTTAAGAAGAGTATTTAAGGTCGGAACTTAAAATAAACGAGAGAGTCTCTTAGGTGGCAGTCTGGAGCTCACAGTCTTCTTGGACTGCTGACTTGGGCTGTAGTCCTCCCGAACTCCATCTGTTTGTCTCTCTTCTATTTTTTCCTAGTCCTTGCCCCTATTTCAGGAATCCCAATCCGCGAACCCTGCTTTGCTGCCGGCTGGCCCCGGCAACTGGCGCCCGAACAGGGACCTGAAAATCTGGGACAAGGTGAAGGACCCCCCCTGTGGTGAGTAACACGTCGTAGGACTATTAGGAGAGTGTATAGTCAGGAGAAAAAATTATGGGTCAAGTTAATAGCTATATGTCATATTCACCGATCTTAACAGGCCTACTTGAAGCCCACGGAATGTGGGTGGAAAAAGGGGTGCTTCAGAGCTTCCTACAGTTTCTCGAGGAGGCATGCCCGAGGTCTATAGAGGAGGAATTACAAAAAGCCTGGCAGCGGATAGGAAAAAGAATTAAAGATTATTATAATGTATATGGCCCTGAAAAGACCCCAGTAGAGGCTGTTGATGTATGGAATTTAGTAAGTGAAGGCATAGATCCTCAACATGAGAATGCTGAACTTGAATTAAGGGAACTTTATGAATTAAAGGACCCTTCTGAAAAACCTGAGGCTGAGCCATATGCCGCAGCCCAAGAGAGTCTAAGTGAGATCTTGAAAAGGGAACAACAACCAGTAGATATTGAGTATCAGAATTCAAATTTTAATATGAGGGAGGAAAGTTATGATGAGCCGATGGAGGACCGGATAGCTACAATAGAAAAGAGATTAGAAGAAATGCTACATCTACTATCTAAAATGGGGATAGAGCAGAGAGCCCCCGCAGATGTAGGAAAGAAATATGACCCTCAGGCCACTATGGTGTCTGATTCTAAACCTTATCCCTCACACCCACCGCCTCCGGCTGCAGCCTTACGGCCTCAATCCCTTTTCCAACCTTTCAAGCCTAAAGGCCCTAGCAACAAGTCCCTTTTAACAGGCACTACAACCAGGCACAGTGCATCGCAATTAAACCTGGCTCAGGCTGCTAGAGAGAGGGAAGATATTTCAGAGTCTCGATGCTTCCCTAGTTTAATTGATCAGGATGAACAAGTATACCATCAACCTGTTACTGTTAAACTATTGCAGGATTTAAAGAGTGCCTGCTCCCAATATGGGCCAACTGCCCCTTTTACTCAAGTAATATTAGAGGCCGCGTGTGCTGGTATTGTATGCCCAAATGACTGGAAGCGGCTTGCCAGAGCATGCCTTAGTGCGGGAGAGTACTTATTATGGGAGACAGAGTTCACTGCACAGTGTCGGGCTAAAATTGAAACAAATAGGTTTAAGAACCTGCCTTACACTTTGATCAGTTGCTAGGAGAGGGAATCTATAAAAACACCGAAGATCAATTGGGTTATGCAAAGGAAGCCTATTTACAAATAAATGCTGCAGCGAAAGAGGCTTGGAAAAGGTTACGTAATTCCAATCGTACAAAAAATTTAGTAGATGTTAAACAGGGACCGAATGAACCTTATCTAGAATTTTTGTCTCGATTAATGGAGACTGCAGACCACCTAGTACAAGATGAGAACGCAAGGAATATTATAGTTAGACACATAGCCTATGAAAATGCCAACGCCGCCTGTCAGGCGGCTATCAGACCCCATAGGAATAAGGGAGGAATCACGGACTTTATTTCACTATGTGCTGATATTGGACCCTCCCATGTACAAGGCCTTACTTTAGCCGCCGCTCCTCAAGGAAAGACTGCTACTGAATTTCTAAAATATAGAGGCCAGAGGCCAGAGGCCCGGGCTGCTAGACCCCCAGGGCGTTGCTTCTCTTGTGGACAAATAGGACATTGGATGACGCAATGCCCACGCCAGGCCAGGTTAAAGAGAGAAAAATTACCTGGCACATGTCCACGCTGTGGTAAAGGGAAGCACTGGGCTAAAGATTGCAGGTCAAGAACAGATCGCAATGGCCGCCCGTTTTCGGGAAACTGGAGAAGGGGCCAGCCTCTGGCCCCGCAAAACCATGGGGCAGTCCCTCCCTCTTCTCGGCCACAAGTAAATCTTCTAACAACCCCCCAAAATCAGTCTCCAGCCTCTTCCGTGCCACCCCAGGCAGCGCAGGATTGGACCTCTGTTCCTCCACCTGCTCAGTATTGACCCCAGAGATGGGGACACAAGCTCTCCCCACGGGGGTCTTCGGTCCCCTTACCCCGGGAGTGGCTGGATTGCTGTTAGGGCGAAGTAGCTCAGCCCTTAAAGGGATACAGATTACACCTGGCAAAATTGACCAGGATTTCACTGGAGAAATCAAAGTTATGGCCTCTGCCCCGAAACACGTAGTATCAATCCCAGCCGGTCAAAAATTAGCACAACTAATACTTGTCCCTTTATCTCATGGGGAGACTGCTAATTCTTCTGCCCCATGTGGACAGAGAGGATTTGGATCCTCTGATATCTATTGGGTACAAAGCATAAAACAAGAGAGGCCTGAGATGACTATATTTATACAAGAAAAACCCTTTAAAGGAATATTAGACACAGGAGCGGATGTGTCTATAATATCTAAAAAGCATTGGCCAGCCCAATGGCCCCTGACAACCTCTATGACTTCCCTACAGGGGATTGGGCAAGCAACTGACCCACAGCAGAGCAGTGCGATCCTTGTTTGGAGAGATGAGGAAGGGCACTCCGGTCATTTTCAGCCATTTGTCCTGGATCATCTGCCAATTAATTTATGGGGTCGTGATATCATGGAAAAAATGGGAGTGTATATGTTTAGTTCTAGTGCTGCGGTCACTAAGCAGTTACTTGATCAAGGCCTCCTCCCCTTTAGGGGACTAGGCCGAGCAGCACAGGGGGAGCTAGAGCCACTCCAACCCCACTCTCACCCCCCGAGACAAGGATTAGGGTATTCTTTAACGGGGGCTGTTGTTTGTCCTGCCCCTCATGCTGATCCCATAAATTGGCTCTCGGAAGAACCGGTATGGGTCGAACAGTGGCCTCTTTCTCCAGAAAAGATCATTGCAGTTCAGCAGCTGGTACAGGAACAGATAGACTTGGGACATGTGGCCCCTTCTAACTCTCCATGGAATTCTCCAATTTTTGTTATAAAGAAAAAGTCAGGTAAATGGAGGCTGTTACAGGATCTGAGAAAGATAAATGCAACTATGGAACTGATGGGAGCCTTACAGCCCGGCTTGCCTTCCCCCATGGCAATCCCAAAGGATACTTATAAGATTATTATAGATTTGAAGGATTGTTTCTATACTATACCCCTGGCACCTCAAGACTGTAAGCGCTTTGCCTTCAGCGTCCCCTCTGTTAATTTTAAAGAACCCATGAAGCGATATCATTGGCTTGTGCTCCCACAGGGCATGGCAAATAGCCCAACTTTATGTCAAAGTTTTGTAGCTAGAGCCATTTCTTCCACCCGTGAAAAATTCTCTTCTGTTTATATTGTTCATTATATGGACGACATCTTGTTGGCTTGTTCTGACCCTACCGTCGTACGACAAGCCTTTGGACAACTAAAGCAAGATCTGAGCCGCTTTGGCCTTATAATAGCAGCTGAAAAGGTTCAGGAACATCCCCCTTTTACGTATTTAGGCCATATATTAGGCCCACACTATTTTAAAAGCCAAAAAATACAATTAAAAACTTCACACTTAAGAACTCTTCATGATTTTCAGCAATTTTTAGGAGATATAAATTGGCTTCGGCCTTATTTAAAGCTGTCCACTGGAGAGTTAAAACCCCTCTTTGATCTCTTAAAAGGAGATACCAACCCTACATCCTTGCGCAATTTAAATCCCGACGCTGAGAGGGCCATCCAAATCGTAGAAAAGGCAATTTCTCAGCAACAAGTGAACTATTGTGACTACTCTAAACCATGGGGAGTTTACATTTTAGCTACTTCTCACTCCCCAACTGCTGTATTGTGGCAGGATGGCCCACTTTTATGGCTTTATCTACCATCAACACCCGGCAAAGTGCTGACCCCCTACTACGAATTGGTAGCTAATCTGATACATATGTGCCGAGTGGATTCCCGTAAATATTTAGGTCAGGAACCTCATTTTATCTGTGTCTCATATAATTCACAACAAGATTGGCTATTCGCCCATTGCGATTCTTGGGCCATTGCTTGGGCCAATTATATGGGAAAAAATTTGCATCACTACCCATCTAACAAACTCCTCCAATTTGCTACGTGTCATACGTTCCTATTTCCTTCCATAGTACGGGCCTCGCCTTTATCTTCTGCCGCTTTAGTATTTACAGACGGATCCTCTAATGGAACGGCTGCTTTGACCATTAATGGGAAAACTCAATCTTGGGTTGCGGGTTTTCCTCCGCCCAAGAGGTAGAGTTAGAGGCTGTTTTACAAGCACTCGTCCTGTTACAAGACGAGCCCTTTAACTTATACTCAGACAGCCAATATGTAATTCGTGCTCTTCAAGTCATAGAAACTGTTCCCTTTATTGGAACTACTAACTCCAATATCCAGACCCAATTTCGCCAAGTACAAACTTTGCTTTGTTCTCGCAACCACCCCTGTTTTTTTGGCTTCATTCGAGCTCACACTAATCTTCCTGGCCCTTTAAGTGAGGGTAACGCAGTTACTGATTCTGCCACCAGAGTTTATTTAACTCAAATCGAACTTGCTAAGCAGTCACATGCCATCCATCATCAAAACAGCCGAGCCTTGCGCCGACAGTTTAAATTATCTAGAGAAGCGTCACGTCAAATAGTTAAAACTTGCTCCAACTGTGTGCCCTTCTCACCAGCTCCTCATTTAGGTATAAATCCACGAGGACTGCTTTCTAATCACATTTGGCAGATGGATGTCACACATGTTCCATCATTTGGCCGATTAAAATATGTTCATGTTACTGTAGATACTTATTCTAATTTTATCCTAGCCACCCCCCTTGCTGGGGAAGCTACTAAACATTGTATTTCTCACTGCATTCGATGTTTTGCTGTGATGGGGATTCCCTCGCAAATAAAAACAGATAATGGCCCTGGCTATGCAGGCCAAGCATTTCAGTCCTTCTGCCATTCTTATAATATCACTCATATTACAGGCATTCCTTACAATCCTCAAGGTCAAGGCATCGTGGAGAGAGCTAATGGATTATTAAAACATCAAATTTCTAAAATACAGAAAGGAGAGTCGTATCCCGCTACCCCTGTGAATATACTTAATCATGCTTTATTTGTTTTAAATTTTTTGAATCTGGATTCAAATAATTTATCTGCTGCTCAGCGATTCTGGGAAAAAAGAGAGCAGCGTGCTTTTGCCTTAGTAAAATGGAAGGATCCCCTAACTGGTGCTTGGCACGGACCAGATCCTGTTCTAACCTGGGGTAGAGGGCATGTATGTGTTTTCTCACAGGAAGAAAATGATGCCCGCTGGCTGCCCGAACGCTATGTTCGGATTGTGTAGAGTGACAGTGGTCATCCAAGCAGCGACCCACTGGACCTTCACCCCCAACCCTCCAGTAATGCATCCAGTAATGCGGAAAAGACCTGAATTCATGTTTTTGTGTTAAGTGTAAAAGTCTCTGTTTCTTTGTCTTGTTCATGTTACATATTTTTTCTTGTCCAGTTTTGTCTTGGAAATTGGTACCAGTTTTAAATATGGATCCTTATGTTTTTTCTAAAGTTTTGTTTTGAACCTGGTTCTCACCTGCAAGAGGAAAATTGGCAAAGCTCTATTGACACAAACTTCTGGAAAATGAATGGCCAATATTAATTTTGTGCACTTTAAAATCTTTGAGTATGAATGTGTGTGAATGAGTGAGTGAACATGTTCAAGGTTTAATCAAGAAAATCATTTAGGTTTGAATTATTGCATTGTTTTAAAGAGGGGGGAGAATGGAATGTTAGCTCCAAAAAAAATGAACTTGATGCTTGTATAACAGCTCTTAAGTCCCATTTAGAAGGTCGAATCAGTAGATTGGAGACAGAACTCGGAGAGCATCAAGGGAGGCACTTAGAGCCGAAAAAAGAGCCTCAAGAACCTACTAGTAAGGTCCCAGAAGAGCAGAGACAGATCACGTTGAAAACTACTGCAGCTTCTGAAGAATGAGGAATTGCCAGCACTTCAGATCCATCAACAGCCAATATCAAGCCAACTGCTGTTGTTTCTACTCCAAGTAAAGTGACAACTGAAGCTATGGTTGGGAACAAATCAAAACCTATGGCCAGTAGCCGTCCAATGGTCACATCTGCAACAGTCACCAATCGAACAACTCCGCAGATCTAAGCCCCAGATGGATGAATTCCCCCCCCCCAGAGGAATCGCAGTCAAGGATGGGATAAGAGGGGACGCTCTCTGACAAACCTAAGACAGGGCCTTCAGCTTGATCTGAAGAAGTTCCCCATGACGGGTAAGGCAGAGTCAGCGATCCACCCAACCTAAGACAAGCAAGTCGCATCTTTTAAAAGAAAGACTGGGGAGATGTTGGGGACCGACTGTGGGGTATGACCATGGACCTGACCTTGGACCTACACAACTGTATACACAAGGAAGTAACTCTTATCATGATGACTTTAAGCAATGTCAATCAGTTCTTATCATGATAACTTTAAGCAATGTCAATCAGTTCTTATCATGATGACTTTAAGCAATGTCAATCAGTTCTTATCATGATGACTTTAAGCAATGTTAATCCTTTCTCATTTATCCTATATGTGATTTGTTTACTATTTTGTATGAATGTAGCCTCTGGCAACTCCCTAGTTTTAAGAAGAGTATTTAAGGTCAGAACTTAAAATAAACGAGAGAGTCTCTTAGGCGGCAGTCTGGAGCTCACAGTCTTCTTGGACTGCTGACTTGGGCTGTAGTCCTCCCGAACTCCATCTGTTTGTCTCTCTTCTATTTTTCCCTAGTCCTTGCCCCTATTTCAGGAATCCCAATCCGCAAACCCTGGTTTGCTGCCGGCTGGCCCCAGCAGTCTTTGATCCATTTGGAGTTAATTCTAGTGCAAGGGGACAAAGAAGGATCCAAGTTTAGTTTTGTGCAGGTGTTTAACCAGTTCTGCCAGCACAACTTGTTGAAGAGGCTATCTTTCTTCCATTCTATTTTTTTGGCTCCCTTGTCAAAGATTAGGTGGCCATAGGTCTGTGGTTTAATATCTGGGTCACCAGTTCTACTCCATTGGACTTCAGGCCTGTTCTTGTGCCAGTACCAAGCTGTTTTGAGAATTATAGCTGTGTAATAGAGTCTTAAGTTTGGAATTGAAATTCCTCCAGCGATGTTTTTTCTGCTAAGAAGTGTTTTTGCTATACGGGGTTTTTTACTGATCCCTTTTCCCTGGCTACCTTTAGGATCTTTCCTTTCGTTTCTATTGATCCAGTTCGGATCACAATGTGGCGGTGGGATGTTCTTTTCTGGTCAGGTCTGTTTGGGGTTCTAAAAGCTTCTCATATCTGGATGGGCCTGCCCTTCTGGATATTTGGGAAATTCTCTGAGATGATTCCCTGAAGTATATTTCCAATACCATTGACCTCTTTGTCCACGCCCTCCTCAATACCAACTAGCCTTAAATTAGGCTTCCTAATTGTATCTTGGACCTCCTGAAGCGCTCTCTCATATTTCCTAGATTTGGATTGACTCATTTTCTGTTCTTTATAATACCTAAATTATCTTCAGCCACGGAAATTCTCTCCTCTGCAATGTCTAACCTGCTATCAAAGCTATCTACTTTATTTTTCATCTCCCTTGCTTCTAATTGCTCACTTTTGATGCCTTGCATCCCTTGTTTTAGATCATGTATGGATTTCTTTATCTCCCTGAGTTCCTTTTGAGTGGTTAGCTCAGTAGCTTTATTTTCTTTGGACATTTGCTGGAGTTTGGTCACGTTTTTATTTGTGGATTCTTTGAATTCATCCATCTTTCTTTGAAAAACCTTTATTATGGCCTCCTTTATGGCTTCTTCTTTTTCACTTATCACCTTGTTTTTGCTTTCCTCTTGTTCAGGTATGGCTTCCTCCATTATCTCTTTCTTTATATTTTCACATTTTTCATTAATGATGTTTATCAATTGCATTTGTGTAGCAATTGGAAGACTCTGCTCTAGGTTTGCCAGTGACTGTTCCATTGTCTGTTTACATTGGGTGGGGGATGTTGTTTCTTGATTTGACATTTTTCTTGAGTTTCTTGTTCTGCCCATTTGAAAATGGGAGCAAGATTACTACTAAATACGATTATAGTTTTTCAGATATAACCAACCTAGACCTCTGTAGCTGGCAGACACTAGATGTTCACAAGTTTTGATTGGTATTATAACTCTTTCTTTTTGTGCACTTACAGACCAGCCTAATACAACCACTGATAAGCGATTTATACCCAAAACCATAAGCCTCTCAATCCAATCTCTATTGTCTTTAAGTCCCTCTGAGCCTAGAGAATAATTAACCACCTACATATACAATATTGCTCAACAGCCATCAAGTGTAGATCCGTGCAGTATAAGGGTTGAAAGACGAGCAGAGGTCCAGAGATAGAAAAAAAGGATGAGAGAGGTCAGGGGAGGTGCAAGAGGATTAACGTAGGAGTGTAAGAATATTGTAGTAATGAAGAAAAATTATAGCATAAGGATAACTGACCTAAGTTGGTAAGTAGGTAGCATATTTGAGTACAAAGTTTGGAAAGTATTAGAATAAAACTTATGTGTTGCTGCACGACTAGCTCTTAGCCCAACCAGTGGCCTCACAGTGGACCATGGGATGGATCTGTTTTTCTTGTCTACGTTGAGGGAAAGGGCTATTTCACAAGATGCAGAAGCGAAGATTTCAGAAGCAAATGCTGTGAATGAGTTAGCTCGTAAAAAGCATTTTTATTTTCTTTTATCTTTCTGCCAGTCTTGGGGCTTGAATTCAGGGCCTGAGCACTGTCCTCGGGTTTTCTCAAGTCTAGCCCTCTGCCACTTGAGCCACAGTGCCACATCTAGATTTTCTATCTATGTGATACTGAGCAATCAAACCCAGATCTTCATGGATGCTAGGCAAGCACTCTGCCACTATGCCAAACTCTCAACCCTGACATAGTAATTATAAAGTCATCATCATCATCATCATATCCAAATATCCTTTCTCCTACAAAGAATGAACACTTAACTGTGTCTAATACTTTTTTTTTAATTTCACTAATTCTTCTGTGTTTTTCCCTCTTGAATTTTTTACACATGACAGCAAAGCTAATCATCAGGAAAGAATTGATTAGGACACAGAAACCTAATAATATCCTAGTAGATTGACGTCAAAAATATGTGCAAGATGCCCTGTGTGTTTGACCTAGTGGTAGAGTAGTTGGCTACCAAGCAAAAAGACTCAAGTTTGATTCCTCATTACCACATACATAGAAAACGCTGCAAGTGGTGCTGTGCCTCGGTGGGACAGCTAAAGCCTAAAGAAAGCCCAAGAACAATGTTCACACTCTGAGGTCAAGTCCCAAGAGTAGCAAAAACAAAAAAAAATTCGACAAGGGGCAAAATGAAGGCAGAGAAGGCACTGTGAAGCAAATGTTTTGTAAAGGATGAGGGCAATGTTGACCCTTAAGTTTGGATCTTACCTAAGAAAGGCTCCTTGAGCCTGAGACCAGACTGGTAGTTGGGCCTAGTGGAAGACATTGGGATTGGACAAATAAGGTGTGCTGTTTACTACATCCACATGTATATTGTGAGAATGGAGGAGAGATTCAGCCTCCAGTATGTCTTTGGTGAGGTCTTTTGTGAGCAAGGATCTTTGGTCATTGGGCCCTGAAAGGTGACCCTGCCTCCCTCACAATGGAACAGAATATGGAACCCTGGTAACCAAGCCACTGTAACTAACAACCAGCTCAAGCCAGCTCACTTGGCCTGTGGCTCAGGAGGAAGAAAGATGTTGCTGTGCTGTTGCCAAAGGTCAGGAAACTCGAGTCTCAGGTATGGAAGTTGTGGATGTCTTACTCGAAGATGTACATGCTAGATCATTGCCAAGCCACAAATCCAGTATAACAGAACTTTCTCTAAGAAGAAGGCCAGGAAAATCCAGGGCAACCAGATGAGGTAAATTTATAAGAAGAAATGTATTTGACCCCATCATCCTCTCCACACACTACAACTTTCTATTTTTTTATTTTTTATTGTAATTAGTAAAAGGGTTAGATGATATTTGCCAGATAGAAGGTGCATTAATTCACATACATTGATACCTTTTCACATGTCTTGGTACCCATTTCCCTCCAACTCCACAACCCCCACCCGTCTTGGTTTTCCCCCCTTCCCTATCAAATTTCAGATATCCAAGTACAACTAAATTCAATATATAAGATAAAGTGAGATACTATAACAATATGGGATAACCAAGGGACAGCAAACGAGATGAGAGACAACCTAGTACATTAAGGACAACAATCATTCTTTATATGGCTTTTGTTTCAATATCCTGGAGTTCCTGTCAATTAGCTTCACATTATATGGCCTTATATATGGCCTTTTGCTCTATTGACAATCTCTGCTAGTAGAGCCCAAGGTTTCTACCGATTATGACGAATGAGGGAAACTACTGAGCCTAAGTTCCTTTGAGTCTGGCTTACTTCACTTAATGTGATTTGTTCTGAATCTTTCCATTTCCTAACAAATGGGGCGATGTCATTGTTTCTGAGAGCAGCATAGAATTCCATTGTGTACAAATACCACAACTTGTTGATCCACTCATCAACTGAGGGACATCTGGTTTTTTTCCATATCTTTGCCATGTTGAATAGTGCTGCAATGAATATTGTTGTGCTAGTGGGTTTAGTATGCCCTTGTTTCTGGATTGTTGGGTAAATGCCAAGTAGTGGAATTGCTGGGTCATAGGGGAGTTCTATGTTTAGCCTTTTGAGGCACTGCCACCCTGCTTTCCATAGTGGTTGAACGAGTTTGCACTCCCACCAACAGTGTAGTAGTGATCCCTCCTGGCCACATCCCCTCCAGCATCTGTTGTCATTCGTTTTCCTGATCCTGGCCATTCTAACTGGAGTGAGGTGGAATCTTAGAGTTGTTTTGATTTGTATTTCTTTTATGATCAGAGATGTGGAGCATTTCTTCATGTGTCTATAGGCCATTTTTGTTTCTTCTTCAGAGAAGACTCTCTTAAGTCTTTGGCCCATTTTTAATGGGATGGGTGTTACTTTGGAGGTTAGTTTTGGAGTGATTCAATTTTTTGAGTTGTTGATATATTTTAGATATGAGGCCTTTGTCCCTTGTTTGGTTGGTGAAGATCTTCTCCCACTCTGTAGGCTTCCTGATTAGTTTACTAGCTATATCCGTTGCCATACAAAAGCTCTGCAGTTTAATGCAGTCCCACTTATCCAGCCTTTCTCTGATTTGTTGTGATTCTTGGTCCTTATTAAGAAAGTTTCGACCTGTGCTAAGGAGGCCTAGTGTATCTCCTATTCCTTCCTGTAAACTTTTCAGTGTGTCAGCTTTTACCTCCACGTCTTTGATCCATTTGGAGTTAATTCTAGTGCAAGGTGACAAAGAAGGATCCAACTTTAGTTTTCTGCAGGTGTTTAACCAGTTCTGCCAGCACAACTTGTTGAAGAGGCTATCTTTCTTCCATTCTATTTTTTGGCCCCCTTGTCAAACATTAGGTGGCCATAGGTCTGTGGTTTAATATCTGGGTCCGCAGTTCTACTCCATTGGACTTCAGGCCTGTTCTTGTGCCTGTACCAAGCTGTTTTGAGAATTATAGCTCTGTAATAGAGTCTTAAGTTTGGAATTGAAATTCCTCCTGCGCTGTTTTTTCTGCTAAGAAGTGTTTTTGCTATACGGGGTCTTTTATTATTCCATATGAAATTTTGAATTGCCTCTTCTATTTCTTTAAAGAATGACATTGGGATGTTGATTGGTATTACATTGAATTTCTAGATAGCCCTTGGCAAGATTGTCATTTTCACAATGTTGATTCTTCCAATCCAGGAGCATGGGAGGTTTTTCCATTTCCTTAGTTCTGCTTTAATTTCCTTTTTAGGGTTTGAAAGTTTTCATCTAAACGGTCCTTTACATTCTTAGTTAAGCTAATTGCTAGGTACTTTATTTTTTTAAGGCTATTGTGAAAGGATTTTCTTTCCTGATTATTGCCTCATTCCTCTCAGTGTTGGCGTAAAGTAAGGCAGTTGATTTGTGAGGGTTGATTTTATGGCCTGCTAACCTTCCAAAGCTTTGAATCAGCTCAAGGAGCTTGGGAGTAGAGTCTATAGGATTCTTTAAATACAGAATCATGTCATCTGCAAAGAGGGATAGTTTTATTTCCTCTTTCCCTACTTGGATCCCCTTTATGCTTGCTTCTTGCCTTATTGCACTGCCTAGGAATTCTAGTACTATGTTAAAAAGGAGTGGAGAGAGTGGGCATCCTTGTCTCGTTCCTGATTTTAGAGGGAATGGCTTTAGATTTTCACCATTAAGTATAATACTAGCAGTGGGTTTCTCATACACAGCCTTTATTACATTGAGAAATGTTCCATGAATTTCTAGTTTCTCCACATCTTTTACCATAAAGGGGTTTTGGATCTTGTCAAATGCCTTTTCCGCATCTATTGAGACAATCATGTGATTTTTGTCCTTGCTCCTGTTGATGTGTTGAATTATATTAATTGATTTGTGTATGTTGAACCAGCTTTGCCTCCCTGTGATGAATCAAGTTGGATCATAGTGTATAATTTTTTTGATGAGTTGTTGTAGACGGTTGGCCAGTATTTTGTTGAGAAGTTTTGCATCGATGTTCATCAAAGAAATGGGTCTATTGATCTCTTTCTTTGATGAATCTCTGTCTGGTTTGGGGTGAGGGGTATACTGGCTTCAAATAATGAGTTTGGTAAAGAACCTTCATTTTCAATTTCGTTGAAGAGCTTGAGGAGTATTGGTGTGAGCTCTGCTTTGAAGACCTTATAGAATTCAGCTGTGAATCCATCTGGCCCTGGGCTCTTTTTAAGTGGAAGTTGTCTAATTTCCGTTTCTATTTCAGAGCTTGAAATAGGCCTGTTGAGTTGGGTTAGCTCTTCTTGGTTCAGTGTGGGTATGTCAATATTGTCTAGGAATTCATCCATTTCTTCTAGATTCTCAAATTTGTTGGCGTAAAGGTTTGAGAAGTATTCCCTCATGATATTCTGGATCTTGGTAATTTCTGTCGTGATATTACCATTTTCATCTGCGATTTTGTTTATTTCGATATGCTCCCTTTTTTTGGTAAGATTTGCTAAGGGCTTGTCAATTTTGTTAATTCTTTCAAAGAACCAACTCCTTGTTTTGTTGATTCTTTGTATAGTTTTTTATTCCAATTCTGCTTTGATTTTAATAATTTGCTTTCTCCTAATGGGTTTAGGGTTGGTTTGTTGCTCTTTTTCCAGGAGGTTAAGGTGAGACATTAACTAGTTGGTTTGCCATTTTTCCAACTTGCTGTTGTAGGCACTCAGCGCTATAAATTTTCCTCTGAGTACTGCCTTTTTTGTATACCTAAGGAGTTGATATTTGTGTGCTCCTTATTGTTAAATTTCATAATCAGTTGGAAATCTCTTCTGATCTCTTCGAATACCCATTGTTTTGGATTCAACAATGTGTTGTTCAGTCTCCATGAGTTACAGGGTATTCGTTGGTGGAGATGTGTGTTCAGCTCCAATTTGATGTCTTTATGGTCTGAGAGTGTGCATGGAATAATTTCAGTGTTTCTGAATCTGTCCAGGTTTGTTTTATGGCCTATGATGTGGTCTATTTTGGAAAATGTTCCATGTGCTGCTGAGAAAAACGTATATTGTGTTGTTACTGGGTGGAATATTCTGCAGATGTCTGTTAGATCTAGTTGGTCTATATAATTGTTCAGTTCTAAGATTTCTCTGTTGAGTTTTTGCCTTGTTGATCTGTCCATAGGAGAGAGTGGTGTGTTAAACTCACCAACAATCACTGTATTTCGATCTATGTATGTATGGTTTCAGTGTAAGTAAATTTTGCTTGATGAAGTTTGGAGCTCTGGGATTGGGTGTGTAAATATTTAGGATGGTTATGTCTTCCTGGAGGAAAGATCCCTTTAGTAGTATGTAGTAACCTTCTTTGTCTTTTCTTACTAATTTTAGTTTGAAGTCTATTGTGTCTGATATGAGGATGGCAACTCCAGCCTGTTTATGGGGGCAGTTAGCTTGACAGAGTTTATTCCAACCTCTCACTTTCAAAGATGATTGCTTTTGGGTAAGATGTGTCTCTTGAAGACAGCAAAACGATTGCTCTTGCTTTTTGATCCAACTAGACAGCCTATGCTGCGGCGAGCTCCTCGACCAGCGAGGAAGAACGACCACCACTCGAGGATTCTTCTCAAATCATACTTTATCGGAGAGCTTTTGATTGAAGGGGGAGCAGGAAGCGAAAAGGGGCTTGGGCAGGGAAATGCAGCTGCTTACATACAATCAAGGAACCCGGGGTTTTTTGTCATTGGTCGCTCCATTGCCAGGGCCGTTTTACAACTCGGGATTGGTCAGGCCTCTGACGTCATACGCGCAGACTCAGAGGAAAGAGCAAACACTCTGCATTCACATGCAAAATAAGGAGAACTAAGAGGTTGTTTTAGTGGCGGCCGCTCCGGCTCCCCACATCTCCCCCTTTCTTGTTTTGTTGCAGCAAGTCAACATACCTGTTGTGAAAAGAGTAGATGTGCTGTCCTCCAAAGTAAAACTTGAGGTCCCATTCTAGAGGAGTGACCCAGGCGATCAACTCTGGATCCCTCCCTTTCAGGCCCTCTATCCCCTTTGCGGAGATGGGCTAGGGGCGCAGACCCATATGCTGACGCGCATGCTCTCCCTAACCTGTTAGGGTCAGGAGTGGTACTTTGTCCAACATTTCACAACTCTTGGCTGCCTGTACTCCTATTCCTCGTGCAATAGACTAAGGTCTCGAGGGTGCAAAGGCAGTACAGGGCACTTTTAGTTGGTTTTTAAAGCTGCAAGCCAAATTTTGGGGAGAGTGTCCTTGCTCCAAGGCAGTGAGTGCATGAGCAATTAGTACTCTATCCCTTCTATTGCGAGATCTCATGCGACTGAGCAACCAGAGGCAAAAAACTACAGGGCCCACAACAGGCTGCAACAAACACTCCCAGCCCAGCCCACTCCTTAACAAACGACAGGGAATTTTTTACCCAATCCAAAACTTGTCCTGCTGTTATTGTGATCCTGATCCTATTAACTAACATAATTTCTGATCTTAATTGAGTGGTTAGATTTTCAAACTGATCAGTCCATTGTCCTAGAAGCATTAGTCACGGGCATTGGTAATGGAAAGGTCTTCATCCACGCCCACAAAATCCTCTCCTGGGCCATCACTGGATCTGCTAGTATTGCCACCAACATGAGAATAATCTTCATCGTCAGTGCCTTTCTCGGGTTCTCCTTCCACCTTTCGCGTCAATCGCAATGGGACCCAAAGCGGTGTTTCCTGCTCCTGTGGAAAAACACAAACAGCTCCCCTGGATCTCCTTACTACGGGATCCGGTCCGCACCAATTATTTGTAATAACATCCTTCCATTTAACCATCTCAGTTATAATTTTTGGGTTTTGGGCAGCATGTCTATCTGCTGCTGACTTATCATCATTATTTAAAATTAAAAAATTTAAAGTAAAAAGTGCAAGGGAAAGTCTTTCCCTGGGAGATGCTCCTTCTGCAATTCCCCCTTTCTGTTTTTTGAAGTATTTCTTTTAATTTTTTGTTGGTTCTTTCCACAATTCCTTGTCCTTGCGGATTGTATGGTAACCCTGTTGTATGGGCTACTTGCATTTGCGCACAAAAGGCGCGGAAACCATGAGAAGTATAGGCAGGGCCATTATCAGTTTTTAAGTGAAGGGGTTTTCCCCAGGCCGCCCAGGCTTCTAAACAATGTACTTTTACATGGGAAACCTTTTCTCCTGCCAAGGGCGTGGCATGTACTATGCCAGAATAGGTATCCACTGAGACATGTAAATATTTTAATTTTCCTAATTCCGCTAAATGAGTAACATCCATTTGCCATAGGGCATTTGGTTTTAAGCCTCTAGGGTTTATCCCCACATTAGGAGAGGGGAGAAAAATTACACAAGACTGACAGGCTTTAACAATATTTCGTGCTTCATGTCTGGTTATATTAAATTTTATTCTAAGAGTATTAGCAGGTACATGATATAACTGATGAAAAGTTTTTCCTGATTCTACAGAATCAATAGCTGTCAAAACCATGGCCCTAGTTGCCTGATCTACCTGGGCATTAGCCTTAGCCATGGGACCTGGCAACAAGGTATGAGCTCTCATGTGCCCTATATAAAAGGCATTCTTTCTTGCCAAAATAAGGGATTGAATCTGTAATAATATGTTAGAAACCATGCTGGCCTGCCTAATTGAGGCAGCGACTTCAAGAGAATTAACAGCATTAACAACATATTGTGAATCAGAGAAAAGATTAAAGGGCTCTTCAAATCTTTTAAACACCTCTAGAACCACCAGGCACTCCGTGACCTGGGGAACATCCGGTCAAAAATATAACATGACTGGATTTTGACCTTCCACCACAAAGGCACCCTGGCCAGTTTTTGACCCATCAGTATAAATAGTCAAGGCTGTAGCCAAAGGCTTCTTAGAGGTAATAATAGGAAAATAAACCAAATTTCTCTCTACAAAGGCAAGCAGGGGATGCTTGGGATAATGGTTATCAATAATATTGGGAAAGGCACATAATAAAATCGCCCATATATCCACAGTGGCAGCCAAAGTTTCCACCTGATTCCTGGTATAGGGAATAATTAATTTATCAGGTATTTTAGCAAAATGCATCAAACAATACTTTAGGCCTAATAGGGCTTGAGTTGCAACAAGCTCAGGAAAATATTGAACAGTTCTTGCTCCAAGAGAATTACCATGAAGCCACCACAGAGGGCCGTCCTGCCATAAGACCCCTGTAGGATAATTCTTTGTCTTTAAAATACACAACATAAGTAATTGACCTGGATTATAACGACAACTGGCATAAAGGCTTCAAGATTTTCAAAAACGCGATCCGCCGTTTCGAGAACACGGGCCACAAAATCGGAGAATGGCTCCGTGACAGCTTGAGTAACTTTGGTGAGGCTGCCAGTGACCTGGCCTTTGTTTGGGATTGCCCTCCAGGACTTGTAAAAAACCTCATTTGTTTATAAACATCCCAAGGGAAATTTGTCTGATCGGCAGCCCGTTGTCCTTGCCCTAGGAGCATGTCCACAGTCCACTCGGGCCGCCCTTCTTGTACATTTACTCTATATTGAGCCTGAGCTCTGTCCATAACTATAGACCTGAAGTCAAGGAACTGTCCATAATTGAGGCATGTCCGTGCGACCTCATACCAATCATTAGGTGTCATAGCATTAGCAGTTAGTCTTCTAAGCAAGGCAGTGGTATAACTGGCCGTAACTCCATAATTACGTACTGCCTCCATCAAATCCTTTAACTGTTTATAGGAGACTGGTTCAAAGGTCCTCTCCTGGGGAACTGGGTTCTCAAAAACTGGGAACGCAGCCGCCAGGCGGGACCAAGTGCTTCCTTTTATGAAATGACTTTTTCCCGCCGCCACAGGATAGGGCGGGGGCGCAGAGGGCATGGCTCTCTCTTGCTCATTTCCTTTAGACACTCCGGCCAGAAGAGGTCGCTGAACTCCATACCTACCCTCCTCATACCTAGCAACCGCCTCCTCCAAGCCTTTTCCCTCTTTCGGGTCCTGTTCCTCATCTGAATTGTTAGTCACTTCCTCATCTGAGTTGCTTAACTCCTCCTTTGAATCATTTAGCTCCTCATCTCTAGACTCCCTTATTTGTAAATGTTGAAACCTGCCCGGATCCGGGTAAGACTGCCCTGGGGGCGGCTCCATTGTTCTTATGCCTTGGTCCTCCTTATCTCCCTCCTGCCCGGTATCTTGAAAGGGTGCGTCCACCCTCTGTTCTTTGACATAAAATCTCCCTTTTTTATTTTCTTTCCCTTTTCTTTTTGGCCTACCCTTTTCCTCCCCATTTGATTCTGCCTCCGAGAGACTATCCTGGTGCTTCCTCAATGTCCTACTGGCTCTCTTAACAATCTGTGAGTTGCCGCAACGCAGACAAATGCAACAAAGACACACCAGCAGCAAGCAAGGAAGGACAACAGCAAGCACCCAGAATTGTACCCAAAGAAGCAGCATATCCGGGGATCTCAGCTGATCAGGCTGATACTTACCGACGTCTCCTCTCCGTATGTTGAGTTCTGAATCCTCCTCGGCCTTTTCGCTTGTCGTCCTGTCTTCCCAGGGTCCCGGGTTTCGGCACCAGTTGCGGCGAGCTCCTCGACCAGCGAGGAAGAACGACCACCACGCGAGGATTCTTCTCAAATCATACTTTAATGGAGAGCCTTTTGATTGAAGGGGGAGCAGGAAGCGAAAAGAGCTTGGGCAGGGAAATGCAGCTGCTTATATAGGGAACAGGAACACGGATCGCTCCACCATTGGCTGCCGCCCTACAGCCACAATGAGGTGCCGCGGGATTGGCCAGGGATCATCATGTGACTCACGCATGCGCATAACTTAGGACACGTAGTCGAGCACCGCATTGCCTTATGTGAAGTCGTTTACCTCTAAGGAGTCAGGAAACGGGCGCCATCTAATGGCGTTTGTCCCGGCTCCCTACATACTCTCAATACTGGATTCATTGGAGGAAAATGAATCCATCCTCACAGAATATCCAGACCCATCCATCTCACTAAAAGAGACTCAGTCTCCATTCGACAAACCAGAATCCATCCCCCTCTTAACTCAGGAAGGACATTCTGTTTCTCATGAGGAAGGAGACCCTTCTGAGGACTCTGAAGTAGAATTACTGTCTGAAGGCAACTTGGAGGCCAGTCTGGATTTAGAGCTTCCCTGTCCCCTTCCTAAAAAGACATCTCTTTATCTTGCTCTCATGATTCTTGTCAAGTATTCATTGCATTTACTTTGCTAACTATTAAACTCTCATTGTTAATATTATGGTGTGCAGTTCTTCAGTGCTTATTATACTGTGTTTTATTTTCCACTTATAATGTGAGACCTCAGACACATAGGTCCTGGGTGGGCCAAAAACCAGACAGGTCTGGTCCCATAGAAGACAACCTTACTGGATATACAGGGAACTATGAAATGCATGGAATCACCAGGAATCCAGGCCAGGCCTCCATGGAAAGACAAGTCAGCTACCAAAGCTTAAGGACAGAGCAGATGCCTGGAAATGTGTTTTGTCAATCGGGAGAAGTGCCAGAGTAACTGTAATATTATGTGGGACTCTGTTCTGTGAGTTCAAGTCTGTTTATATATCCATTGTGCTTTGTACAAATATTTAAGAAAATTAAAACTCCACAATAGCATCAAAAATCTACTTTGGCTTTGAATGTGGCCTAGTTGTAGAGTGCTCGCCTAGTATACAAGAAGACCTTGATTCAATTCCTTGACACTGCATACACAGAAAAAGCAGATGGGGCACTGTTGCTCAGGTGTAAGAGTGCCCCCCTTGAAGAAATGTGGCCAAGGACAGTTCCTGGTCCCTCAGTTCAAGCCGCAGGACAAGCCAAACAAGAAATCATACCATTTTCCACACATTTGGAAATAAATCTGTTTTATCTAACCCTACTTCTTTTTTGCCAGTCCAGGGTGTGTGCCACCAAGCTAAACTACTGGACCCCAACCTTACTATTTTTAATCATTTAATTTTTTAGCATAATCATATTTCATGCTGTCTGTATTAATACCATAATCAGTATGCTTAGTGTAATAATGTTAAAGGTAAAACGTAAGAAATTAATAACTAAAATTCCTTTTTTATTAGTTTTATAGCATTACTACAATTTTATGAGAAAAATTACCTGGAATGTTTATTTTAGAGTTCAAGTAATCCATTTTGATAAATATATCAACCTACATCATTTATTTAAACACATTTTCAACTATTTTTTTCAGGAATGAAATTACATATATATTTGTTGTAAATGAAATTTATGACTTGGTGGGAAGGGAAAGAGAAAGGGGGGAGAGGGTAACAGTGTTTACAAGAAATGTACTCATTACATATGTAACAGCAATCTCTTTGTATATCACCTTGAACAACAAATTTTTTGAAAAGTACAATAAGTTTAAATGTCTACTTTCGGCAGAATTTTTTTGCCAGTACTGGGCTTAGACTCAGGACCTGAGCACGATCCTTGTTTTTGTTTTTGTTTATTCTTAAGGCACAAGTTCTATCACATGTGCCACAGCACCACTTTTATCTTTTTTTATCTATGTTGTGCTGAGGAATTGAACTTGGGTCTTCATTCATGCTCGGCAAGAACGCTTCCACTAGGCTTAACTTATGGCCCCAGTGGGAAGGAAGTTTTCCATAAAATATGTAGGAAATATGTACACTAAGGAAAAGCCATCAAAAATAGAAGAAAAATTATATACTTACATAACAACATGCCAGTATTATGGCAGATCTCTGTAATTCTAGCTTCAAGAGTGGCCTATTTGGACCGGGAGTTGGCTGGCTGAAGTAAAGTGCTATCCTTGAGCAAGCCCTAGGATAGTGCTCTGGCCATGAGTTGAAGCCATAGGACATGCAAAAAATAATAATTTAATGCCCGTGACTGGTGGCTCACCCTGGTAATCCTAGCTACCCTGGAGGATCGAGGTTCAAAGACGGCCCAGGCATAAAAATCTGTGAGAATCTTATTTCCAAATCATCCAGAAAATTCAAAATGACAATGTGCCTCAAGTGGTAGAGCTCTTGCCTTGAGCTGAAGAGCATAAGGTAAACATCCAGGCCCAGAGTTCAAGCCCCATGAGTGAAAAAAAGAAAAAGAAAAAGAAAGCCCTTATCTAAGGCTGGAGTGCACACTAGTGGTAGTTTGCTTGCCTAGTATGCACAAAGCCCTGTGTTCAATTACTCTGTACCACTTACACCAAAAAAAGCTGGAAATGATCTCATAAGGTTGGGTTCTGAGGATCACAGTTCAAAGCCAGGCCAGACACTAAAGTCCATGAAAATGTTACTTCCACATAAGCACCAGAAAACCAGAGAGAGAGAGAGAGAGAGAGAGAGAGAGAGAGAGAGAGAGAGAGAGAGAGAGAGAGAGAGAGAGAGAGAGAGAGAGAAACAGAGACAGAGAGAGAGAGAGAGAGAGAGAGAGAGAGAGAGAGAGAGAGAGAGAGACAGGCAGACAGACAGAGACAGACAGAGACAGAGAGACAGAGACAGAGACATCAAACAGTCAGGCACTGCTGGCTGAAGAGTGTAATTCTAGCTACTATGGAGGCTGAGATTGGAGGATCTTGGTTCAAAGCCCAAAGCCAGCCTGGACACATAAGTTTGTGAGACTTACATCACCAATTAACTACCAGAAACCAAAAATGGAGCTGTAGAGGAAGAGCACTAGCCTTGAGCTGAAGAGGTCAGGGACAGTCCAGGCCCAAAGTCCAAGCAACATGACGAAACAATAATAAAAATAAGAAGATAGCTAATACTAATGATGAATAATTTTGGGCTGGGAGTTTGGCCTAGTGGTAGAGTGCTTGCCTAGCATGCACGAAGACCTGGGTTCAATTCCTCAATATCACATACATAGAAAAATGCTGGAAGTGGTGCTGAGGCTGAAGTGGTAGAGCCCTAGCCTTGAGAAAATATAAGGACAGTGCTCAGTCCCTGAGTTCAAGCCCAGGACTGGCCAAATCAAAAGTAGTAGAGCACTGGCATTGAACTGAAGATCTGAGGAACAGCCCAGGTACAGAGTTCAAGCACCGCAAACAACAACAACAAAATCTATGAAATGGCAGTGGTGGTTTTAAGCTAAGCAAAAATAGAGTAGAAATTGGTAAAATACATATTTGTGTGTAAGCAAAATAGCCAGACTTATGCATTAGAACAGGATAGCAACTTGAAAAAAATTTTGTTTTCCATCTCACTAGGTCCTGTCTCTTAATTTATTCAAGTAAGTAAAATGCTGGGTTTTATAATCATTGCTCTGAATATTAGAAAATCATAATATCTCTCATTAACCAACAAAGACCAGGAACTGGGGCTTCGTTCAAATGGCAGAGTATCATGCAAGAGAAGAAAAAATTGAAGTAAGAACTTGAAGTTCTTGATCCAGAACCTGCATAGTAACAGAGCAGCAGCCTGGTGATGGTACCTCACACCTATAATCTTAGCTACTCAGGAGGCTAAGATCTGAGAATCAAAGTTTAAAGCCAGCCAAAGTACCCAGTTAACTGCCAGAAAAACCAGAAGTGGCACTGTGGCTCACAGATTAAAGCACTAGCCTTGAGCTGAAGAGCTCAGGGACAGTGCCCAGGCCCAGAATTCAAGCCCCACAATTGACAAAAATCAAACAAGCAAACAAAACTCACAAAGAAGCCTGCAGAGCACAGTGGTTCTGCTGAGTCTCTTCTCTATGGGGATCAGGAAACATTTCACTTTTTCTGTCTCTTCCCATCTCAACATTCATACTAAAATAAGACTGTGTTGAAAGTTTCAATTTATAAAAATGTTTTTCATGAAGCACCCTGAAATATTCACCGCTTATATCTCAATTGAAGATAGTTGATTTGGGGCTGCATTGGTAGAGTGCTAGCCTTGAGCAGAAAAGGTCAGGAATAGAGCTGAAGCACTCAGTTGAAGACCCAGTGCCAACACCCAAAGGAAATTATGCACTTTATACATATTTTCTAATTACTTAATGAATTTTTCAGTCTGTATAAATATAGGGTACATTCCTTGTTACTTAAGTAAGATTGCTCTTTTTTTTTCTTTTTGCCAGTCCTACGCCTGGACTCAGGGCCTAGACATTTTCATTGGACTCGCTTGCCCAAGGTGAGTGCTCTGCCTCTTGAAACACAGCGCCACTTCTAGCTTTTTTCTGAGTATGCGGTACCGGTGAATAGAACCTAGGTCTTCATGCATTCTAGGTGAGCACTCTACCATTAGGCTACATTCCCAGGCTGTGAGATTCCTCTTACAGTCATTGTATGTTCACAGAGTTTGATCTGACACACTGTAGGGCCCTGGTTGGCTTTGACCTGTGATCCTACGCCCTGAGATTCCTAAGTAGCTGAAATTAAGTTGTGAGACAGCATGATGGCTTCCATTCTTTTTTCTACAAAAATATATGTAGTTATCTAAAATATATCTATAGCTTAAAAAAATGAATCTCTCCCAAACAAATCTTCAAAGAAACAACCATCCTATTAAAAGGTGGGCTAAAGACTTAAAAGAGTATTCTCTGAAGAAAAAATTAAAATGGGCTTTAGCCACATGAAGAAATGCTCCATATCTCTAGCAATAAGGGAAATGAAAATCAAAACAACTTTGAGATTCCACCTGACTCCAGTCAGAATGGCGATTATCAAAAAATCTAATAAGAAATACTGGTGGGGAAGTGACCAGGGGAGATCACACCTACACTGTTGGTGTGAGTGTAAACTCGTTCAACCACTAGGGAAAGCAGTGTGGTGGTTCCTCAAAAGACTGAACATAGAGCTCCCCTATGATCCAGCAAATCCACTACTTGGCATCTACCCAATTGTCCAGAAAAAAGGACATACTAAAACCACTAGCACAATGATGCTCATTGCAGCACTATTTACCATAGCAAAGCTATGAAACCAACCCAGATGCCACTCAGTAGATGACTGAATCAAGATGATGTGGTACTTATACACAATGGAATGCTATGCTGCCATCAGAAGGAATGACATCGCCCCATTTGTAAGGAAATGGAAAGACTTGGAAAAATTCATATTAAGTGAAGCAGCCAGACCCAAAGAAACATAAGCTCAATGGTTTCCCTCATTTGTAATAATTAGTTCACATCTAGGACTCTCCTAGCAGAGGATTACAATAACTCAAAAACCTAGGTATATAAGGTCATATAGGATGAGACTAAATGAAAGGATCTCTAGGATATGGGAACAAGAGCTATATCTTGTGTCATCGTTGCTCTTAATCTTGTGTGATTTTTGTCCTTAATCTACTATGTTATTTCTCATCTCTTATTTTGCCCTCTGGTTAATGTCAGATTGTTACTGTATCTGATTTTTTCCCTGGCTTATTGTATATATGTTAATTTGTTTATGTCAAATAGGAAAGGGAAGGGGGGAAAAAGATGATTGGGAAGGGGAGGGGAGAGGGAACTGGGGACAAAAACATGTGGAGTGGAATAAATGTGTGAGAAGTAATGCAGTCCACTACCTGTAAATGTAATCGTAACCCCTCTATACATTACCCTGAAAATAAAAAAGAGACTATAAAAATATCTGTAGAACATGAGGTTGGATGATGGAAACAACCAGATGCCCTACTACAAAAAATGTGATACACGCACACACACACACACACACACACACACACACACACACACACGCACACACACACAATGGAATGATACATAGCCAACCGACAAGATAAAATAATGGCATTCTCGGGGAAGTGGATGAAAAGGAAAAAAATCATATTAAGTGAAGTAAGCCAAACTCAAAGGAACATAGGCCCAAGAGTCTCCCTCATTTGTCAAATTCAGTAGAAACCTTGGGCTCTGCTACCAGAGATTTACAATAGAACAAAATCTAGAGACATCGTGACAAATAGTATGACACTAAATGTAAGGACCTCCAAGATAAAGAAACAAAACTCATATAATGAGTGATTGTTGTCCTTAATAAACTATGTCATCTCTTATCTCTTTTGCTATCCCTTGGTTATATCATATTGTTACAATATTTCACCTTGTTTTCTGATATATTTCATATGTGCCTAATTGGTTATTTGAAATTGGATAGGGAAGGGGGGAAATGAACATGAATGGGGGTAGGGGAAGGGAAATGGGGACCATATCATTACATGGGTATCAAAGTTTGAGAAGTAATGCACCTCCTATCTGGTGAATATAATGTAACGCTTCTATAAATTACAATAAATATAAATACATAAAAAGAAGATCTGCACAGAAAAAAATAATAATGGCATTTTTGGGGTAGTGGATGAAATTAGAGTGAATCCTGTTGAGTGAGATAAGTCAAGACCAAGGAACAAAAGGTACATGGTCTCCTTAATATATGGATATTAGTTTCAAACAGTAGTAGAGCGATGATTGAATAGTTGATACCCAAAGTTCTGGACATAATTTTGGAGATATAAACATAACTACATAGACATAAAAATCTAGGATAGACTATACACTCTATAGACATGTGTTTTATTATAGATTAATCTGTATCTATGACATACAAAGACTCAGCTTAATTTTTACTATATTCTAAAATCTATGTGCCAGTGATTGTATAACGATTCCCTTCTTGAATACTTGTTGGTTAAACATGACATTTGAAATATGATGTAAAATTCAATGTTAATAATCTTTTTAAAAAAAGAGGCTAGAGGTAAATACCACTAATGTACTTGCTCTAAGTGGTACAGAAATTTTCTTAATGAATCAAGGGGTTTTATTACATCTTTATGCAATTATTTTAGTTCTGAGTGTTCTACACTCAATGATACTTCTGGAAAGATGATATAGCTGACTGTGTAGATGGTATGAAGACATACTGGCCTAAACGTAGAATAAAGCATTGGTAAGTGGCCGTTAGCTGTGCAGATTCTACTCGAATATGTGGAATGAATTTATTAAGCACAATGCAGGCTCTTAGTCCGATCATGATCAAGATTATGTGGTTCCATGAGATGAATGAGGAAAGATCAGAAAAATCTACTAAGATATCCAGATATACTTTTTAAACTAAGGTATCTGGACTCCTTTTTTTTCTTTCTTGGTGGGGAGCTTGAACTTTGGACCTGGGCAAGGTCTCTTAGTTCTTTTTCCTCAAGGCTAATGCTGTACCAGTTTTAGCCACAACTCCACTTAGTTTTTGGGTGGATAAGTGGAGAGTAGAATCTTACAGTTTTTTTGTTTTCGTTTTTTTGCTTGCAAAGGCTTTGAATCACCTTCTCCCTGGCTAGTAGAATGACAATTATGACCCTCCAGCGCCTGGCTAGTGATTTTTTGAAAATTGGACTTAATTCCAAATCACATAACTGGTTCCTAGCAAAGTTTTTAAGCCTGACTTAAATGTGACAGATTTTTGTCACTTGGAGACACTCTGTGCTGAATGTTAGAAATCTACCAGCTGAGTCACAGTGGCACTTCCAGTTTTTGGTTTATGTGGTGCTGAGGAATGGAATCCAGGGTTTCATACATGCTAGGCAAGCTTCATTTTCAGCCCAAGGTTTTATGTTTTGTTTTTTCAGTGTTGTTGATTCTAAGGTACTGTATGATGTTCTTTCATTTTCTTTGCTTTTTACCTCTTTTCTTCTTTTTCCCTTTAGTTTCATTCTCTGTAGTCACTGTGTTGAATTCGGGTACCCTGTGTCTTGTACATAGGTTTATGTGATTTGGGGAATGGAGAGGGTATAATAAAATGGTAAAAAAAAAAACAAAGGAAAAAGGGTGAACCAATTGAACAGTGATACTTGGAAGACACTAAACGGAAATGAACTGAACAATCTGGGTGGAGAGGGGGCAGAAGGTAGGAAAACAGAGAAAAATGAGGGAGGGGATAACAATTTTCTTAAGAAATGTGTTCATTACTTATGTAACCGTATGCCAACTATATATTGACTTAACAAAAAAATTAACTTAAAAAATAATTTACCCGGGTATGGTGGCTCACACTTGTAAATATAGCTACTCAAGAGGCTGGGATCCAAGGATAGCAGTTCAAAGTCAGGCTGGGCACTGAAGTCCATGTGACTCTTATCTCCAATAACCACCAGAAACCCAGAAGTGGCCCTATGGCTCAAGGGATAGGGCAGTAGTCTTGAGCTGAAAAGCTCAGTGACAAGACCCAGTTGCAGAATTGCTGTCCCATGACTTGAATGATGAATGATACTAGCCAGGCTCTGTGCGCTCACACTTGGAATCCTATCTACACAGAATCAGGTTTGAATCCAGCCCAAACAAATTGCATGATATTCTTATTTACAGTTCATTACCACAAATCTGGAAGTGGAGCTGTGGATAAAGTGGTAGAACACTAGCCTGAAGCAAAAAAAAAAACATTTAAGTACAGTTCCCAGGCCCTGGGTTCAAGTCCCAGGACTTGCATAAAACAAACAAAATGTGACGCTGAGTCCTCCATCATTTGGTGTTGTAGTTCAATATTCTTGATATGCGTCTTAGAAATTAAGTCCCTAGCAAATACTCTCCCCTGAAATTCTGCTTCATAGCGGATTCGTAGAATTTCAGCATCATTACTATCACCTTCCAGTTAGCATAGCAGTCTACTACTGAAAATTTGAAGAAAACTTTTGAGTAATCCTAATAAATCTGTGTATCATCTGCACACACATCAAATCAGCAGGAGCTATGTTCTACTACTATATAAATGTATTTAATCCCTTCTTGACTTAATGAGCCTTAAAGAGTAAAACATATGAAATAGTTATGAAACTAACAGTCACCATTCTTCTACCTAATATTGTAATATAAGTTTATAAATGCAAGGACTATTCTGAAGTGTGCAGAAGATAGCTTCTAATTATAATATTCTCATGAAGTATAGTTTTTAAGAAACATGTTGCTTGCTTTGGGAAAGCAAAGGCAAGGAAAAATGATATAAGTAAGTTCCCTATTTATCAGAAGGAAAATACTATTGGGTTTAGATCAACTTTCATTCATTCCGTGCTGATGAAACAAATATTTGCAATTCCTGATGCCAATCACTTCATTGTGATGCACAATCAGCCAGCTTAGATCAATCTTCCAAAAAAGGAAAGGAACAAATGAGAAGCAATTAAGGTTTCCAAAATGAACCAGGTGGTGGTGGCACCTCACACTTGTAATTCTATCTACTCAAGGCCTGAAATCCAAGGATCTGGATTAAGTCTGTCTGGGATGAAAATATTCCTGTCTGTTACATCATCTCTGTTATCACAGCCCAGCTGATACACTCTGCCCAACAGGTTCCAAACACCAAAGTCCATCTCCTATCTGAAATACTATCAAACGTACTCGCATATTATTTCCTCTTTGGGAGACAGTTGAAACATGTACCAGAAACATTTCCCTGGCTTCAGAGTGGAAGTGGAAATATATACTCACTAGAATCCCATCTAGTAAATTACAGTCAATCATCGTTCCTCACATCTTGTTAGTTAAACTGAACAATGAGTGTTTGGATCAGAAGCAATGTGTATGAGCATACAGGTTGTAAAAGTACTGTAATCCTAGCTACTCAAGATAAGCTGAGACCTGAGGATTCCAGTTCAAAATCAGCCACACAATACATTCCATAAGATTTTTACCTCTAATTAACCAGCAAAAAACAGACCGTTGAATTGTGCTTAAAATGCCACAGCCCTAAGCTTTGCATTAAAGTGCTAAGGGGTAGCATTCAGGATGCCCACTCTCTCAACTCCTTTTTAACATAGTACTAGAATTCCTAGGCAGTGCAATAAGGCAAGAAGCAAGCATAAAGGGGATCCAAGTAGGGAAAGAGGAAATAAAACTATCCCTCTTTGCAGATGACATGATTCTGTATTTAAAGAATCCTATAGACTCTACTCCCAAGCTCCTTGAGCTGATTCAAAGCTTTGGAAGGGTAGCAGGCCATAAAATCAACCATCACAAATCAACTGCCTTCCTTTACGCCAACAGTGAGAGGAACGAGGCAATAATCAGGAAAGAAAATCCTTTCACAATAGCCTCAAAGAAAATAAAGTACCTTGGAATTAGCTTAACTAAGAATGTAAAGGACCGTTTAGATGAAAACTTTAAAAACCTAAAAAAGGAAATTAAAGCAGAACTAAGGAAATGGAAAAACCTCCCATGCTCCTGGATTGGAAGAATCAACATTGTGAAAATGACAATCTTGCCAAGCGCTATCTACAAATTCAATGCAATACCCATCAACTTCCCAATGTCATTCTTTAAAGAAATAGAAGAGGCAATTCAAAATTTCATATGGAATAATAAAAGACCAAGCATAGCAAAAAAAACTTCTTAGCAGAAAGAACAGCGCTGGAGGAATTTCAATTCCAAACTTTAGACTCTATTACAGAGCAATAATTCTCAAAACAGCTTGGTAATGGCACAAGAACAGGCCTGAAATCCAATGGAATAGAACTGCGGACCCAGATATTAAACCACAGACCTATGGCCACCTAATCTTTGACAAGGGAGCCAAAAAAATAGAATGGAAGAAAGATACACTCTTCAACAAGTTGTGCTGGCAGAACTGGTTAAGCACCTGCAGAAAACTAAAGTTGGATCCTTCTTTGTCACCTTGCACTAGAATTAACTCCAAATGGATCAAAGACCTGGAGGTAAAAGCTGACACACTGAAAAGTTTACAGGAAGGAATAGGAGATACACTAGGCCTCCTTGGCAAGGGCGAAACTTTCTTAATAAGAACCAAGAATCACAACAACTCAGAGAAAGGCTGGATAAGTGGGACTGCATTAAACTGCAGAGCTTTTGTATGGCAACGGAGATAGCTAGTAAACTAATCAGGAAGCCTACAGAGTGGGAGAAGATCTTCACCAACCAAACAACAGACAAAGGCCTCATATCTAAAATATATCAACAACTCAAAAAATTAAATCTCTCCAAAACTAACCTCCAAAGTAACACCCATCCCATTAAAAAATGGGCTAAAGACTTAAAGAGAGTCTTCTCTGAAGAAGAAACAAAAATGGCCTATCGACACATGAAGAAATGCTCCACAGCTCTGGTCAGAAAAGAAATGCAAATCAAAACAACTCTAAGATTCCACCTCACTCCAGTTAGAATGGCCAGGATCAGGAAAACGAATGACAACAGATGCTGGAGGGGATGTGGCCAGGAGGGATCACTACTACACTGTTGGTGGGAGTGAAAACTCGTTCAACCACTATGGAAAGCAGTGTGGCAGTGCCTGAAAAGGCTAAACATAGAACTCCACTATGACCCAGCAATTCCACTACTTGGCATTTACCCAACAATCCAGAAAAAAGGGCATACTAAACCCACTAGAACAACAATGTTCATTGCAGCACTATTCACCATAGCAAAGATATGGAACCAACCCAGATGTCCCTCAGTTGATGAGTGGATCAACAAGTTGTGGTATTTGTACACAATGGAATTCTATGCTGCTGTCAGAAAGAATGACATCGCCCCATTTGTTAGGAAATGGAAAGACTTAGAACAAACCATATTAAGTGAAGCAAGCCAGACTCAAAGGAACTTAGGCTCAGTGGTTTCCCTCATTCGTCATACTCAGTAGAAACCTTGGGCTCTACTAGCAGAGATTGTCAATAGAGCAAAAGGCCATATATAAGGCCATATAATGTGAAGCTAATTGAAAGGACCTCCAGGATATTGACACAAAAGCCATATAATGAATGATTGTTGTCCTTAATGTTCTATGTTGTCTCACATCTCGTTTCCTGTCCCTTGGTTATCCCATATTGGTATAGTATCTCACTTTATCTTATATATTGAATTTATTTGTATTTGGATATTTGAAATTTGATAGGGAAGGGGGGGAAAACCAAGACGTTTGGGGGGTGTGGGGTTGGAGGGAAATGGGTACCAAGACATGTGAAAGGGTATCAATGTATGTGAATTAATGCACCTTCTATCTGGCAAATATCATCTAACCCTGTTACTAATTATAATAAAAAATGGAAAAAAAAGAAAGTTGTAGTGTGTGGGGAGGATGATGGGCTCAAATACATTTCTTCTTAGAAATTTACCTCATCTGGTTGCCCTGGATTTTCCTGGCCTTCTTCGTAGAGAAAGTTCTGGTATATTGGATTTGTGGCTTGGCAATGATCTAGCATGTACATCTTCGAGTAAGACATCCACAACTTCCATGCCTGAGACTCGAGTTTCCTGACCTTTGGCAACAGCACAGCAACATCTTTCTTCCTCCTGAGCCACAGGCCATGTGAGCTGGCTTAAGCTGGTTGTTAGTTACAGTGGCTTGGTTACCAGGGTTCCATATTCTGTTCCATTGTGAGGGAGGCAGGGTCACCTTTCAGGGCCCAATGACCAACGATCCTTGCTCACAAAAGACCTCACCAAAGACATACTGGAGGCTGAATCTCTCCTCCAATCTCATAATATACATGTGGATGTAGTATACAGCACACCTTATTTGTCCAATCCCAATGTCTTCCACTAGGCCCAACTACCAGTCTGGTCTCAGGCTCAAGGAGCCTTTCTTAGGTAAGATCCAAACTTAAGGGTCAATATTGCCCTCATCCTTTACAAAACATTTGCTTCACAGTGCCTTCTCTGCCTGCATTTTGCCCCTTGTCGAATTTTTTTTTGTTTTTGCTAGTCTTGGGACTTGACCTCAGAGTGTGAACATTGTTCTTGGGCTTTCTTTAGGCTTTAGCTGTCCCACCGAGCCACAGCACCACTTGCAGCGTTTACTATGTATGTGGTAATGAGGAATCAAACCTGAGTCTTTTTGCGTGGTAGCCAAGGACTCTACCACTAGGTCAAACACACAGGGCATCTTGCACATAGTTTGAAGTCAATCTACTAGGATATTATTAGGTTTCTGTATCCTAATCAATTTTTTCCTTATGATTAGCTTTGCTGTCATGTGTAAAAAATGCAAGACGGAAAAACACAGAAGAATTAGTGAAATTAAAAAAAAAGCATTACACACATAGATAAGTGTTCATTCTTTGTAGGAGAAAGGATATTTTGATATGATGATGATGTCTTTATAATTACTATGTCAGGGTTGAGAGTTTGGCATAGTGGTAGAGTGCCTGCCTAGCATCCACGAAGATCTGGGTTTGATTGCTCAGTATCACATAGATAGAAAATCTAGATGTGGCACTGTGGCTCAAGTGGCAGAGGGCTAGAATTGAGAAAACCTGAGGACAGTGGTCAGGCCCTGAATTCAAGTCCCAAGACTGGCAGAAAGATAAAAAAAAAAATTCTTTTTACGAGCTAATTCACTCACAGCATTTGCTTCTGAAATCTTCGCTTCTGCATCTTGTGAAATACCCCTTTCCCTCAACGTAGACAAGAAAAACAGATCCATCCCATGGTCCACTGTGAGGCCACTGGTTGGGCTAAGAGCTAGTCGTGCAGCAACAAATAAGTTTTTTTCTAATACTTTCCAAACTTTGGACTCAAAAATGCAACACACTTACCAACTTATGTCAGTTATCCTTATGCTATAGATTTTGTTCATTACTACAATATTCTTACACTCCTACGTTAATCCTCTTGCACCTCCTCTGACCTCTCTCATTCTTTTTTTCTATCTCTGGACCTCTGCTCGTCTTTCAACCCTTATACTGCACGGATCTACACTTGATGGCTGTTGAGCAATATTGTATATGCAGGTTGTTAATTATTCTCTAGGCTCAGAGGGACTTAAAGACAATAGAGATTGGATTGAGAGGCTTATTGTTTTGGGTATAAATCGCTTATCAGTGGTTGTATTAGACTGGTCTGTATGTGCACAAAAAGAAAGCGTGATAATACCAATCAAAACTTGTGAACATCTAGAGTCTGCCAGCTACAGAGGTCTAGGTTGGTTATATCTGAAAAGTATAATCGTATTTAGTAGTAATCTTGCTCCCATTTTCAAATGGGCAGAACAAGAAACTCAAGAAAAATGACAAATCAAGAAACAACATCCCCCACCCAATGTAAACAGACAATGGAACAGTCACTGGCAAACCTAGAGGAGTGTCTTCCAAGTGCTACACAAATGCAATTGATAAACATCATTAATTATAAATGTGAAAATATAAAGAAAGAGATAATGGAGGAAGCCATAGGTGAACAAGAGGAAAGCAAAAACAAGGTGATAAGTGAAAAAGAAGAAGCCATAAAGGAGGCCATAATAAAGGTTTTTCAAAGAAAGATGGATGAATTCATAGAATCCACAAATAAAAAGGTGACTAAACTTCAGCAAATGTCCAAAGAAAATAAAGCTACTGAGCTAACCACTCAAAAGGAAATCAAGGAGATAAAGAAATCCATACATGATCTAAAACAAGACATGCAAGGCATCAAAAGTGAGCAATTAGAAGCAAGGGAGATGAAAAATAAAGTAGATAGCTTTGATAGCAGGTTAGACAATGCAGAGGAGAGAATTTCCGGGGCTGAAGATAATTTAGGCATTATGGAGAAAGAACAGAAAATGAGTCAATCCAAATCTAGGAAATATGAGAGAGCGCTTCAGGAGGTCCAAGATACAATTAGGAAGCCTAATTTAAGGCTAGTTGGTATTGAGGAGGGCGTGGAGAAAGAGGTCAATGGTATTGGAAATATACTTCAGGGAATCATCTCAGAGAATTTCCCAAATATCCA
Source organism: Megascapheus bottae (assembly GCF_031878675.1). NCBI lineage: Eukaryota > Metazoa > Chordata > Mammalia > Rodentia > Geomyidae > Megascapheus > Megascapheus bottae. Next base: position 855,593 of record NW_028327580.1, on the reverse strand, counting down.
GAAGGGCAGGCCCATCCAGATACGAGAACCTTTTAGAACCACAAACAGACCTGACCAGAAAAGAACATCCCACCGCCACATTGTGATCCGAACTGGATCAATAGAAACAAAAGAAAAGGTCCTAAAGGCAGCCAGGGAAAAGGGATCAGTAACCTATAAAGGCAAACCAATCAGAATAACCCCAGATTTCTTAGCAGAGACCATGCAAGCACGAAGTGACTGGAAGCATATATGTCATGCCCTTAAATCAAATAACTACCAACAAAGAATACTGTAGCCAGCTAAGCTCTCATTCAAACTGAGGGAACAATAAAACATTCCATTCCAGGGAAAAGCTGCAACAATATGTCGAAACAAAACCAACACTACAGAGAATTCTCAACGATGCTCTATACATACAAAACCAAAATAAATGCATTATAGGGAAAGAAATGGCACATAAACAGCATACCATCTAAGGACCACAAGAACTGTCAAGACACAGGCCCTACTAAAAGCTTTTAAAAATGGTAGGAACTAATAAATATCTCTCAATCCTAACTCTCAATATCAATGGACTTAACTCTCCAATTAAACAGCATAGGCTGTCTAGTTGGATCAAAAAGCAAGAGCCATCGTTCTGCTGTCTTCAAGAGACACATCTTACCCAAAAACAGTCATCTTTTGAAAGTGAGAGGTTGGAATAAACTCTATCAAGCTAACTGCCCCCATAAAGAGGCTGGAGTTGCCATATTCCTATCAGATACAATAGACTTCAAACTAAAATTAGTAAGAAAAGACAAAGAAGGTTACAACATACTACTAAAGGGATCTTTCCTCCAGGAAGACATAACGAACCTAAATATTTACACACCCAATCCCGGAGCTCCAAACTTCATCAAGCAAACTTTACTTACACTGAAACCATACATAGATCGAAATACAGTGATTGTTGGTGAGTTTAACACACCACTCTCACCTATGGACAGATCAACAAGGCAAAAACTCAAAAGAGAAACCTTAGAACTGAACAACTATACAGACCCACTAGATGTAACAGACATCTGCAGAATATTCCACCCAGTAACACCACAATATACGTTTTTCGCAGCAGCACATGGAACATTTTCCAAAATAGACCACATCTCAGGCCATAATGCAAACCTGGACAGATTCAGAAACACTGAAATTATTCCATGCACACTCTCAGACCATAAAGGCATCAAATTGGAGCTGAACACACATCTCCAACAAAGAAAACCCTGTAACTCATGGAGACTGAACAACACATTGTTGAATCGAAACCAATGGGTAATCGAAGAGATCAGAACAGATATCCAACTGTTTATGAAATTTAACAATAAGGAGCACACAAATATCAACTCCTCAGGGACACAACAAAGGCAGTAATCAGAGGAAAATTTATAGCGCTGCGTGCCTAGAACAGCAAGTTGGAAAAATGGCAAACCAACTAGTTAATTTCTCACCTTAACCTCCTGGAAAAAGAGCAACAAAACAACCCTAAACCCATTAGGAGAAAGCATATTATTAAAATCAAAGCAGAATTAAATGATTTGGAATAAAAAAACTATAGAAAGAATCAACAAAACAAGGAGTTGGTTCTTTGAAAGAATTAACAAAATTGACAAGCCCTTAGCAAATCTTACCAAAAAAAGAAGAGAGCATATCGAAATAAACAAAATCGCAGATGAAAATGGTAATATCACGACAGAAATTACCAAGATCCAGAATATCATGAGGGAATACTTCTCAAACCTTTACGCCAACAAATTTGAGAATCTAGAAGAAATGGATGAATTCCTAGACAATATTAACATACACACACTGAACCAAGAAGAGCTAACCCAACTCAACAGGCCTATTTCAACCTCTGAAATAGAAATGGAAATTAGACAACTTCCACTTAAAAAGAGCCCAGGGCCAGATGGATTCACAGCTGAATTCTATAATGTCTTCAAAGAGAGCTCACACCAATAGTCCTCAAGCTCTTCAACGAAATTGAAAATGAAGTTTCTTTACCAAACTCATTCTGTGAAGCCAGTATATCCCTCATCCCCTAACCAGAAAGAGATTCATCAAAGAAAGAGAACTATAGATTCATTTCTTTGATGAATATCGATGCAAAACTTCTCCACAAAATACTGGCCAACCGTCTACAACAACTCATCAAAAAAATTATACACTATGACCAAACTGGATTCATCACAGGGAGGCAAAGCTGGTTCAACATACACAAATCAATTAATATAATTCAACACATCAACAGGAGCAGGGATAAAATCACATGATTGTCTCAATAGATGCGGAAAAGGCATTTGACAAGACCTAAAACCCCTTTATGTTAAAAGATGTGGAGAAATAGGAATCCATGGAACATTTCTCAATGTAATAAAGGCTGTGTATGAGAAACCCACTGCTAGTATTATACTTAATGATGAAAATCTAAAGCCATTCCCTCTAAAATCAGGAACGAGACAAGGAGGCCCACTCCCTCCACTCCTTTTTAACATAGTACTAGAATTCCTAGGCAGTGCAATAAGGCAAGAAGCAAGCATAAAGGGGATCCAAGTAGGGAAAGAGGAAATAAAACTATCCCTCTTTGCAGATGACATGATTCTGTATTTAAAGAATCCTATAGACTCTTCTCCCAAGTTCCTTGAACTGATTCAAAGCTTTGGAAGGGTAGCAGGCCATAAAATCAACCCTCACAAATCAACTGCCTTACTTTAGGCCAACACTGAGAGGAACGAGGCAATAATCAGGAAAGAAAATCCTTTCACAATAGCCTCAAAGAAAATATAGTACCTAGGAATTAGCTTAACTAAGAATGTAAAGGACCGTTTAGATGAAAACTTTAAAACCATAAAAAAGGAAATTAAAGCAGAACTAAGGAAATGGAAAAACCTCCCATGCTCCTGGATTGGAAGAATCAACATTGTGAAAATGAAAATCTTGCCAAGGGCCATCTACAAATTCAATGTAATACCAAACAACATCCCAATGTCATTCTTTAAAGAAATAGAAGAGGCAATTCAAACTTTCATATGGAATAATAAAAGACCCCGTATAGCAAAAACACTTCTTAGCAGAAAGAACAGCGCTGGAGGAATTTCAATTCCAAACTTAAGACTCTATTACAGAGCTATAATTCTCAAAACAGCTTGGTACTGGCACAAGAACAGGCCTGAAGTCCAATGGAGTAGAACTGCAGACCCAGATATTAAACCACAGACCTATGGCCACCTAATCTTTGTCAAGGGAGCCAAAAAAATAGAATGGAAGAAAGATACACTCTTCAACAAGTTGTGCTGGCAGAACTGGTTAAACACCTGCAGAAAACTAAAGTTGGATCCTTCTTTGTCACCTTGCACTAGAATTAACTCCAAATGGATCAAAGACCTGGAGGTAAAAGCTGACACACTGAAAAGTTTACAGGAAGGAATAGGAGATACACTAGGCCTCCTTGGCACAGGTCGAAACTTTCTTAATAAGAACCAAGAATCACAACAACTCAGAGAAAGGCTGGATAAGTGGGACTGCATTAAACTGCAGAGCTTTTGTATGGCAACGGAGATAGCTAGTAAACTAATCAGGAAGCCTACAGAGTGGGAGAAGATCTTCACCAACCAAACAACGGACAAAGGCCTCATATCTAAAATATATCAACAACTCAAAAAATTGAATCACTCCAAAACTAACCTCCAAAGTAACACCCATCCCATTAAAAATGGGCCAAAGCCTTAAAGTGAGTCTTCTCTGAAGAAGAAACAAAAATGGCCTATAGACACATGAAGAAATGCTCCACATCTCTGGTCATAAAAGAAATGCAAATCAAAACAACTCTAAGATTCCACCTCACTCCAGTTAGAATGGCCAGGATCAGGAAAACGAATGACAACAGATGCTGGAGGGGATGTGGCCAGGAGAGATCACTACTATACTGTTGGTGGGAGTGCAAAATCGTTCAACCACTATGGAAAGCAGTGCGGCAGTGCCTCAAAATGCTAAACATACAACTCCCCTATGACCCAGCAATTCCAGTACTTGGCATTTACCCAACAATCCAGAAACAAGGGCATACTAAACCCACTAGCACAACAATGTTCATTGCAGCACTATTCACCATAGCAAAGATATGGAACTAACCCAGATGTCCCTCAGTGGATGAGTGGATCAACATGTTGTGGTATTTGTACACAATGGAATTCTATGCTGCTGTCAGAAAGAATGACATCGCCCCATTTGTTAGGAAATAGAAAGACTTAGAACAAACCATATTAAGTGAAGTAAGCCAGACTCAAAGGAACTTAGGCTCAGTGGTTTCCCTCATTCGTCATACTCAGTAGAAACCTTGGGCTCTACTAGCAGAGATTGTCAGTAGAGCAAAAGGCCATATATAAGGCCATATAATGTGAAGCTAATTGAAAGGACCTCCAGGATATTGACACAAAAGCCATATAATGAATGATTGTTGTCCTTAATGTACTATGTTGTCTCTCATCTCGTTTGCTGTCCCTTGGTTATCCCATATTGGTGTACTATCTCACTTTATCTTATATATTGAATTTATTTGTATTTGGATATTTGAAATTTGATAGGGAAGGGGGGAAAACCAAGACGTTTGGGGGGTGTGGGGTTGGAGGGAAATGGGTACCAAGACATGTGAAAGGGTATCAATGTATGTGAATTAATGCACCTTCTATCTGGCAAATATCATCTAACCCTGTTACAAATTATAATAAAAAAATGGAAAAAAAAGACAGTTGTAGTGTGTGGGGAGGATGATGGGGTCAAATACATTTCTTCTTAGAAATTTACCTCATCTGGTTGCCCTGGATTTTCCTGGCCTTCTTCTTAGAGAAAGTTCTGTTATACTGGATTTGTGGCTTGGCAATGATCTAGCATGTACATCTTCGAGTAAGACATCCACAACTTCCATACCTGAGACTCGAGTTTCCTGAACTTTGGCAACAGCACAGCAACATCTTTCTTCCTCCTGAGCCACAGGCCAAGTGATCTGGCTTGAGTTGGTTGTTAGTTACAGTGGCTTGGTTTCCATGGTTCCATATCCTGTTCCATTGTGAGGGAGGCAGGGTCACCTTTCAGGGCCCAATGACCAAAGATCCTTGCTCACCGAAGACCTCACCAAAGACATACTGGAGGCTGAATCTCTCCTCCAATCTCACAATATACATGTGGATGTAGTATACAGCACACCTTATTTGTCCAATCCCAATGTCTTCCACTAGGCCCAACTACCAGTCTGGTCTCAGGCTCAAGGGGCCTTTCTAAGGTAAGATCCAAACTTAAGGGTCAATATTGCCCTCATCCTTTACAAAACATTTGCTTCACAGTGCCTTCTCTGCCTGCATTTTGCCCCTTGTCGAATTTTTTTTTGTTTTTGCTAGTCTTGGGACTTGACCTCAGAGTGTGAACATTGTTCTTGGGCTTTCTTTAGGCTTTAGCTGTCCCACCGAGCCACAGCACCACTTGCAGCGTTTTCTATGTATGTGGGAATGAGGAATCAAACCTGAGTCTTTTTGCGTGGTAGCCAAGGACTCTACCACTAGGTCAAACACACAGGGCATCTTGCACATATTTTTGACGTCAATCTACTAGGATATTATTAGGTTTCTGTATCCTAATCAATTTTTCCTTATGATTAGCTTTGCTGTCATGTGTAATAAATGCAAGAGGGAAAAACACAGAAGAATTAGTGAAATTAAAAAAAAGCATTACACACATAGATAACTGTTCATTCTTTGTAGGAGTAAGGATATTTTGATATGATGATGATGACTTTATAATTACTATGTCAGGGTTGAGAGTTTGGCATAGTGGTAGAGTGCTTGCCTAGCATCCAGGAAGATCTGGGTTTGATTGCTCAGTATCACATAGATAGAAAATCTAGATGTGGCACTGTGGCTCAAGTGGCAGAGGGCTAGACTTGAGAAAACCTGTGGACAGTGCTCAGGCCCTGAATTCAAGCCCGAAGACTGGCAGAAAGATAAAAGAAAATAAAAATGCTTTTTACGAGCTAATTCCCTCACAGCATTTGCTTCTGAAATCTTCGCTTCTGCATCTTGTGAAATACCCATTTCCCTCAACGTAGACAAGAAAAACAGATCCATCCCATGGTCCACTGTGAGGCCACTGGTTGGATTAAGAGCTAGTCGTGCAGCAACACATAAGTTTTATTCTAATACTTTCCAAACTTTGTACTCAAATATGCTACCTACTTAGCAACTTAGGTCAGTTATCCTTATGCTATACCTTTTCTTCATTACTACAATATTCTTACACTCCTACGTTAATCCTCTTGTACCTCCCCTGACCTCTCTCATTTTTTTCTATCTCTGGACCTCTGCTCGTCTTTCAACCCTTATACTGCACGGATCTACACTTGATGGCTGTTGAGCAATATTGTATATGCAGGTGGTTAATTATTCTCTAGGCTCAGAGGGACTTAAAGACAATAGGTTTGTAAGTGCACAAAAAGAAAGAGTGATAATATCAAGCAAAACTTGTGAACATCTAGTGTCTGCCAGCTACAGATGTCTAGGTTGGTTATATCTGAAAAATTATAATCGTATTTAGTAGCCATATTGCTCCAATTTTCAAATGGGCAGAACAAGAAACTCAAGAAAAATGTCAAATCAAGAAACAACATCCCCCACCCAATGTAAACAGACAATGGAACAGTCACTGGAATACCTATAGTAGAGTCTTCCAAGTGCTACACAAATGCAATTGATAAACATCATTAATGAAAAATGTGAAAATATAAAGAAAGAGATAATGGAGGAAGCCATAGCTGAATAAGAGGAAAGCATAAACAAGGTGATAAGTGAAAAAGAAGAATCCATAAAGGAGGCCATAATAAAGGTTTTTCAAAGAAATATGGAAGAATTCATAGAATTCACAAATAAAAACGTGACCAAACTCCAGCAAATGTCCAAAGAAAATAAAGCTACTGAGCTAACCACTCAAAAGGAAATCAAGGGGATAAAGAAATAAATACATGGTCTAAAACAGGAGATACAAGGCATCAAAAGTGAGCAATTAGAAGCAAGGGAGATGAAAAATAAAGTGGATAGCTTTGATAGCAGGTTAGACAATGCAGAGGAGAGAATTTCCGGGGCTGAAGATAATTTAGGTATTATAGAGAAAGAACAGAAAATGAGTCAATCCAAATCAAGGAAATATGAGAGAGCGCTTCAGGAGGTCCAAGATGCAATTAGGAAGCCTAATTTAAGGCTAGTTAGTATTGAGGAGGGCGTGGAGAAAGAGGTCAATGGTATTGGAAATACACTTCAGGGAATCATCTAAGAGAATTTCCCAAATATCCAGAAGGGCAGGCCCATCCAGATACGAGAACCTTTTAGAACCCTAAACAGACCTGACCAGAAAAGAACATCCCACCGCCACATTGTGATCTGAACTGGATCAATAGAAATGAAAGAAAAGATCATAAAGGCAGCCAGGGAAAAGGGATCAGTAATTTATAAAGGCAAACCAATCATAATAACCCCAGATTTCTCAGCAGAGACCCTGCAAGCACAAAGTGACTGGAAGCACATATGTCATGCCCTTAAATCAAATACCTACCAACCAAGAATACTTTAGCCAGCTAAGCTCTCATTCATAACTGAGGGAACAATAAAAGCATTCCATTCCAGGGAAAAGCCGCAACAATATGTCGAAACAAAACCAACACTACAGAGAATTCTCAAAGATGCTCTATACATAGAAAACCAAAATAAATGCAATATAGGGAAAGAAATGGCACCTAAGCAGCATACCATCTAAGGACAACAAGACCTGTCAAGACACAGGCCCTACTAAAAGCTTTTAAAAATGGTAGGAACTAATAAATATCTCTCAATCCTATCTCTCAATATCAATGGACTTAACTCTCCAATTAAACGGCATAGGCTGTCTAGTTGGATCAAAAAGCAAGAGCCATCGTTCTGCTGTCTTCAAGAGACACATCTTACCCCAAAACAATCATCTTTTGAAAGTGAGAGGTTGGAATAAACTCTATCAAGCTAACTGCCCCCATGAACAGGCTGGAGTTGCCATCCTCATATCAGATAAAATAGACTTCAAACTAAAATTAGTAAGAAAAGACAAAGAAGGTTACTACATACTACTAAAGGGATCTTTCCTCCAGGAAGACATAACGATCCTAAATATTTACACACCCTTTTGAAGATTCTCAAAAGATTGAAGGTTCTGTCAGTGTAAGTTAGATTCCGGCATTGATATTAAATAATGCAATGAGTAGGGATTTATATTTGAAATATCACTGTTGACAAAATCTAACACACATTTGCTTAGTATTTGCTTTTGATTTCCCAAGAAGTACAGTACAAGCTAACACTTGTGGCATATATCGACTGGGAGAAATGATTCAGAATATGTGACTCATTTGAACAGGAGTCAGTGAAAGATACAGAAGCAGGATACCCATATTGTCATAATTTGTATCTTTTGCATATATTGTGTTTGTTGTTAATTCCATTTTTAGTGTACATTTCTAGGTAAAAACTTTTTTCCAAACAATTTGTTATTTCAACCGTAAAAAAAGACATTTATATGCCTGATAAAATTCAGAGAATCCAATTTTTTCATCTTATTTTTTGTTTTTTGTTTTTTTTTTGGTGGGTCATAGATCTTGAACTCAGCCTGGGCACTATCCCTGATCTCTTCAGCTCCAGGCTACCACCTTACCCTGGAGCCAAGCCCCACTTCCCATTTTCTAAAGGTAAATTGGAGATAAGTGTCTCAGGTCTTTTTGTGCCAGGATGGTTTTAAACCTTGATCCTCAGATCTCAGCCTCCTGAGTAGCTAGGATTATAGAAGTGAGCCACCATCCCATCATGCTCAGCTTTCTGGTCTTTTTTTAAACTCGGTTTGAGCACTGTCCTTCAGCTTTCCTCAAGCCTAGTGATCTTCTACTTGAGCCACAGCACTACTTCTGGTTTTTTCTGTGTATGTGGTACTGCGGAATTGAAACTTCGTCTTCATAAAAGCACTCTACAACTATGCCAAACTCCCAGCCCCTCCACATTAGTTTTTATGATAGATCTTTCCATGCATCCAGGATGGCTAGAAATCCTTCTTGAGTTTCCCAACATCAGGGAGTATAGGTTTGTCCCATCCTGTGTGGCTACATAACCATTGTTTAGGGTACAGTTCTCTCTTCATTCTACCCATGTAGAGCAATTTTCATCTTCCATGTATAATCATTAAACATTCAGCTCCTGTTCCTCTCTACTCCATTCTCTGGAACCATCGTGCTTTTTGGCTCTAAGGGTTTGTTGATCCTTGTAAGCTCTGGAAGGGAAAACATACCCTAGCTCTTCCTTTATGACTGCTGTATTTTTAGTTTACTGTAATCAAGAATCATCTGTAAAATATAGTAAAATATTCTTCCTTTTCAATGCATTGTTTTGCATATCTACCTTTTGATTATTATTAATAGTTGTGAATGGATTCTCCACATATTTGTTCTAGTCTCTGCTTTCTCTTCCGTTAGGTACAAATCTAGAAATAGAAGTGTTGGAACATATTTCTATGTAATTCTATATTTAGTACTTTTTTAGCACTCTCCACGCAATTTTTGATTGTTTTATATTCCTTGCAGAACTATTCCAAAGTTCTAATTCTTCTCACTACATTCCCAGTAATAGTTAGACTTTGAAAGTTGTTTTTTTGTATGCGAGTGTGTGTGTGTGTGTGTTTGTGTGTGTGTATGTGGATCTTTTTGTTTAAAACTATATTTATATTAACATATTTAAAGTAATGATTTCATTGTAATTTCCGCAAATGTGGAAAGTGTTTGACCTGGAAGGCATACTTCTGTGTTCATCACAAACCTGATTCCCATAGAAGAAAAGAAAACTAATGAATAGAACAAATGTGCAATGACTTTTAATCAGAAGTCAGTCTTCAGTACATTTCAGAACATACACAATAGAGAAATTCTGAGTAATGAAAAACGTTTAGCTATATATAGAATCTCTGTATATGGGAGCATTAGGGTAAGTCTTCTAAACAAAGTCAACCTTCAGCAAGCATTAAGAGCACTCACAGAAGAAATAATAGCATGTAGGAAAACCTTTGTCAGAAACCTCTAAAAGCTGACTGTGTGGCTTAGTGGTAGAGTGCTAACCTATCAAGGATGAAGGCCTGGGTTAGATTCCTCAATACTACGTGAAAAGAGCAAGCCAGAAGCAGCACTGTGGTTCAAATGGTAGAGTGCTAACTTTGAGCAAAAGTAGCTCAGGCCCTGAGTTCAAGCCTAAGGATTGGAGAGAGAGAAAGAGAGAGAGAGAGAGAGAGAGAGAGAGAGAGAGAGAGAGAGAGAGAGAGAGAGAGAGACAGAGACAGAGACAGAGACAGAGACAGAGAGACAGAGACAGAGACAGAGAGAGAGACAGAGAGACAGAGAAAAGAGACAGAAAGAGAAACAGGAACTACTAAATTTTACAGAGATAGAGAAGGAGAGAGAGAAGGAGACAGAAACTAATTTCTAAACTTTACAATCTTTCTATTTCCTTACAAATTCATCTATGTCATTCTTTCTGACAGAAGCACAGAATTCCATTGTGTAAAAATACCATATTTGATCTACTCATCAACTGACGGGCATCTAGGTTGGTTCCATACCTTTGCTTTGGTAAATAGTGCTGTGATAAATGTTATTGTGAATTATAGTGAATTTAGTATGTCCTATCTGGACGATTGGCAAGTAGTGAAATTTCTGGATCACAGGGGAGCTCTATGTTTAGTCTTTTTGGGATACTGCCATAGTGCTTTCCATAGTGGTTGAACGAGTTTGCAATCCCACCAGCAGTGTAGTAGTGATCCCTCCTGGCCACATCCCCTCCAGCATACGTTATTAGATTTCTGGATCTTGGCCATTCTAACTGGAGTGAGGAGGAAAAGGGAAAGAGGAACTGAAACTTTCTCTCCTTACAGAAGACATGATTCTGTATTTAAAGAACCCTATAGACTCTACTCCAAAGCTGCTTGAGCTGATATAAAACTTTGGTAAGGTAGCAGGGTATAAAATTAACCCTCAATGTCAACTGCCTTCCTATATGCCAACAAATGAGAGGAATGAGGCAAGAATCAGGATAGCAACTCATTTTGCGATCAAAGAAAATAAAATACCTAGGAATTAACTTAGAATGTAAAGCACCTTTTTGATGGAACTATAAACCCTGGAGAAGGAAATTAACGCAGAACTGAGGAAATGCAAAAACCTATGCTCCTGGTTTGGAAGAAGTAATATTGTAAAAATGGCAATCTTGATAAGGACTATCTACAAATTCAGTGCAATATTCATCAATATCCCAATGTCATTCTTTAAAGAAACAGAAGAGGAAATCCAAAATTTCACTTGGAATAATAAAAGACCCCTTATAGTCTGTCTTCTTGCATGATACATAATGTTTAATCTCACCTTCTCCACCAAAATCTCACCTTTCTCATTGAGACATAGGTGGCCCTGTTTACTAGCAGCAAAGGCTCAAACGCGCAGTTTCAGGTGTCACCACTGCCTCTGTTACTGGGTAGATCCAACTCTGTCATCGATTCTGAGGTCTGCTCTGGGAGTCTTGGTCACAAGTTGTTCTTTGGCATCTGCTGCCAGCCTGTGCCTATTTGCTTCCTTTTCCTCCAACAGCCTACAATAGGGAATGAAGTTCTGGCGCTGATGCTCTCCTTCATATGCAGGGCAGGATGAGCCCAACCCTCCCTCATCTTCCTCTTCCAATTTTTGGGAAAAATGTGCTGGCAGAAGTCCTCAGGTGTGGCGCATGGCTGATCCACACTTTTAATCCAGGCTGGTCAGGAGGCTGAGATCTGAGTATGGAAGTTCCAAGTCACCTAGAACAGGAAAGTCTGATAGATTCTTACTACCAAAAATAAAAACAGCTGGGAATGGAGTTTGTGCTCCAGTGGTAAAGGGCTAGTCTTGAGTACAAATGCTTAGTGCCCAGGCCCTGAGTTCAGGCTCCAGCAATGCCAATAACCTCACTTTAGTGAGATTTTAGCTTTATCCATGTAGGCACATCTCACTGGAATCTTTGCTGGTAGAGATAGTCTTCATAATTTTGTCTCAAGGTAAAGGTCCTCCTGGGGTAGTACACAAAAGGTGTCATGGAGAGAGGAGCCCCACTTGCTCCAGGTTTGAAGATGGCATAGGTCAAGCCAGCATGGAGTTGGCACATCAGTCTTTTTCCTAGCACCACCTACCAGTGAATGTCAAATGACATTGATTGTTGTGGGATTGTGTGATTGAAGTGCCCCATTAAGGGCTGTGTTAGCACATCCAAACTTGGATACCAGGAATGCTGAAATCTCAAAGCTAAGATTTCTGTTGGCTACAGAAATGCTGGTGCGTCTGTGATTCACTAAAAGTTCAGGTGCAAAGATTCTGAAGCTTGATGCCATGTGTTTATTCCATTTAGTAAAATTATTTTAATGCACTGTATAAGTTAAAACATTTGATAAGAGTCAGGAGTAGTGAAAACATTGTTCTTGAATTCAGGTGTCTGGCAGGGTAAAGGGGGGGGTGTTGGTGGCTGGGACTATGAAGCTGGAGCTGCTATCAAAACATGGATCATGTTCCTCTTTCTCTGGGAGAAATGACTCCAAAGATGAAATTTGAATGGTGAGGAAAAGATGATGATGTACTCAGGAAATTTCTCCTAAACAAAAGCTCATGTGGAAGTGGGATGGGGGCTGGGCATGTCTGAGGCAGAGCTTAAGGGGGCTTCTCATGGCGTTGAGAACGTTCCTTGCGACTTCAGGCATGCAGCAGGGTGTTTTAGATGACCATTGTGAGATGGATGGAATAAGACTGGAGACAAGATGAATGCTGGGATCCTGCAATGCTCTTGCATGAGTGGCTGGTGGCTCACCTGAAAGGACTAATTATGTCTAAAAAAGAAATCAGGAATTTGTTTTGATTAGATAATACCTGTAATCCGAGGCATATTCAGGATCCTGATCTTAGTATTGTGGTTTAAAACCAACCCAGCAAAGGGAAAAATGCATGAGACTCTTACTCCCAGTTTAGAGCAAGAACAAAGATTGAAGTAGATCTGTGACTCAAGAGCTAGACTGCTACCTTGAGCAAAGAATAGCTAAGAAAAAGATCCAGGTTTTGAGTTCAAGGCCAGCAATGAAAGAAGGAAGGTAAAAAAGGGAAGTATGTGATGAAGGGAAATATATAAATGAAAGAGAGAAGGAACTAGAAATTTAAAACTAGAGAATATTTAAAAGTCATCAGTCCTTCTAAGAAAAGTGTTGGAGTATGGGTTCTATATGTGGTGAACTGGAAGTCCAGCAGTGATTTGTTAACCAAAGAGTCACCATGATGAGCAAAGGATAGAAATCTGCATGAGCCTCTTAGCAGATGGAGTCACAGAAGAGAACCTCAGCTCCCATCCCATAGTTAGAAGTATATAGAGATGGGGAAGTTGGCATCACCTTGATGTCATTGTGTCCATGGAGACTGGAAGCCATGGCTCTGTGAAAGCACAATGTTCTGGTTACTGAGCTGGGAGGCTGAGGAGAGCCAAGTCCTGGCCATGAAGAAATCAGGGTGGCAGCAGAGCAACTCTGCTGCAGTGTGGGCCTGCTTGGATGTTCTTATTCTGTGGTGGATCAGGCCGGAGCGGGTGATAGTAACTGTTTTGTGGTCACAAGCCCTTCACCAAGAGCTTCCTCTGGGATCCTCATAAGCTACAAGGTGGCTGGTGGTGGGATGTGTGTGGGGTGGAAGTGACAGAGGGATGGACACATGGCAAGGTGTGTGAAGAGATGAGAGGAATGATGAGAGCCCAGTTCATTGGTTTCCAAGGTTAATGGGTGGGAGGTAGAGAGGCATGATGGAGGAATGATGGAGGCAGGGGAAGGTGGTGACAGAGTGAGGCCATCTGTAGTGCCAGCCTGGCCATCATCTGAAGCCCATAGGCAGCTTCCTGATCCTTCACTTAGTCCTGCTCCTTGTGGAGGGAATGTCACGTGTACCCAGAGCTAGGGGTGGGGCAATGTTAGTAGCACCTGGAGAACCATTGGCCTCTACCTGGTTGAGGGGTGGTTATGGCTCCCATGCTGGGTGGCCTGATAGCTATGGAACAGATCTCTCCTTAGCTACCACAGTCAGTGGCTGCTCTCCATCTAGGGTTAGGGCACCTGCTCATCCATCAGGACACCCCATGCCAGGACAGAGGCCTACAATTCAGATGGCAGCACAGGGGTGAAGATGATCTCACCGTAGCCCTAGTTACATGGCTGTCCCTGCTTGCAGGACAGGATGAGCTTGGGGAAGATGTTTTCTGTGTTTTTCCACAGCCTATCCTGGCCTCTTCTTGTGTCTGATTAGACCAAGAGAGTACCAGGTTCCCTCTCATAGTCCTGGTTCTTTTTCTTTTACAGTCATGAGGCTTGAACTCAGGTCCTGGGTACTGTCCTGAGCTCTTTTGCTCAAGGTTGATGCTCTACCATTTGAACCATAGTGCCATTTCCAGCTTTTCCTTTTCATGTGGATCTCTGATATGTCCAGTGCTGTGCCTGCAGGGAGGCACTCACCCCACAGACAGAGCCACCTCTGCCGTGACTGTGACTGCCCACAACCCTCACACCCACTCCTTGCACACCCCTCGACTCCAGTTTTAGCTCCTCTTGGACTGGGTGTCCAGCCTACCCCTTCCTACACTCACAAAGGGTCTACAATTGTCTTCCCAGGGTCCTTTCTTCTGCCAGCCAGAGTACAGACATTGCACATCTTGACGATCACAGAGCTCAAAGCCAAAGTCTGAGATGCAGAAGGGGGTGACCCAGTAGCTGCACAGGGCCCATGGATCATCCTGTGCATCCCCCAGCCTGTGACTTCCTCCACCCCCTTGGCAGGAAAACTCCATGCCCACATCGTGATCCCTGGTCCCCTCCAATTCCATTCTCCCTTGGATTTTGCACACTGTCTACCATCAGAATCTAAAATTCTATTCATCACTTTATGTCCTTATCATTGATTTGCTACTTTGGCAGTATTATAGTTAATGGTGAAAATCTAAAGCCATTCCCTCTAAAATCAGGAACGAGACAAGGATGCCCATTCTCTCCACTCCGTTTTAACATAGTAATAGAATTCCTAGGCAGTGCAATAAGGCAATATCAAGCATAAAGGTGATCCAAGTACGGAAAGAGGAAATAAAACTATCCCACTTTGCAGATGACATGATTGTGTATTTAAAGAATCCTATAGACTCTACTCCCAAGCTCCTTGAGCTGAATCCAAGATTTGGAAATGTAGCAGGCCATAAAATCAACCCTCACAAATCAACTGCCTTCCTTTACGCCAACAGTGAGAGGAACGAGGCAATAATCAGGAAAGAAACTCCTTTCACAATAGCCTCAAAGAAAATATAGTACCAAGGAATTAGCTTAAATAAGAATGTAAAGGACCGTTTAGATGTAAACTTTAAAACCCTAAAAAAGGAAATTAAAGCAGAACTAAGGAAATGGAAAAACCTCCCATGCTCCTGGATTGGAAGAATCAACATTGTAAAAATGACAATCTTGCCAAGGGCTATCTACAAATTCAATGCAATACCCATCAACACCCCAATGTCATTCTTTAAAGAAATAGAAGAGGCAATTCAAAATTTCATATGGAATAATAAAAGACCCCTTATAGCAAAAAAACTTTTTAGCAGAAAGAACAGCGCTGTAGGATTTCAATTCCAAACTTTAGACACTATTACAGAGCTATGATTCTCATAACAGCTTGGTACTGGCACAAGAACAGGGCTGAAGTCCAATGGAATAGAACCGCGGACCCAGATATTAAACCACAGACCTATGGCCACCTAATCTTTGACAAGGGAGCCAAAAAAATAGAATGGAAGAAAGATAGCCTCTTCAAGAAGTTGTGCTGGCAGAACTGGTTAAACACATCTTACCCAAAAACAATCATCTTTGAAAGTGAGAGGTTGGAATATACTCTGTCAAGCTAACTGCCCCCATAAACAGGCTGGAGTTGCCATCTTCATATCAGACACAATAGACTTCAAACTAAAATTAGTAAGAAAAGACAAAGAAGGTTACTACATACTACTAAAGGGATCTTTCCTCCCGGAAGACATAACGATCCTAAATATTTACACACCCAATCCCGGAGCTCCAAACTTCATCAAGCAAAATTTACTTACACTGAAACCATACATATATAGATCGAAATACAGTGATTGTTGGTGAGTTTAACACACCACTCTCACCTATGGACAGATCAACAAGGCAAAAACTCAACAGAGAAACCTTAGAACTGAAGAACTATATAGACAAACTAGATCTAACAGACATCTGCAGAATATTCCACCCAGTAACAACACAATATACGTTTTCCTCAGCAGCACATGGAACATTTTCCAAAATAGACCACATCTTAGGACATAAAACAAACCTGGACAGATTCAGAAACCCTGAAATTATTCCATGCACAATCTCAGACCATAAAGGCATCAAATTGGAACTGAACACACATCTCCACCAACGAAAACCCTGTAACTCATGGAGACTGAACAACACATTGTTGTATCAAAAACAATGGGTAATCGAAGAGATCAGAACAGATATCCAACTGTTTATGAAATTTAACAATAAGGAGCACACAAATATCAACTCCTTAGGGACACAACAAAGGCAGTACTCAGAGGAAAATTTATAGCGCTGAGTCCCTACAACAGCAAGTTGGAAAAATGGCAAACCAACTAGTTAATGTCTCACCTTAACCTCATGGAAAAAGAGCAACAAACCAACCCTAAACCCATTAGGAGAAAGCAAATTATTAAAATCAAAGCAGAAATAAATGATTTGGAATAAAAAAAACTATAGAAAGAATCAACAAAACAAAGAGTTGGTTCTTTGAAAGAATTAACAAAATTGAAAAGCCCTTAGCAAATCTTACCAAAACAAGAAGAGAGCATATCGAAATAAACAAAATCGCAGATGAAAATGGTAATATCACGACAGAAATTATCAAGATCCAGAATATCATGAGGGAATACTTCTCAAACATTTACGCCATCAAATTTGAGAATCTAGAAGAAATGGATGAATTCCTAGACAATATTAACATACCCACACTGAATCAAGAAGAGGTAACCCAACTCAACAGGCCTATTTCAAGCTCTGAAATAGAAATGGAAATTAGACAACTTCCACTTAAAAAGAGCCCAGGGCCAGATGGATTCACAGCTGAATTGTATAAGGTCTTCAAAGCAGAGCTCACACCAATACTCCTCAAGCTCTTCAACGAAATTAAAAATGTAGGTTCTTTACCAAACTCATTCTGTGAAGCCAGTATATCCCTCATCCCCAAACCAGACAGAGATTCATCAAAGAAAGAGAACTATAGACCCATTTCTTTGATGAACATCGATGCAAAACTTCTCAACAAAATACTGGCCAATCGTCTACAACAACTCATAAAAAAATTATACACTATGATCAAACTGGATTCATCACAGGGAGGCAAAGCTGGTTCAACATACACAAATCAATTAATATAATTCGACACATCAACAGGAGCAAGGACAAAACTCAGATGATTGTCTCAATAGATGCGGAAAAGCATTTGACAAGATCCAAAACCTCTTTATGTTAAAAGATGTGGAGAAACTAGGAATCCATGGAACATTTCTCATTGTAATAAAGGCTGTGTATGAGAAACCCACTGCTAGTATTATACTTAATGGTGAAAATCTAAAGCCATGCCCTCTTAAATCAGGAATGAGACAAGGATGCCCACCCTCTCCACTCCTTTTTAACATAGTACTAGAATACCTAGGCAGTGCAATAAGGCAAGAAGCAAGCATAAAGTGGATCCAAGTAGGGAAAGAGGAAATAAAACTATCCCTCTTTGCAGATGACATGATTCTGTATTTAAAGAATCCTATAGGCTCTACTCCCAAGCTCCTTGATCTGATTCCTAGCTTTGGAAGGGTAGCAGGCCATAAAATCAACCCTCACAAATCAACTGCCGTCCTTTACGGCAACAGTGAGAGGAACGAGGCAATAATCAGGAAAGAAACTCCTTTCACAATAGCCTCAAAGAAAATAAAGTACCTAGGAATTAGCTTAACTAAGAATGTAAAGGACCGTTTAGATGTAAACTTTAAAACCCTAAAAAAGGAAATTAAAGCAGAACTAAGGAAATGGAAAAACCTCCCATGCTCCTGGATTGGAAGAATCAACATTGTGAAAATGACAATCTTGCCAAGGGCTATCTACAAATTCAATGCAATACCCATCAACACCCCAATGTCATTCTTTAAAGAAATAGAAGAGGCAATTCAAAATTTCATATGGAATAATAAAAGACCCCTTACAGCAAAAACACTTCTTAGCAGAAAGAACAGCGCTGGAGGAATTTCAATTCCAAACTTTAGACTCTATTACAGAGCTATAATTCTTGTACAGGCACAAGAACAGGCCTGAAGCCCAATAGAATAGAACTGCGGACCCAGATATTAAAGCACAGACCTATGGCCACCTAATCTTTGACAAAGGAGCCAAAAAAATAGAATGGAAGAAAAATAGCCTCTTCAAGAAGTTGTGCTGGCATAACTAGTTAAACACCTGCAGAAAACTAAAGTTGCATCCTTCTTTGTCACCTTGCACTAGAATTAACTCTAAATGGATCAAAGACCTGGAGGTAAAAGCAGACACACTGAAAAGTTTACAGGAAGGAATAGGAGATACACTAGGCATCCTTGGCAGTGGTCGAGACTTTCTTAATAAGGACCCACAAATCAGAGAAAGGCTGGATAAGTGGGACTGCAGAGCTTTTGTATTTCAACGGATATAGCTAGTAAACTAATCAGGAAGCCTACAGAGTGGGAGAAGATCTTCACCAACCAAACAACGGACAAAGGCCTCATATCTAAAATATATCAACAACTCAAAAAATTGAATCACTCCAAAACTAACCTCCAAAGTAACACCCATCCCATTAAAAAATGGGCCAAAGACTTAAAGAGAGTCTTCTCTGAAGAAGAAACAAAAATGGCCTATAGACACATGAAGAAATGCCCCACATCTCTGGTCATAAAAGAAATGCAAATCAAAACAACTCTAAGATTCCACCTCACTCCAGTTAGAATGGCCAGGATCAGGAAAACGAATGACAACAGATGCTGGAGGGGATGTGTCCAGGAGGGGTCACTACTACACAGTTGGTGGGAGTGCAAACTCGTTCAACCACTATGGAAAGCAGTGTGGCAGTGCCTCAAAAGGCTAAACATAGAACTCCCCTATCACCCAGCAATTCCACTACTTGGCATTTACCCAACAATCCAGAAACAAGGACATACTAAACCCACTAGCACAACAATGTTCATTGCAGCGCTATTCACCATAGCAAAGATATGGAACCAACCCAGATGTCCCTCAGCTGATGAGTGGATCAACAAGTTGTGGTATTTGTACACAATGGAATTCTATGCTGCTGTCAGAAAGAATGACATCGCCCCATTTGTTAGGAAATGGAAAGACTTAGAACAAATCATATTAAGTGAAGTAAGCCAGATTCAAAGGAACTTAGGCTCAGTGGTTTCCCTCATTCGTCATAATCAGTAGAAAAATTGGGCTCTACTAGCAGAGATTTGCAATAGAGCAAAAGGCCATATATAAGGCCATATAATGTGAAGCTAATTGAAAGGACGTCCAGGATATTGAAACAAAAGCCATATAGTGAATGATTGTTGTCCTTAATGTACTATGTTGTCTCTCATCTCCTTTGCTGTCCCTTGGTTATCCCATATTGGTACAGTATCTCACTTTGTTATCTGATATATTGATTTATTTGTATTTGGATATTTGAAATTTGATAGGGAAGGGGGGAAAACCAAGACAGGTGGGGGATGGGTACCAAGACATGTGAATCGGTATCAATGTATGTGAATTAATGCACCTTCTATCTGGCAAATATCATGTAACCCTTTTACTAATTACAATAAAAAATTAAAAAAAAGAATATTGTAGTCTGTGGGGAGGATGATGGGGTCAAATACATTTCTTCTTAGAAATATACCTCATCTGGTTGCCCTGGATTTTCCTGGCCTTCTTCTTAGAGAAAGGCCTGTTATACTGGATTTGTGGCTTGGCAATGATCTAGCATGTACATCTTCGAGTAAGACATCCACAACTTCCATGCCTGAGACTCGAGTTTCCTGACCTTGGCAACAGCACAGAAACATCTTTCTTCCTCCTGAGCCACAGGCCAAGTGAGCTGGTTTGAGCTGGTTGTTAGTTACAGTGGCTTGGTTACCAGGGTTCCATATTCTGTTCCATTGTGAGGGAGGCAGGGTCACCATTCAGGGCCCAATGACCAAAGATCCTTGCTCACAGAAGACCTCACCAAAGACATACTGGAGGCTGAATCTCTCCTCCAATCTCACAATATACATGTGGATGTAGTAAACAGCACACCTTATTTGTCCAATCCCAATGTCTTCCAATAGGCCCAACTACCAGTCTGGTCTCAGGCTCAAGGAGCCTTTCTTAGGTAAGATCCAAACTTAAGGGTCAATATTGCCCTCATCCTTTACAAAACATTTGATTCACAGTGCCTTCTCTGCCTGCATTTTGCCCCTTGTCGAATTTTTTTTTGTTTTTGCTAGTGTTGGGACTTGACCTCAGAGTGTGAACATTGTTCTTGGGCTTTCCTTGGGCTTTAGCTGTCCCAATAAGCCATGGCACCACTTGCAGCGTTTTCTATGTATGTGGTAATGAGGAATCACACGTGAGTCTTTTTGCGTGGTAGCCAAGGACTCTACCACTAGGTCAAACACACAGGGCATCTTGCACATATTTTAACGTCAGTCTACTAGGATATTATTAGGTTTCTGTATCCTAATCAATTTTTTCCTGATGATTAGCTTTGCTGTCATGTGGAAAAATTCAAGAGGGAAAAACACAGAAGAATTAGTGAAATTAAAAAGAAAGCATTACACACATAGAAAAGTGTTCATTCTTTGTAGGAGAAAGGATACTTGGATATGATGATGATGACGTTATAATTACTATGTCAGGGTTGAGAGTTTGGCATAGTGGTAGAGTGCTTGCCTAGCATCCATGAATATCTGGGTTTGATTGCTCAGTATCACATAGATAGAAAATCTAGATGTGGCACTGTGGCTCAAGTGGCAGAGGGCTAGACTTGAGAAAACCCCAGGACAGTTCTCAGGCCCTGAATTCAAGCCCCAAGACTGGCAGAAAGATAAAAGAAAATAAAAATGCTTTTTACGAGCTAATTCACTCACAGCATTTGCTTCTGAAATCCTCGCTTCTGCATCTTGTGAAATAGCCCTTTCCCTCAACGTATACAAGAAAAACAGATCCATCCCATGGTCCACTGTGAGGCCACAGGTTGGGCTAAGAGCTAGTCGTGCACCAACACATAAGTTTTATTCTAATACTTTCCAAACTTTGTACTCAAATATGCTACATACTTAACAACTTAGGTCAGTTATCTTTATGCTATACCTTTTCTTCATTACTACAATATTCTTACACTCCTACATTAATCCTCTTGCACCTCGCCTGACCTCTCTCATTCTTTTTTTCTATCTCTGGACCTCTGCTCGTCTTTCAACCCTTATACTGCACGGATCTACACTTGATGGCTGTTGAGCAATATTGTATATGTAGGTGGTTAATTATTCTCTAGGCTCAGAGGGACTTAAAGACAATAGAGATTGGATTGAGAGGCTTATTGTTTTGGGTATAAATCGCTTATCAGTGGTTGTATTAGACTGGTCTGTAAGTGCACAAAAAGAGAGAGTGATAATACCAATCAAAACTTGTGAACATCTAGTGTCTGTCAGCTACAGAGGTCTAGGTTGGTTATATCTGAAAAACTATAATCGTATTTAGTAGTAATCTTGCTCCCATTTTCAAATGGGCAGAACAAGAAACTGAAGAAAAATGTCAAATCTAGAAACAGCATCCCCCACCCAATATAAACAGACAATGGAACAGTCACTGGCAAACCTAGAGGAGAGTCTTCCAAGTGCTACACAAATGCAATTGATAAACATCATTAATGAAAAATGTGAAAATATAAAGAAAGAGATAATGGAGGAAGCCATACCTGAACAAGAGGAAAGCATAAACAAGGTGATAAGTGAAAAAGAAGAAGCCATAAAGGAGGCCATAATAAAGGTTTTTCAAAGAAAGATGGATGAATTCATAGAATCCACAAATAAAAACGTGACCAAACTCCAGCAAATGTCCAAAGAAAATGAAGCTACTGAGCTAACCACTCAAAAGGAAATCGTGGAGATAAATTCAATGGAAACGAAGGAAAGATCCTAAAGGCAGGCAGGGAAAAGGGATCAGTAACCTACAAGGGCAAACCAATCAGAATAACCCCAGATTTCTCAGCAGAGACCATGCAAGCACGAAGTGACTGGAAGCATATATGTCATGCCCTTATATCAAATAACTACCAACCAATAATACTGTAGCCAGCTAAGCTCTCATTCATAACTGAGGGAACAATAAAAACATTCCATTCCAGGGAAAAGCTGCAACAATATGTCGAAACAAAACCAACACTACAGAGAATTCTCAAAGATGCTCTATACATAGAAAACAAAAATAAATGCAATATAGGGAAAGAAAAGGCACCTAAACAGCATACCATCTAAGGACCACAAGAACTGTCAAGACACAGGCCCTACTAAAAGCTTTTAAAAATGGTAGGAACAAATAAATATCTCTCAATCCTAACTCTCAATATCATGGACTGAACTCTCCAATTAAACGGCATAGGTTGTCTAGTTGGATCAAAAAGCAAGAGCCATCGTTCTGCTGTCTTCAAGAGACACATCTTACCCAAAAACAATCATCTTTTGAAAGTGAGAGGTTGGAATAAACTCTATCAAGCTAACTGCCCCCATAAACAGGCTGGAGTTGCCATCCCCATATCAGATACAATAGACTTCAAACTAAAATTAGTAAGAAAAGACAAAGAAGGTTACTACATACTACTAAAGGGATCTTTCCTCCCGGAAGACATAACGATCCTAAATATTTACACACCCAATCCCGGAGCTCCAAACTTCATCATGCAAACTTTACTTACACTGAAACCATACATAGATCGAAATACAGTGGTTGTTGGTGAGTTTAACACACCACTCTCACATATGGACAGATCAACAAGGCAAAAACTCAAAAGACAAACCTTGGAACTGAACAACTATATAGACCAAATAGATCTAACAGACATCTGCAGAATATTCCACCCAGTAACACCACAATATACGTTTTTCTCAGCAGCACATGGAACATTTTCCAAAATAGACCACATCTTAGGCCATAAAGCAAACCTGGACAGATTCAGAAACACTGAAATTATTCCATGCACACTCTCAGACCATAAATGCATCAAATTGGAGCTGAACAAAAATCTCCACCAAAGAAAACCCTGTAACTCATGGAGACTGAACAACACATTGTTGAATCAAAATCAATGGGTAATCGAAGAGATCAGAACAGATATCCAACTGTTTATGAAATTTAACAATAAGGAGCACACAAATATCAACTCCTTAGGGACACAACAAAGGCAGTACTCAGAGGAAAATTTATAGCGCTGAGTGCCTACAACAGCAAGTTGGAAAAATGGCAAACCAACTAGTTAATGTCTCACCTTAACCTCATGGAAAAAGAGCAACAAACCAACCCTAAACCCATTAGGAGAAAGCAAATTATTAAAATCAAAGCAGAATTAAATGATTTGGAATAAAAAAAATCTATACAAAGAATCAACAAAACAAGGAGTTGGTTCTTTGAAAGAATTAACAAAATTGACAAGCCCTTAGCAAATCTTACCAAAAAAAGAAGAGAGCATATCGAAATAAACAAAATCGCAGATGAAAATGGTAATATCACGACAGAAATTACCAAGATCCAGAATATCATGAGGGAATGCTTCTCAAACCTTTACGCCAACAAATTTGAGAATCTAGAAGAAATGGATGAATTCCTAGACAATATTAACATACCCACACTGAACCAAGAAGAGCTAACCCAACTCAACAGACCTATTTCAAGCTCTGAAATAGAAATGGAAATTAGACAACTTCCACTTAAAAAGAGCCCAGGGCCAGATGGATTCACAGCTGAATTCTATAAGGTCTTCAAAGAGATCTCACACCAATACTCCTCAAGCTCTTCAACGAAATTGAAAATGAAGGTCCTTTACCAAACTCATTCTGTGAAACCAGCATATCCCTCATCCCCAAACCAGACAGAGATTCATCAAAGAAAGAGATCTATAGACCCATTTCTTTGATGAACATCGATGCAAAACTTCTCAACAAAATACTGGCCAACCGTCTACAACAACTCATCAAAAAATTATACACTATGATCAAACTGGATTCATCACAGGGAGGCAAAGCTGGTTCAACATACACAAACCAATTAATATAATTCAACACATAAACAGGAGCAGGGATAAAATCACATGATTGTCTCAATAGATGCGGAAAAGGCATTTGACAAGATCCAAAACCCCTTTATGTTAAAAGATGTGGAGAAACTAGGAATCCATGGAACATTTCTCAATGTAGTAAAGGCTGTGTATGAGAAACCCACTGCTAGTATTATACTTAATGGTGAAAATCTAAAGCCATTCCCTCTAAAATCAGGAACGGGACAAGGATGCCCACTCTCTCCACTCCTTTTTAACATAGTACTAGAATTCCTAGACAGTGCAATAAGGCAAGAAGAAAGCATAAAGCGGATCCAAGTAGGGAAAGAGGAAATAACACTATCCCTCTTTGCAGATGACATGATTCTGTATTTAAAGAATCCTATAGACTCTACTCCCAAGCCACTTGAGCTGATTCAAAGCTTTGGAAGGGTAGCAGGCCATAAAATCAACCCTCACAAATCAGCTGCCTTACTTTACGCCAACACTGAGAGGAACGAGGCAATAATCAGGAAAGAAAATACTTTCACAATAGCCTCAAAGAAAATAAAGTACCTAGAAATTAGCTTAAATAAGAATGTAAAGGACCATTTAGATGAAAACTTTAAAACGATAAAAAAGGAAATTAAAGCAGAACTAAGGAAATGGAAAAACCTCCCATGCTCCTGGATTGGAAGAATCAACATTGTGAAAATGACAATCTTGCCAAGGGCTATCTACAAATTCAATGTAATACCCATCAACATCCCAATGTCATTCTTTAAAGACATAGAAGAGGCAATTCAAAATTTCACATGGAATAATAAAAGACCCCGTATAGCAAAAACACTTCTTAGCAGAAAGAACAGCGCTGGAGGAATTTCAATTCCAAACTTAAGACTGTATTACAGAGCTATAATTATCAAAACAGCTTGGTACTGGCACAAGAACAGGCCTGAAGTCCAATGGAGTAGAACTGCGGACCCAGATAATAAACCACAGACCTATGGCCTGTGGCCTCCCCTATGAGGGAGGCAGGGTCACCATTCAGGGCCCAATGACCAAAGATCCTTGCTCACAGAAGACCTCACCAAAAACATAGTGGAGGCTGAATCTCTCCTCCAATCTTACAATATACATGTGGATGTAGTAAACAGCACACCTTATTTGTCCAATCCCAATGTCTTCCACTAGGCCCAACTACTAGTCTGGTCTCAGGCTCACGGAGCCTTTCTTAGGTAAGATCCAAACTTAAGGGTCAATATTGCCCTCATCCTTTACAAAACATTTGCTTCACAGTGCCTTCTCTGCCTGCATTTTGCCCCTTGTCGAATTTTTTTTGTTTTTGCTAGTCTTGGGACTTGACCTCAGAGTGTGAACATTGTTCTTGGGCTTTCTTTAGGCTTTTGCTGTCCCACCGACCACAGCACCAGTTGCAGTGTTTTCTATGTATGTGGTAATGAGGAATCAAACCTGTGTCTTTTTGCGTGGTAGCCAAGGACTCTACCACTAGGTCAAACACACAGGGCATCTTGCACATATTTTTGACATCAATATACTAGGATATTATCAGGTTTCTGTGTCCTAATCAATTTTTTCCTGATAATTAGCTTTGCTGTCATGTGTAAAAAATACAAGAGGGAAAAACACAGAAGAATTAGGGAAATTAAAAAAAAGCATTACACACATAGATAAGTGTTCATTCTTTGTAGGAGGAAGGATATTTTGATATGATGATGATGACTTTACAATTGCTATGTCAGGGTTGAGAGTTTGGCATAGTGGTAGAGTGCTTGCCTAGCATCCATGAAGATCTGGGTTTGATTGCTCAGTATCACATAGATAGAAAATCTAGATGTGGCACTGTGGCTCAAGTGGCAGAGGGCTATACTTGAGAAAACCCCAGGACAGTGCTCAGGCCCTGAATTCAATTCCCAAGACAGGCAGAAAGATAAAAGAAAATAAAAATGCTATTTACGAGCTAATTGACTCACAGCATTTGCTTCTGAAATCTTCGCTTCTGCATCTTGTGAAATAGCCCTTTCCCTCAACGTAGACAAGAAAAACAGATCCATCCCATGGTCCAAATAAGAGATGAGAAATAACATAGTAGATTAAGGACAAAAATCACACAAGATTAAGAGCAACGATGACACAAGATATAGCTCTTGTTCCCATATCCTAGAGATCCTTTCATTTAGTCTCATCCTATATGACCTTATATACCTAGGTTTTTGAGTTATTGTAATCCTCTGCTAGGAGAGTCCTACATGTGACCTAATTGTTACAAATGAGGGAAACCATTGAGCTTATGTTTCTTTGGGTCTGGCTGCTTCACTTAATATGAATTTTTCCAAGTCTTTCCATTTCCTTACAAATGGGGCGATGTCTTTCCTTCTGATGGCAGCATAGCATTCCATTGTGTATAAGTACCACATCTTCTTGATTCAGTCATCTACTGAGTGGCATCTGGGTTGGTTTCATAGCTTTGCTATGGTAAATAGTGCTGCAATGAGCATCATTGTGCTAGTGGCTTTAGAATGTCCTTTTTTCTGGACAATTGGGTAGATGCCAAGTAGTGGATTTGCTGGATCATAGGGGAGCTCTATGTTCAGTCTTTTAAGGAACCACCACACTGCTTTCCCTAGTGGTTGAACGAGTTTACACTCACACCAACAGTGTAGGTGTGATCCCCCTGGTCACTTCCCCACCAGTATCTCTTATTAGATTTTTTGATAATGGCCATTCTGACTGGAGTCAGGAGGAATCTCAAAGTTGTTTTGATTTTCATTTCCCTTATTGCTAGAGATATGGAGCATTTCTTCATGTGTCTAAGACCCATTTTAATTTTTTCTTCAGAGAATACTCTTTTAAGTCTTTAGCCCACCTTTTAATTGGATGGTTGTTTCTTTGAAGATTTGTATGGGAGAGATTCATTTTTTTCAGCTATAGATATATTTTAGATAACTACGTATATTTTTGTAGAAAAAAGAATGGAAGTCATCATGCTGGCTCACAATTTAATTTCAGCTACTTAGGATGCTCAGGGTTTAGGATCACAGGTCAAAGCCAACCAGGGCCCTACAGTGTGTGAGATCAAAGTCTGTGAACATACAATGACTGTAAGAGGAATCTCACTGCCTGGGAATGTAGCCTAATGGTAGAGTGTTCACCTAGAATGCATGAAGACCTAGGTTCTATTCACCGGTACCGCATACTCAGAATAAAAGCTAGAAGTGGCGCTGTGTCTCAAGAGGCAGAGCACTCACCTTGGGCAAGTGAGTCCAGTGAAAATGTCTAGGCCCTGAGTCCAAGCCGTAGGACTGGCAAAAAGAAAAAAAAAGAGCAATCTTACTTAAGTAACAAGGAATGTACCCTATATTTATACAGACTGAAAAATTCATTAAGAAATTAGAAAATATGTATAAAGTGCATAATTTCTTTTGTGTTGGCACTGGGTCTTCAACTGAGTGCTTCAGCTCTATCCCTGACCTTTTCTGCTCAAGGCTAGCACTCTACCAATGCAGCCCCAAATCAACTATCTTCAATTGAGATATAAGCGATGACTATTTCAGGGTGCTTCATGAAAAACATTTTTATAAATTGAAACTTTCAACACAGTCTTATTTTAGTATGAATGTTGAGATGGGAAGAGACAGAAAAAGTGAAATGTTTCCTGATCCCCATAGAGAAGAGACTCAGCAGAACCACTGTGGTCTGCAGGCTTCTTTGTGAGTTTTGTTTGCTTGTTTGATTTTTGTCAATTGTGGGGCTTGAACTCTGGGCCTGGGCACTGTCCCTGAGCTCTTCAGCTCAAGGCTAGTGCTTTAATCTGTGAGCCACAGTGCCACTTCTGGGTTTTTCTGGCAGTTAACTGGGTACTTTGGCTGGCTTTAAACTTTGATTCTCAGATCTTAGCCTCCTGAGTAGCTAAGATTATAGGTGTGAGGTACCATCACCAGGCTGCTGCTCTGTTACTATGCAGGTTCTGGATCAAGAACTTCAAGTTCTTACTTCAATTTTTTCTTCTCTTGTCTGTTACTCTGCCATTTGAACATAGCCCCAGTTCCTGGTCTTTGTTGGTTAATGAGAGATATTATGATTTTCTAATATTCAGAGCAACGATTATAAAACCCAGCATTTTACTTACTTGAATAAATTAAGAGACAGGACCTAGTGAGATGGAAAACAAATTTTTTTTCAAGTTGCTATCCTGTTCTAATGCATAAGTCTGGTATTTTGCTTACACACAAATATGTATTTTACCAGTTTCTATTCTATTTTTGCTTAGCTTACAACCACCACTGCCATTTCATAGATTTTGTTGTTGTTGTTTGCGGTGCTTGAACTCTGTGCCTGGGCTGTTCCTCAGATCTTCAGTTCAATGCCAGTGCTCTACTACTTTTGATTTGGCCAGTCCTGGGCTTGAACTCAGGGACTGAGCACTGTCCTTATATTTTCTCAAGGCTAGGGCTCTACCACTTCAGCCTCAGCACCACTTCCAGCATTTTTCTATGTATGTGATATTGAGGAATTGAACCCAGGTCTTCGTGCACGCTAGGCAAGCACTCTACCACTAGGCCAAACTCCCAGCCCAAAATTATTCATCATTACTATTAGCTATCTTCTTTTTTTATCATTGATTCGTCATGTTGCTTGGACTTTGGGCCTGGACTGTCCCTGTCCTCTTCAGCTCAAGGCTAGCGCTCTTCCTCTACAGCTCCATTTTTGGTTTCTGGTAGTTAATTGGTGATGTAAGTCTCACAAACATATGTGTCCAGGCTGGCTTTGGGCTTTGAACCAAGATCCTCCAATCTCAGCCGCCATAGTAGGTAGAATTACATGCTTCAGCCAGCAGTGCCTGACTGTTTGATGTCTCTGTCTCTGTCTCTCTGTCTCTGTCTGTCTCTGTCTGTGTGCCTCTCTCTCTCTCTCTGTCTGTCTCTGTCTCTCTGTCTCTCTGTCTCTCTGTCTCTGTCTCTCTGTCTCTGTCTCTCTCTCTCTGTCTCTCTGTCTCTCTGTCTCTGTCTCTCTCTCTCTCTCTCTCTCTATGTCACTCTCTCTCTCTTTTGGTTGTAAGACTTTAATTGTGCACCTGGGCAGTGTCCCTGGGCTCTTCAGCTCAAGGCTACAACCTTAAACACCTTGAGCCACAGTGTCACTTCTGGTTTTCTGGTGCTTAAGTGGAAGTAACAGTTTCATGGACTTTAGTGTCTGGCCTGGCTTTGAACTGTGATCCTCAGAACCCAACCTTCTGAGATCATTTCCAGCTTATTTTTGGTGTAAGTGGTACAGAGTAATTGAACACAGGGCTTTGTGCATACTAGGAAAGCAAACTACCACTAGTGTGCACTCCAGCCTTAGATAAGGGCTTTCTTTTTCTTTTTCTTTTTTTCACTCATGGGGCTAGAACTCTGGGCCTGGATGTTTACCTTAAGCTCTTCAGCTCAAGGCAAGAGCTCTACCACTTGAGGCACATTGTCATTTTGAATTTTCTGGATGATTTGGAAATAAGATTCTCACAGATTTTTATGCCTGGGCCGTCTTTGAACCTCGATCCTCCAGGGTAGCTAGGATTACCAGGGTGAGCCACCAGTCACGGGCATTAAATTATTATTTTTTGCATGTCCTATGGCTTCAACTCATGGCCAGAGCACTGTCCTAGGGCTTGCTCAAGGATAGCACTTTACTTCAGCCAGCCAACTCCCGGTCCAAATAGGCCACTCTTGAAGCTAGAATTACAGAGATCTGCCATAATACTGGCATGTCGTTATCTAAGTATATAATTTTTCTTCTATTTTTGATGGCTTTTCCTTAGTGTACATATTTCCTACATATTTTATGGAAAACTTCCTTCCCACTGGGGCCATAAGTTAAGCCTAGTGGAAGAGTTCTTGCCGAGCATGAATGAAGACCCAAGTTCAATTCCTCAGCACAACATAGATAAAAAAAGATAAAAGTGGTGCTGTGGCACATGTGATAGAACTTGCGCCTTAAGAATAAACAAAAACAAAAACGAGGATCGTGCTCAGGTCCTGAGTCTAAGCCCAGTACTGGCAAAAAAAAATTCTGCCCAAAGTAGACATTTAAACTCATTGTACTTTTCAAAAAATTTGTTGTCAAGGTGATATACAAAGAGATTTCTGTTACATATGTAATGAGTACATTTCTTGTAAACACTGTTACCCCCTTCCCCCTTTTCTTTTTCCCTTCCCCCCAAGTCATAAATTTCATTTACAACAAATATGTATGTATTTTCATTCCTGAAAAAAATAGTTTAAAATGTGTTCAAATAAATGATTTAGGTTGATATGTTTATCAAAATCGATTACTTGAACTCTAAAATAAACATTCTAGGTAATTTTTCTCATAAAATTGTAGTAATGCTATAAAAATAATAAAAAAGGAATTTTAGTTATTAATTTCTTATGTTTTACCTTTAACATTATTACACTAAGCATACTGTTTATACTATTAATACAGACAGCATGAAATATGATTATGTAAAAAAATTAAATGATTAAAAATAGTAAGGTTGCGGGCCAGTAGTTTGGCTTGGTGGCACAGACTCTGGACTGGCAAAAAAGAAGTAGGGTTAGATAAAACAGATTTATTTCCAAATGTGTGGAAAATGGTATGATTTCTTGTTTGGCTAGTCCTGGGGCTTGAACTGAGGGACCAGGAACTGTCCTTGGCCACATTTGTTCAAGGGGGGCACTCTGACACCTGAGCCACAGTGCCCCATCTGCTTTTTCTGTGTATGCAGTGCCGAGGAATTGAATCAAGGTCTTCTTGTATACTAGGCGAGCACTCTACAACTAGGCCACATTCAAAGCCAAAGTAGATTTTTGATGCTATTGTGGAGTTTTAATTTTCTTAAATATTTGTACAAAGCACAATGGATATATAAACAGACTTGAACTCACAGAACAGAGTCCCACATAATATTACAGTTACTCTGGCACTTCTCCCGATTGACAAAACACATTTCCAGGCATCTGCTCTGTCCTTAAGCTTTGGTAGCTGACTTGTCTTTCCATGGAGGCCTGGCCTGGATTCCTGGTGATTCCATGCATTTCATAGTTCCCTGTATATCCAGTAAGGTTGTCTTCTATGGGACCAGACCTGTCTGGTTCTTGGCCCACCCAGGACCTATGTGTCTGAGGTCTCACATTATAAGTGGAAAATAAAACACAGTATAATAAGCACTGAAGAACTGCACACCATAATATTAACAATGAGAGTTTAATAGTTAGCAAAGTAAATACAATGAATACTTGACAAGAATCATGAGAGCAAGATAAAGAGACGTCTTTTTAGGAAGGGGACAGGGAAGCTCTAAATCCAGACTGGCCTCCAAGTTGCCTTCAGACAGTAATTCTCCTTCAGAGTCTTCAGAAGGGTCTCCTTCCTCATGAGAAACAGAATGTCCTTCCTGAGTTAAGAGGGGGATGGATTCTGGTTTGTCGAATGGAGATTGAGTCTTTTGTAGGGAGATGGATGGGTCTGGATATTCTGTGAGGATGGATTCATTTTCCTCCAATGAATCCAGTATTGAGAGTACACTTGCTGCTTCCCATGGTGACATTTTCCATGAGCCCAGCGTGTGCCCCTTCAGCTTGCACAATAAGTGGAGTGTTACTCTGACTCACATGGACTGACTCTGGGTGGAGTGTGAAAGGAAACGGAAGGAAATCTGGCTGCTCTTTTTCTTCCTCCATAGTATCTGCAGGTTCAACTGTGTCACACATGGGGTTCAGAGCAAAAGGTATATCCACAGGACTCTAAACCTGTTTGGTAATTTCTACAGAAGGCCCATGGTTTCTGGAGAGCCGTGATGATTCTCAGTCTCCATCAGTCACCAGCTCCATTGGTGGGTTTTTCATCCGGAGTTCAGGATAAGCTCTTCCACGATGACCCAAACCTAAGAATGGAAATAGGTACAGAGTGGACAGAGTGGACTCTGCAAGTTGAAGTGCCACTCAACTTCCATGAGGATCTAATGGAGGAACCTGTAGAACTGGAGTTTGGACTGAACACTGAGGAGGTGTAGGGTCTTTCTAATGAGTGCTTATTCCCAAGTCCTTTCAGAGGACAGACATTACCTGGCTGACACCACCCATAAAGGGCATTTTGCCAAGCTCTGTAGAAGTAAGGGCCAACCAATATCTAGACCACATGGGCTTCCTACTCACAGGCTCTGAGGCACCCACACCAGGACTTCTACTTTTTCTTGGTCTTACTGGTAGCACATTCCTCCAGCTGGTCAAAAAGTATGTGTTTAGAAGAGCAGGTCCAAAGCCGACATGTGGAGCCTCATATAGAGCTTGAGTTGTGTCAGGGTGTGGCAGTTCTTGAACTCGTAGAAATCACTGGGGTAGAAGTCCATTCACATCGTATAGATGGAACACATGATGCTGTGGGCACATTCGGTACAAGGAAAGTGAGAGCCTTCTCTCTCCATCCTGAGCCTTTTACCAAAGCCCCTTTCTTGCAGGACTCTAATGCTGTGGCTGTCCTGCAGAGATGTGCACTTATGTGCTGGGAGGGGGGTAAGAGACACTCGAGAACAGGATGACTTTTACACCCCACTTCCAGAAGCTTCTGAGAGAAGCCTCTATGCATCTGTCCAAAGTAAACGCATCTTAAATTAACTAAGTAAATGCTCTAAATAAATCAATAAGTGAATGCTCTAAATAAAGAACTAAATGCTCATTCCTCTAATCTTAGCCACCCAGCAGGCTGAGCTCTGAAGATCACAGTGGAAAGCCAGTCTAGTCAGTAAAAGTCTAAAGGCACTTGTCTTCAATTAGGCAGCAAAAAGCCAGAACTTGACCTATGACTCAAATGGTACAGTGCTAATTTTTGAACACCAAAGGGATGGCATTTAGACCTGGGTTCAGGTTCAAGTGGCAGCACTGGACCACACACCAAAATGTAAATGCTTTCAGGTTCTAACAGGCAAAGCTATCACAATCCCTCCCTGATGGCTCAAACGTGATTCAGCCCCCAGCTTTTCCTCTGACTCCAGTATTTCACAGGCCTCCGCCATTAGTACTGACACCTCATTTCTTACTGGGAAATGGGATTTCCTAGGATGTCACCTAGGTGAGGGCTGCAGTTGGGAGCCCTTTACTCATGCCTGAAATCCAACTTCTCAGTAAGCACACTTTTGAGACTCCAGTAGCTTGTGAGGGAAATGAAATGGCATGGTGTCCCAGTCATAATGAAGTAGTTTGTGCACTTGTATCATGCTTAGCTCCCCTGTGAACACCCCAGTGAACCAAACAGGCTCAGAGAGGAGCCAAGTTTTCCAAGACTTGGCCAGGAGGGGTGAGCAAACCTGGGTTTGGAGGGGGAACACTCACTTTTTCAAGAGAATTTCCAGCAACTACCACATTGTCCTCCACTATTTGAAATTGTGCAGGAAGTTTCCCACATAAAAGAGATCACCTTTCTGGTAGGCAGCGATCAGCTTTGTCAGCAGCATCTCCAACAGGCCTTCCTCCAGGATCCATAGGTTCCAAGGCTCATTCAGAGTCTGAGCTGACTTACCATCACATTATGTTGGCAAAACAGTGGATATTTCAAACGTAGGAATGGGACCACACTTCACACTGAGGAATTGGAATAGAGTAGATTGGAAATGACCCACTCTAATCTCAGTAGAGTCACTTGAAAGCACACAAGAAGGTTGTAGTGTGTGGGCAGGATGATGGGTTCAAATAGGTTTCCTCTCAATATACCTCATCTGAGTTGCCCTGGAGTTTCCTGGCTTTCTTCCTAGAGAAATGCCGGATATACGGGAATTTTGGCTTGGCACTGGTCCAGAATCTACTTCTTCAAGTGAGAGATCCATATCTCTCATGCCTGAGATCCGAGCCTCCTGACCGTTGGCAACAGCACAGCAACATTTTTCTTCCTCCTGAGCCACAGACCAAGGGAGCTGGCTTGAGCTGGTTGTCACATGCAGTGGCTTGGTTACCAGGGTTCCATATTCTGTTCCATTGTGAGGTAGGTAGGGTCACCTTTCAAGGCCCAATGACCAAAGCTCCTTGCTCACAGAAGACCTCCCCAAAGACATACTGGAGGCTGAATCTCCCTTCCCACCTCACATATGGATGTAGTAAACAGCACACCTTTTTGTTCAAATCCCAAGTCATTAACTAGGCGTAAGTGCTAGCCTGGTCTCAAGCTCAAGGAGCCTTTCTTAGTTAAGATCCAAACTTAACTGTCACTATTCCCCTTACCCTTCACAAGACATTTTGCTTCACAGTGCCTTCTCAGCTTGCATTTTGCCTCTTGCACATTTTCTTTGCTAGTCCTGGGACTTGACCTCAGAGCCTGACCATTGTTCTTCGGCTTTGTTTAGGCTATAGCTGTCCCACCAAGCCACAGCACCACTTCCAACGTTTTCTATGTATATGGTACTGCAGAATCAAACCGGACTCTTTTTGTGTGGTAGCCAAGCACTCTACAAATAGATGAAACACCCAGGCCATCTTGCACATATTATTCACTTCAATCTACTAGGACGTTGTTAGGTTTCTGTATCGTAATCTATTTTTCTTCCTGATGAATATCTGTGCTGTCATCTGTAAAAATGCAAGTGGGAAAATCACAGAAGCATTGGTGACATTAAAAAAAAGCCTTACAGACATAGATAAGTGTTCATTCTTTGTAGGAGAAAGGATATTTTGATATGATGATGATGACTATTTATAAATACTTTATCGGGGTTTAGAGTTTGGCCCAGTGGTAGAGTGCTTGCCTAGCATCCATGAAGATCTAGGTTTGAGTCCTTAATATCACACAGATATAAAAATCCATATGGCAATGCGGCTCAAGTGGCAGAGGGCTAGACTTGGGAAAAGCCAAGAGCAGTGCTCAGGCCCTGAGTTCAAGCCCCAGGAATGGTGTAGTAGTGATCCCTCCTGACCACATCCCCTCCAGCATCTGTTGTCATTCGTTTTCCTGATCCTGGCCATTCTAACTGGAGTGAGGTGGAATCTTAGACTTGTTTTGATTTGCATTTCTTTTATGACCAGAGATGTTGAGCATTTCTTCATGTGTCTATAGGCCATTTCTGTTTCTTCTTCAGAGAAGACTCTCTTTAAGTCTTTGGCCCATTTTGTAATGGGATGGGTGTTACTTTGGAGGTTAGTTTTGGAGTGATTCAATTTTTTGAGTTGTTGATATATTTTAGATATGAGGCCTTGTTCCGTTGTTTGGGTGGTGAAGATCTTCTCCCACTCTGTTGGCTTCCTGATTAGTTTACTAGCTATATCCGTTGCCATACAAAAGCTCTGCAGTTTAATGCAGTCCCACGTATCCAGCCTTTCTCTGATTTGTTGTGATTCTTGGTCCTTATTAAGAAAGTTTCGACCTGTACCAAGGAGGCCTAGTGTATCTCCTACTCCTTCCTGAAAACTTTTCAGTGTGTCAGCTTTTATCTCCACGTCTTTGATCCATTTGGAGTTAATTCTAGTGCAAGGTGACAAAGAAGGATCCAACTTTAGTTTTCTGCAGGTGTTTAACCAGTTCTGCCAGCACAACTTGTTGAAGAGGCTATCTTTCTTCCATTCTATTTTTTTGGCTCCCTGGTCAAAGATTAGGTGGCCATAGGTCTGTGGTTTAATATCTGGGTCCGCAGTTCTACTCCATTGGACTTCAGGCCTGTTCTTGTGCCAGTACCAAGCTGTTTTGAGAATTATAGCTCTGTAATAGAGCCTTAAGTTTGGAATTGAAATTCCTCCAGCGCTGTTCTTTCTGCTAAGAAGTGTTTTTGCTATACGGGGTCTTTTATTATTCCATATGAAATTTTGAATTGCCTCTTCTATGTCTTTAAAGAATGACATTGGGATGTTGATGGGTATTACATTGAATTTGTAGATAGCCCTTGGCAAGATTGTCATTTTCACAATGTTGATTCTTCCAATCCAGGAGCATGGGAGGTTTTTCCATTTCCTTAGTTCTGCTTTAATTTCCGTTTTTAGGGTTTTAAAGTTTTCATCTAAACGGTCCTTTACATTCTTAGTTAAGCTAATTGCTAGGTACTTTATTTTCTTTGAGGCTATTGTGAAAGGATTTTCTTTCCTGATTATTGCCTCGTTCCTCTCAGTGTTGGCGTAAAGTAAGGCAGTTGATTTGTGAGGGTTGATTTTATGGCCTGCTACCCTTCCAAAGCTTTGAATCAGCTCAAGGAGCTTGGGAGTAGAGTCTATAGGATTCTTTAAATACAGAATCATGTCATCTGCAAAGAGGGATAGTTTTATTTCCTCTTTCCCTACTTGGATCCCCTTTATGCTTGCTTCTTGCCATATTGCACTGCCTAGGAATTCTAGTACTATGTTAAAAAGGAGTGGAGAGAGTGGGCATCCTTGTCTCGTTCCTGATTTTAGAGGGAATGGCTTTAGATTTTCACCATTAAGTATAATACTAGCAGTGGGTTTCTCATACACAGCCTTTATTACATTGAGAAATGTTCCATGGATTCCTAGTTTCTCCACATCTTTTAACATAAAGGGGTTTTGGATCTTGTCAAATGCCTTTTCCGCATCTATTGAGACAATCATGTGATTTTATCCCTGCTCCTGTTGATGTGTTGAATTATATTAATTGATTTGTGTATGTTGAACCAGCTTTGCCTCCCTGTGATGAATCCAGTTTGATCATAGTGTATTTTTTTTTGATGAGTTGTTGTAGACGGTTGGCCAGTATTTTGTTGAGAAGTTTTGCATCGATGTTCATCAAAGAAATGGGTCTATAGATCTCTTTCTTTGATGAATCTCTGTCTGGTTTGGGGATGAGGGATATGCTGGTTTCACAGAATCAGTTTAGTAAAGAACCTTCATTTTCAATTTCGTTGAAGAGCTTGAGGAGTATTGGTGTGAGCTCTGCTTTGAAGACCTTATAGAATTCAGCTGTGAATCCATCTGGCCCTGGGCTCTTTTTAAGTGGAAGTTGTCTAATTTCCATTTCTATTTCAGAGCTTGAAATAGGCCTGTTGAGTTGGGTTAGCTCTTCTTGGTTCAGTGTGTGTATGTTAATATTGTCTAGGAATTCATCCATTTCTTCTAGATTCTCAAATTTGTTGGCGTAAAGGTTTGAGAAGTATTCTCTCATGATATTCTGGATCTTGGTAATTTCTGTCGTGATATTACCATTTTCATGTGCGATTTTGTTTATTTCGATAAGCTCTCTTCTTTTTTTGGTAAGATTTGCTAAGGGCTTGTCAATTTTGTTAATTATTTCAAGAACCAACTCCTTGTTTTGTTGATTCTTTCTATAGTTTTTTTATTCCAAATCATTTAATTCTGCTTTGATTTTAATAATTTGCTTTCTCCTAATGGGTTTAGGGTTGGTTTGTTGCTCTTTTTCCAGGAGGTTAAGGTGAGACATTAACTAGTTGGTTTGCCATTTTTCCAACTTGCTGTTGTAGGCACTCAGCGCTATAAATTTTCCTCTGAGTACTGCCTTTGTTGTGTCCCTAAGGAGTTGATATTTGTGTGCTCCTTATTGTTAAATTTCATAAACAGTTGGATATCTGTTCTGATCTCTTCGATTACCCATTGTTTTTGATTCAACAATGTGTGGTTCAGTCTCCATGAGTTACAGGGTTTTCTTTGGTGGAGATGTGTGTTCAGCTCCAATTTGATGCCTTTATGGTCTGAGAGTGTGCATGGAATAATTTCAGTGTTTCTGAATCTGTCCAGGTTTGCTTTATGGCCTAAGATGTGGTCTATTTTGGAAAATGTTCCATGTGCTGCTGAGAAAAACGTATATTGTGGTGTTACTGGGTGGAATATTCTGCAGATGTCTGTTAGATCTAGTTGGTCTATAAAGTTGTTCAGTTCTAAGGTTTCTCTGTTGAGTTTTTGCCTTGTTGATCTGTCCATAGGTGAGAGTGGTGTGTTAAACTCACCAACAATCACTGTATTTCGATCTATGTATGGTTTCAGTGTAAGTAAAGTTTGCTTGATGAAGTTTGGAGCTCCGGGATTGGGTGTGTAAATATTTAGGATCGTTATGTCTTCCTGGAGGAAAGATCCCTTTAGTAGTATGTAGTAACCTTCTTCGTCTTTTCTTACTAATTTTAGTTTGAAGTCTATTGTATCTGATATGAGGATGGCAACTCTAGCCTGTTTATGGGGGCAGTTAGCTTGATAGAGTTTATTCCAACCTCTCACTTTCAAAAGATGATTGTTTTTGGGTAAGATGTGTCTCTCAAAGTCAGCAGAACGATGGCTCTTGCTTTTTGATCCAACTAGACAACCTATGCCGTTTAATTGGAGAGTTAAGTCCATTGATATTGAGAGTTAGGATTGAGAGATATTTATTAGTTCCTACCATTTTTAAAAGCTTTTAGTAGGGCCTGTGTCTTGACAGTTCTTGTGGTCCTTAGATGGTATGCTGTTTAGGTGCCATTTCTTTCCCTATATTGCATTTATTTTGGTTTTCTATGTATAGAGCATCTTTGAGAATTCTCTGTAGTGTTGGTTTTGTTTCGACATATTGTTGCAGCTTTTCCCTGGAATGGAATGTTTTTATTTTTCCCTCAGTTTTGAATGAGAGCTTAGCTGGCTACAGTATTCTTGGTTGGTAGTTATTTGATTTAAGGGCATGACATATATGCTTCCAGTCACTTCGTGCTTGCATGGTCTCTGCTGAGAAATCTGGGGTTATTCTGATTGGTTTGCCTTTGTAGGTTACTGATCCCTTTTCCCTGGATACCTTTAGGATCTTTCCTTTCGTTTCTATTGATCCAGTTCGGATCACAATGTGGCGGTGGGATGTTCTTTTCTGGTCAGGTCTGTTTGGGGTTCTAAAAGCTTCTCG
This sequence comes from Megascapheus bottae, assembly GCF_031878675.1. Classification (NCBI taxonomy): domain Eukaryota; kingdom Metazoa; phylum Chordata; class Mammalia; order Rodentia; family Geomyidae; genus Megascapheus; species Megascapheus bottae. The sequence continues at coordinate 816,250 of NW_028327580.1, read as the reverse complement.
TATGTGGATGGGCCTGCCCTTCTGGATATTTGGGAAATTCTCTGAGATGATTCCCTGAAGTATATTTCCAATACCATTGACCTCTTTCTCCATGCCCTCCTCAATACCAACTAGCCTTAAATTAGGCTTCCTAATTGTATCTTGGACCTCCTGAAGCGCTCTCTCATATTTCCTAGATTTGGATTGACTCATTTTCTGTTCTTTATAATACCTAAATTATCTTCAGCCACGGAAATTCTCTCCTCTGCAATGTCTAACCTGCTATCAAAGCTATCTACTTTATTTTTCATCTCCCTTGTTCCTAATTGCTCACTTTTGATGCCTTGCATCCCTTGTTTTAGATCATGTATGGATTTCTTTATCTCCTTGATTTCCTTTTGAGTGGTTAGCTCAGTAGCTTTATTTTCTTTGGACATTTGCTGGAGTTTGGTCACGTTTTTATTTGTGGATTCTTTGAATTCATCCATCTTTCTTTGAAAAACCTTTATTATGGCCTCCTTTATGGCTTCTTCTTTTTCACTTATCACCTTGTTTTTGCTTTCCTCTTGTTCAGGTATGGCTTCCTCCATTATCTCTTTCTTTATATTTTCACATTTTTCATTAATGATGTTTATCAATTGCATTTGTGCAGCAATTGGAAGACTCTCCTCTAGGTTTGCCAGTGACTGTTCCATTGTCTGTTTACATTGGGTGGGGGATGTTGTTTCTTGATTTGACATTTTTCTTGAGTTTCTTGTTCTGCCCATTTGAAAATGGGAGCAAGATTACTACTAAATACGATTATAGTTTTTCAGATATAACCAACCTAGACCTCTGTAGCTGGCAGACACTAGATGTTCACAAGTTTTGATTGGTATTATCACTCTTTCTTTTTGTGCACTTACAGACCAGCCTAATACAACCACTGATAAGTGATTTATACCCAAAACAATAAGCCTCTCAATCCAATCTCTATTGTCTTTAAGTCCCTCTGAGCCTAGAGAATAATTAACCACCTACATATACAATATTGCTCAACAGCCATCAAGTGTAGATCCGTGCAGTATAAGGGTTGAAAGACGAGCAGAGGTCCAGAGATAGAAAAAAAGAATGAGAGAGGTCAGGGGAGGTGCAAGAGGATTAACGTAGGAGTGTAAGAATATTGTAGTAATGAAGAAAACTTATAGCATAAGGATAACTGACATAAGTTGGTAAGTAGGTAGCATATTTGAATACAAAGTTTGGAAAGTATTAGAATAAAACTTATGTGTTGCTGCACGACTAGCTCTTAGCCCAACCAGTGGCCTCACAGTGGACCATGGGATGGATCTGTTTTTCTTGTCTACGTTGAGGAAAAGGGGTATTTCACAAGATGCAGAAGCGAAGATTTCAGAAGCAAATGCTGTGAGTGAATTAGCTCGTAAAAAGCATTTTTATTTTCTTTTATCTTTCTGCCAGTCTTGGGGCTTGAATTCAGGGCCTGAGCACTGTCCTCGGGTTTTCTCAAGTCTAGCCCTCTGCCACTTGAGCCACAGTGCCACATCTAGATTTTCTATCTATGTGGTACTGAGCAATCAAACCCAGATCTTCATGGATGCTAGGCAAGCACTCTACCACTATGCCAAACTCTCAACCCTGACATAGTAATTATAAAGTCATCATCATCATCATCATATCCAAATATCCTTTCTCCTACAAAGAATGAACACTTAACTGTGTCTAATGCTTTTTTTTAATTTCACTAATTCTTCTGTGTTTTTCCCTCTTGCATTTTTTCCACATGACAGCAAAGCTAATCATCAGGAAAAAATTGATTAGGATACAGAAACCTAATAATATCCTAGTAGATTGACGTCAAAACTATGTGCAAGATGCCCTGTGTGTTTGACCTAGTGGGAGAGTCCTTGGCTACAAAGCAGTAAGCCTCAGGTTTGATTCCTCATTACCACATACATAGAAAACGCTTCAAGTGGTGCTGTGGCTTGGTGGGACAGCTAAAGACTACAGAAAGCCCAAGAACAATGTTCCCACTCTGAGGTCAAGTCCCAAGACAAGCAAAAACAAAAAAATTCGACAAGGGGCAAAATGCAGGCAGAGAAAGCACTGTGAAGCAAATGTTTTGTAAAGGATGAGGGCAATATTGACCCTTAAGTTTGGATCTTACCTAAGAAAGGCTCCTTGAGCCTGAGACCAGACTGGTAGTTGGGCCTAGTGGAAGACATTGGGATTGGACAAATAAGGTGTGCTGTATACTACATCCACATGTATATTGTGAGACTGGAGGAGAGATTCAGCCTCCAGTATGTCTTTGGTGAGGTCTTTTGTGAGCAAGGATCTTTGGTCATTGGGCCCTGAAAGGTGACCCTGCCTCCCTCACAATGGAACAGAATATGGAACCCTGGTAACCAAGCCACTGTAACTAACAATCAGCTCAAGCCAGCTCACTTGGCCTGTGGCTGAGGAGGAAGAAAGATGTTGCTGTGCTGTTGCCAAAGGTCAGGAAACTCGAGTCTCAGGCATGGAAGTTGTGGATGTCTTACTCGAAGATGTACATGCTAGATCATTGCCAAGCCACAAATCCAGTATAACAGAAGTTTCTCTAAGAAGAAGGCCAGGAAAATGCAGGGCAACCAGATGAGGTAAATTTCTAAGAAGAAATGTATTTGACCCCATCATCCTCCCCACACACTACAACTTTCTTTTTTTTTCATTTTTTATTGTAATTAGTAAAAGGGTTAGATGATATTTGCCAGATAGAAGGTGCATTAATTCACATACATTGATACCCTTTCCCATGTCTTGGTACCCATTTCCCTCCAACCCCACACCCCCCACCCGTCTTGGTTTTCCCCCCTTCCCTATCAAATTTCAAATATCCAAATACAAATAAATTCAATATATCAGATAACAACGTGAGATACTATACCAATACGGGATAACCAAGGGACAGCAAACGAGATGAGAGACAACATAGTACATTAAGGACAACAATCATTCATTATATGGCTTTTGTGTCAATATCCTGGAGGTCCTTTCAATTAGCTTCACATTATATGGCCTTATATATGGCCTTTTGCTCTATTGACAATCTCTGCTAGTAGAGCCCAAGGTTTCTACTGATTATGAAGAATGAGGGAAACCACTGAGCCTAAGTTCCTTTGAGTCTGGCTTACTTCACTTAATATGATTTGTTCTAAGTCTTTCCATTTCCTAACAAATGGGGCGATGTCATTCTTTCTGACAGCAGCATAGAATTCCATTGTGTACAAATACCACAACTTGTTGATCCACTCATCAACTGAGGGACATCTGGGTTGGTTCCATATCTTTGCTATGGTGAATAGTGCTGCAATGAACATTGTTGTGCTAGTGGGTTTAGTATGCCCTTGTTTCTGGATTGTTGGGTAAATGCCAAGTACTGGAATTGCTGGGTCATAGGGGAGTTGTATGTTTAGCCTTTTGAGGCACTGCCGCACTGCTTTCCATAGTGGTTGAACGAGTTTGCACTCCCACCAACAGTGTAGTAGTGATCCCTCCTGACCACATCCCCTCCAGCATCTGTTGTCATTCGTTTTCCTGATCCTGGCCATTCTAACTGGAGTGAAGTGGAATCTTAGACTTGTTTTTTTATTTGCATTTCTTTTATGACCAGAGATGTTGAGCATTTCTTCATGTGTCTATAGGCCATTTCTGTTTCTTCTTCAGAGAAGACTCTCTTTAAGTCTTTGGCCCATTTTGTAATGGGATGGGAGTTACTTTGGAGGTTAGTTTTGGAGTGATTCAATTTTTTGAGTTGTTGATATATTTTAGATATGAGGCCTTGTTCCGTTGTTTGGGTGGTGAAGATCTTCTCCCACTCTGTAGGCTTCCTGATTAGTTTACTAGCTATATCCGTTGCCATACAAAAGCTCTGCAGTTTAATGCAGTCCCACTTATCCAGCCTTTCTCTGATTTGTTGTGATTCTTGGTCCTTATTAAGAAAGTTTCGACCTGTACCAAGGAGGCCTAGTGTATCTCCTATTCCTTCCTGTAAACTTTTCAGTGTGTCAGCTTTTACCTCCACGTCTTTGATCCATTTGGAGTTAATTCTAGTGCAAGGTGACAAAGAAGGATCCAACTTTAGTTTTCTGCAGGTGTTTAACCAGTTCTGCCAGCACAACTTGTTGAAGAGGCTATCTTTCTTCCATTCTATTTTTTTGGCTCCCTGGTCAAAGATTAGGTGGCCATAGGTCTGTGGTTTAATATCTGGGTCCGCAGTTCTACTCCATTGGACTTCAGGCCTGTTCTTGTGCCAGTACCAAGCTGTTTTGAGAATTATAGCTCTGTAATAGAGCCTTAAGTTTGGAATTGAAATTCCTCCAGCGCTGTTCTTTCTGCTAAGAAGTGTTTTTGCTATACGGGGTCTTTTATTATTCCATATGAAATTTTGAATTGCCTCTTCTATGTCTTTAAAGAATGACATTGGGATGTTGATGGGTATTACATTGAATTTGTAGATAGCCCTTGGCAAGATTGTCATTTTCACAATGTTGATTCTTCCAATCCAGGAGCATGGGAGGTTTTTCCATTTCCTTAGTTCTGCTTTAATTTCCGTTTTTAGGGTTTTAAAGTTTTCATCTAAACGGTCCTTTACATTCTTAGTTAAGCTAATTGCTAGGTACTTTATTTTCTTTGAGGCTATTGTGAAAGGATTTTCTTTCCTGATTATTGCCTCGTTCCTCTCAGTGTTGGCGTAAAGTAAGGCAGTTGATTTGTGAGGGTTGATTTTATGGCCTGCTACCCTTCCAAAGCTTTGAATCAGCTCAAGGAGCTTGGGAGTAGAGTCTATAGGATTCTTTAAATACAGAATCATGTCATCTGCAAAGAGGGATAGTTTTATTTCCTCTTTCCCTACTTGGATCCCCTTTATGCTTGCTTCTTGCCATATTGCACTGCCTAGGAATTCTAGTACTATGTTAAAAAGGAGTGGAGAGAGTGGGCATCCTTGTCTCGTTCCTGATTTTAGAGGGAATGGCTTTAGATTTTCACCATTAAGTATAATACTAGCAGTGGGTTTCTCATACACAGCCTTTATTACATTGAGAAATGTTCCATGGATTCCTAGTTTCTCCACATCTTTTAACATAAAGGGGTTTTGGATCTAGTCAAATGCCTTTTCCGCATCTATTGAGACAATCATGTGATTTTATCCCTGCTCCTGTTGATGTGTTGAATTATATTAATTGATTTGTGTATGTTGAACCAGCTTTGCCTCCCTGTGATGAATCCAGTTTGATCATAGTGTATTTTTTTTTGATGAGTTGTTGTAGACGGTTGGCCAGTATTTTGTTGAGAAGTTTTGCATCGATGTTCATCAAAGAAATGGGTCTATAGATCTCTTTCTTTGATGAATCTCTGTCTGGTTTGGGGATGAGGGATATGCTGGCTTCACAGAATCAGTTTAGTAAAGAACCTTCATTTTCAATTTCGTTGAAGAGTTTGAGGAGTATTGGTGTGAGCTCTGCTTTGAAGACCTTATAGAATTCAGCTGTGAATCCATCTGGCCCTGGGCTCTTTTTAAGTGGAAGTTGTCTAATTTCCATTTCTATTTCAGAGCTTGAAATAGGCCTGTTGAGTTGGGTTAGCTCTTCTTGGTTCAGTGTGTGTATGTTAATATTGTCTAGGAATTCATCCATTACTTCTAGATTCTCAAATTTGTTGGCGTAAAGGTTTGAGAAATATTCCCTCATGATATTCTGGATCTTGGTAATTTCTGTCGTGATATTACCATTTTCATCTGCGATTTTGTTTATTTCGATATGCTCTCTTCTTTTTTTGGTAAGATTTGCTAAGGGCTTGTCAATTTTGTTAATTCTTTCAAGAACCAACTCCTTGTTTTGTTGATTCTTTCTATAGTTTTTTTATTCCAAATCATTTAATTCTGCTTTGATTTTAATAATTTGCTTTCTCCTAATGGGTTTAGGGTTGGTTTGTTGCTCTTTTTCCAGGAGGTTAAGGTGAGAAATTAACTAGTTGGTTTGCCATTTTTCCAACTTGCTGTTGTAGGCACTCCGCGCTATAAATTTTCCTCTGAGTACTGCCTTTGTTGTGTCCCTAAGGAGTTGATATTTGTGTGCTCCTTATTGTTAAATTTCATAAACAGTTGGATATCTGTTCTGATCTCTTCGATTACCCTTTGTTTTTGATTCAACAATGTGTGGTTCAGTCTCCATGAGTTACAGGGTTTTCTTTGGTGGAGATGTGTGTTCAGCTCCAATTTGGTGCCTTTATGGTCTGAGAGTGTGCATGGAATAATTTCAGTGTTTCTGAATCTGTCCAGGTTTGCTTTATGGCCTAAGATGTGGTCTATTTTGGAAAATGTTCCATGTGCTGCTGAGAAAAACGTATATTGTGGTGTTACTGGGTGGAATATTCTGCAGATGTCTGTTAGATCTAGTTGGTCTCTAAAGTTGTTCAGTTCTAAGGTTTCTCTGTTGAGTTTTTGCCTTGTTGATCTGTCCATAGGTGAGAGTGGTGTGTTAAACTCACCAACAATCACTGTATTTCGATCTATGTATGGTTTCAGTGTAAGTAAAGTTTGCTTGATGAAGTTTGGAGCTCCGGGATTGGGTGTGTAAATATTTAGGATCATTATGTCTTCCGGGAGGAAAGATCCCTTTAGTAGTATGTAGTAACCTTTTTTGTCTTTTCTTACTAATTTTAGTTTGATGTCTATTGTATCTGATATGAGGATGGCAACTCTAGCCTGTTTATGGGGGCAATTAGCTTGATAGAGTTTATTCCAACCTCTCACTTTCAAAAGATGATTCTTTTTGGGTAAGATGTGTCTCTCGCAGTCAGCAGAACGATGGCTCTTGCTTTTTGATCCAACTAGACAACCTATGCCGTTTAATTGGAAAGTTAAGTCCATTGATATTGAGAGTTAGGATTGAGAGATATTTATTAGTTCCTACCATTTTTAAAAGCTTTTAGTAGGGCCTGTGTCTTGACAGTTCTTGTGGTCCTTAGATGGTATGCTGTTTAGGTGCCATTTCTTTCCCTATATTGCATTTATTTTGGTTTTCTATGTATAGAGCATCTTTGAGAATTCTCTGTAGTGTTGGTTTTGTTTCGACATATTGTTGCAGCTTTTCCCTGGAATGGAATGTTTTTATTTTTCCCTCAGTTATGAATGAGAGCTTAGCTGGCTACAGTATTCTTGGTTGGTAGTTATTTGATTTAAGGGCATGACATATATGCTTCCAGTCACTTCGTGCTTGCATGGTCTCTGCTGAGAAATCTGGGGTTATTCTGATTGGTTTGCCTTTGTAGGTTACTGATCCCTTTTCCCTGGATACCTTTAGGATCTTTCCTTTCGTTTTTATTGATCCAGTTCGGATCACAATGTGGCGGTGGGATGTTCTTTTCTGGTCAGGTCTGTTTGGGGTTCTAAAAGCTTCTCGTATCTGGATGGGCCTGCCCTTCTGGATATTTGGGAAATTCTCTGAGATGATTCCCTGAAGTATATTTCCAATACCATTGACCTCTTTCTCCACGCCCTCCTCAATACCAACTAGCCTTAAATTAGGCTTCCTAATTGTATCTTGGACCTCCTGAAGCGCTCTCTCATATTTCCTAGATTTGGATTGACTCATTTTCTGTTCTTTATAATACCTAAATTATCTTCAGCCACGGAAATTCTCTCCTCTGCAATGTCTAACCTGCTATCAAAGCTATCTACTTTATTTTTCATCTCCCTTGCTTCTAATTGCTCACTTTTGATGCCTTGCATCCCTTGTTTTAAATCATGTATGGATTTCTTTATCTCCTTGATTTCCTTTTGAGAGGTTAGCTCAGTAGCTTTATTTTCTTTGGACATTTGCTGGAGTTTGGTCACGTTTTTATTTGTGGATTCTTTGAATTCATCCATCTTTCTTTGAAAAACCTTTATTATGGCCTCCTTTATGGCTTCTTCTTTTTCACTTATCACCTTGTTTTTGCTTTCCTCTTGTTCAGGTATGGCTTCCTCCATTATCTCTTTCTTTATATTTTCACATTTTTCATTAATGATGTTTATCAATTGCATTTGTGCAGCAATTGGTAGACTCTCCTCTAGGTTTGCCAGTGACTGTTCCATTGTCTGTTTACATTGGGTGGGGGATGTTGTTTCTTGATTTGACATTTTTCTTGAGTTTCTTGTTCTGCCCATTTGAAAATGGGAGCAAGATTACTACTAAATACGATTATAGTTTTTCAGATATAACCAACCTAGTCCTCTGTAGCTGGCAGACACTAGATGTTCACAAGTTTTGATTGGTATTATCACTCTTTCTTTTTGTGCACTTACAGACCAGCCTAATACAACCACTGATAAGTGATTTATACCCAAAACAATAAGCCTCTCAATCCAATCTCTATTGTCTTTAAGTCCCTCTGAGCCTAGAGAATAATTAACCACCTACATATACAATATTGCTCAACAGCCATCAAGTGTAGATCCGTGCAGTATAAGGGTTGAAAGACGAGCAGAGGTCCAGAGATAGAAAAAAAGAATGAGAGAGGTCAGGGGAGGTGCAAGAGGATTAACGTAGGAGTGTAAGAATATTGTAGTAATGAAGAAAAGTTATAGCATAAGGATAACTGACATAAGTTGGTAAGTAGGTAGCATATTTGAATACAAAGTTTGGAAAGTATTAGAATAAAACTTATGTGTTGCTGCACGACTAGCTCTTAGCCCAACCAGTGGCCTCACAGTGGACCATGGGATGGATCTGTTTTTCTTGTCTACGTTGAGGGAAAGGGGTATTTCACAAGATGCAGAAGCGAAGATTTCAGAAGCAAATGCTGTGAGTGAATTAGCTCGTAAAAAGCATTTTTATTTTCTTTTATCTTTCTGCCAGTTGGGGCTTGAATTCAGGGCCTGAGCACTGTCCTCGGGTTTTCTCAAGTCTAGCCCTCTGCCACTTGAGCCACAGTGCCACATCTAGATTTTCTATCTATGTGGTACTGAGCAATCAAACCCAGATCTTCATGGATGCTAGGCAAGCACTCTACCACTATGCCAAACTCTCAACCCTGACATAGTAATTATAAAGTCATCATCATCATCATCATCATCATATCCAAATATCCTTTCTCCTACAAAGAATGAACACTTAACTGTGTCTAATGCTTTTTTTTTAATTTCACTAATTCTTCTGTGTTTTTCCCTCTTGCATTTTTTCCACATGACAGCAAAGCTAATCATCAGGAAAAAATTGATTAGGATACAGAAACCTAATAATATCCTAGTAGATTGACGTCAAAAATATGTGCAAGATGCCCTGTGTGTTTGACCTAGTGGGAGAGTCCTTGGCTACAAAGCAGTAAGCCTCAGGTTTGATTCCTCATTACCACATACATAGAAAACGCTGCAAGTGGTGCTGTGGCTCGGTGGGACAGCTAAAGACTACAGAAAGCCCGAGAACAATGTTCACACTCTGAGGTCAAGTCCCAAGACTAGCAAAAACAAAAAAAATTCGACAAGGGGCAAAATGCAGGCAGAGAAGGCACTGTGAAGCAAATGTTTTGTAAAGGATGAGGGCAATATTGACCCTTAAGTTTGGATCTTACCTAAGGAAGGCTCCTTGAGCCTGAGACCAGACTGGTAGTTGGGCCTAGTGGAAGACATTGGGATTGGACAAATAAGGTGTGCTGTATACTACATCCACATGTATATTGTGAGACTGGAGGAGAGATTCAGCCTCCAGTATGTCTTTGGTGAGGTCTTTTGTGAGCAAGGATCTTTGGTCATTGGGCCCTGAAAGGTGACCCTGCCTCCCTCACAATGGAACAGAATATGGAACCCTGGTAACCAAGCCACTGTAACTAACAATCAGCTCAAGCCAGCTCACTTGGCCTGTGGCTCAGGAGGAAGAAAGATGTTGCTGTGCTGTTGCCAAAGGTCAGGAAACTCGAGTCTCAGGCATGGAAGTTGTGGATGTCTTACTCGAAGAAGTACATGCTAGATCATTGCCAAGCCACAAATCCAGTATAATAGAAGTTTCTCTAAGAAGAAGGCCAGGAAAATGCAGGGCAACCAGATGAGGTAAATTTCTAAGAAGAAATGTATTTGACCCCATCATCCTCCCCACACACTACAACTTTCTTTTTTTTTCATTTTTTATTGTAATTACTAAAAGGGTTAGATGATATTTGCCAGATAGAAGGTGCATTAATTCACATACATTGATACCCTTTCCCATGTCTTGGTACCCATTTCCCTCCAACCCCACACCCCCCACCCGTCTTGGTTTTCCCCCCTTCCCTATCAAATTTCAAATATCCAAATACAAATAAATTCAATATATCAGATAACAAAGTGAGATACTATACCAATACGGGATAACCAAGGGACAGCAAGCGAGATGAGAGACAACATAGTACATTAAGGACAACAATCATTCATTATATGGCTTTTGTGTCAATATCCTGGAGGTCCTTTCAATTAGCTTCACATTATATGGCCTTATATATGGCCTTTTGCTCTATTGACAATCTCTGCTAGTAGAGCCCAAGGTTTCTACTGATTATGAAGAATGAGGGAAACCACTGAGCCTAAGTTCCTTTGAGTCTGGCTTACTTCACTTAATATGATTTGTTCTAAGTCTTTCCATTTCCTAACAAATGGGGCGATGTCATTCTTTCTGACAGCAGCATAGACTTCCATTGTGTACAAATACCACAACTTGTTGATCCACTCATCAACTGAGGGACATCTGGGTTGGTTCCATATCTTTGCTATGGTGAATAGTGCTGCAATGAACATTGTTGTGCTAGTGGGTTTAGTATGCCCTTGTTTCTGGATTGTTGGGTAAATGCCAAGTACTGGAATTGCTGGGTCATAGGGGAGTTGTATGTTTAGCGTTTTGAGGCACTGCCGCACTGCTTTCCATAGTGGTTGAACGAGTTTGCACTCCCACCAACAGTGTAGTAGTGATCCCTCCTGACCACATCCCCTCCAGCATCTGTTGTCATTCGTTTTCCTGATCCTGGCCATTCTAACTGGAGTGAGGTGGAATCTTTGACTTGTTTTGATTTGCATTTCTTTTATGACCAGAGATGAGCATTTCTTCATGTGTCTATAGGCCATTTTTGTTTCTTCTTCAGAGAAGACTCTCTTTAAGTCTTTGGCCCATTTTGTAATGGGATGGGTGTTACTTTGGAGGTTAGTTTTGGAGTGATTCAATTTTTTGAGTTGTTGATATATTTTAGATATGAGGCCTTGTTCCGTTGTTTGGGTGGTGAAGATCTTCTCCCACTCTGTAGGCTTCCTGATTAGTTTACTAGCTATATCCGTTGCCATACAAAAGCTCTGCAGTTTAATGCAGTCCCACTTATCCAGCCTTTCTCTGATTTGTTGTGATTCTTGGTCCTTATTAAGAAAGTTTCGACCTGTATCAAGGAGGCCTAGTGTATCTCCTATTCCTTCCTGTAAACTTTTCAGTGTGTCAGCTTTTACCTCCACGTCTTTGATCCATTTGGAGTTAATTCTAGTGCAAGGTGACAAAGAAGGATCCAACTTTAGTTTTCTGCAGGTGTTTAACCAGTTCTGCCAGCAAAACTTGTTGAAGAGGCTATCTTTCTTCCATTCTATTTTTTTGGCTCCCTGGTCAAAGATTAGGTGGCCATAGGTCTGTGGTTTAATATCTGGGTCCGCAGTTCTACTCCATTGGACTTCAGGCCTGTTCTTGTGCCAGTACCAAGCTGTTTTGAGAATTATAGCTCTGTAATAGAGCCTTAAGTTTGGAATTGAAATTCCTCCAGCGCTGTTCTTTCTGCTAAGAAGTGTTTTTGCTATACGGGGTCTTTTATTATTCCATATGAAATTTTGAATTGCCTCTTCTATGTCATTAAAGAATGACATTGGGATGTTGATGGGTATTACATTGAATTTGTAGATAGCCCTTGGCAAGATTGTCATTTTCACAATGTTGATTCTTCCAATCCAGGAGCATGGGAGGTTTTTCCATTTCCTTAGTTCTGCTTTAATTTCCGTTTTTAGGGTTTTAAAGTTTTCATCTAAACGGTCCTTTACATTCTTAGTTAAGCTAATTGCTAGGTACTTTATTTTCTTTGAGGCTATTGTGAAAGGATTTTCTTTCCTGATTATTGCCTCGTTCCTCTCAGTGTTGGCGTAAAGTAAGGCAGTTGATTTGTGAGGGTTGATTTTATGGCCTGCTACCCTTCCAAAGCTTTGAATCAGCTCAAGGAGCTTGGGAGTAGAGTCTATAGGATTCTTTAAATACAGAATCATGTCATCTGCAAAGAGGGATAGTTTTATTTCCTCTTTCCCTACTTGGATCCCCTTTATGCTTGCTTCTTGCCATATTGCACTGCCTAGGAATTCTAGTAATATGTTAAAAAGGAGTGGAGAGAGTGGGCATCCTTGTCTCGTTCCTGATTTTAGAGGGAATGGCTTTAGATTTTCACCATTAAGTATAATACTAGCAGTGGGTTTCTCATACACAGCCTTTATTACATTGAGAAATGTTCCATGGATTCCTAGTTTCTCCACATCTTTTAACATAAAGGTGTTTTGGATCTAGTCAAATGCCTTTTCCGCATCTATTGAGACAATCATGTGATTTTATCCCTGCTCCTGTTGATGTGTTGAATTATATTAATTGATTTGTGTATGTTGAACCAGCTTTGCCTCCCTGTGATGAATCCAGTTTGATCATAGTGTATTTTTTTTTGATGAGTTGTTGTAGACGGTTGGCCAGTATTTTGTTGAGAAGTTTTGCATCGATGTTCATCAAAGAAATGGGTCTATAGATCTCTTTCTTTGATGAATCTCTGTCTGGTTTGGGGATGAGGGATATGCTGGCTTCACAGAATCAGTTTAGTAAAGAACCTTCATTTTCAATTTCGTTGAAGAGTTTGAGGAGTATTGGTGTGAGCTCTGCTTTGAAGACCTTATAGAATTCAGCTGTGAATCCATCTGGCCCTGGGCTCTTTTTAAGTGGAAGTTGTCTAATTTCCATTTCTATTTCAGAGCTTGAAATAGGCCTGTTGAGTTGGGTTAGCTCTTCTTGGTTCAGTGTGTGTATGTTAATATTGTCTAGGAATTCATCCATTACTTCTAGATTCTCAAATTTGTTGGCGTAAAGGTTTGAGAAGTATTCCCTCATGATATTCTGGATCTTGGTAATTTCTGTCGTGATATTACCATTTTCATCTGCGATTTTGTTTATTTCGATATGCTCTCTTCTTTTTTTGGTAAGATTTGCTAAGGGCTTGTCAATTTTGTTAATTCTTTCAAGAACCAACTCCTTGTTTTGTTGATTCTTTCTATAGTTTTTTTATTCCAAATCATTTAATTCTGCTTTGATTTTAATAATTTGCTTTCTCCTAATGGGTTTAGGGTTGGTTTGTTGCTCTTTTTCCAGGAGGTTAAGGTGAGAAATTAACTAGTTGGTTTGCCATTTTTCCAACTTGCTGTTGTAGGCACTCCGCGCTATAAATTTTCCTCTGAGTACTGCCTTTGTTGTGTCCCTAAGGAGTTGATATTTGTGTGCTCCTTATTGTTAAATTTCATAAACAGTTGGATATCTGTTCTGATCTCTTCGATTACCCTTTGTTTTTGATTCAACAATGTGTGGTTCAGTCTCCATGAGTTACAGGGTTTTCTTTGGTGGAGATGTGTGTTCAGCTCCAATTTGGTGCCTTTATGGTCTGAGAGTGTGCATGGAATAATTTCAGTGTTTCTGAATCTGTCCAGGTTTGCTTTATGGCCTAAGATGTGGTCTATTTTGGAAAATGTTCCATGTGCTGCTGAGAAAAACGTATATTGTGGTGTTACTGGGTGGAATATTCTGCAGATGTCTGTTAGATCTAGTTGGTCTCTAAAGTTGTTCAGTTCTAAGGTTTCTCTGTTGAGTTTTTGCCTTGTTGATCTGTCCATAGGTGAGAGTGGTGTGTTAAACTCACCAACAATCACTGTATTTCGATCTATGTATGGTTTCAGTGTAAGTAAAGTTTGCTTGATGAAGTTTGGAGCTCCGGGATTGGGTGTGTAAATATTTAGGATCATTATGTCTTCCGGGAGGAAAGATCCCTTTAGTAGTATGTAGTAACCTTTTTTGTCTTTTCTTACTAATTTTAGTTTGATGTCTATTGTATCTGATATGAGGATGGCAACTCTAGCCTGTTTATGGGGGCAATTAGCTTGATAGAGTTTATTCCAACCTCTCACTTTCAAAAGATGATTCTTTTTGGGTAAGATGTGTCTCTCGCAGTCAGCAGAACGATGGCTCTTGCTTTTTGATCCAACTAGACAACCTATGCCGTTTAATTGGAAAGTTAAGTCCATTGATATTGAGAGTTAGGATTGAGAGATATTTATTAGTTCCTACCATTTTTAAAAGCTTTTAGTAGGGCCTGTGTCTTGACAGTTCTTGTGGTCCTTAGATGGTATGCTGTTTAGGTGCCATTTCTTTCCCTATATTGCATTTATTTTGGTTTTCTATGTATAGAGCATCTTTGAGAATTCTCTGTAGTGTTGGTTTTGTTTCGACATATTGTTGCAGCTTTTCCCTGGAATGGAATGTTTTTATTTTTCCCTCAGTTATGAATGAGAGCTTAGCTGGCTACAGTATTCTTGGTTGGTAGTTATTTGATTTAAGGGCATGACATATATGCTTCCAGTCACTTCGTGCTTGCATGGTCTCTGCTGAGAAATCTGGGGTTATTCTGATTGGTTTGCCTTTGTAGGTTACTGATCCCTTTTCCCTGGATACCTTTAGGATCTTTCCTTTCGTTTTTATTGATCCAGTTCGGATCACAATGTGGCGGTGGGATGTTCTTTTCTGGTCAGGTCTGTTTGGGGTTCTAAAAGCTTCTCGTATCTGGATGGGCCTGCCCTTCTGGATATTTGGGAAATTCTCTGAGATGATTCCCTGAAGTATATTTCCAATACCATTGACCTCTTTCTCCACGCCCTCCTCAATACCAACTAGCCTTAAATTAGGCTTCCTAATTGTATCTTGGACCTCCTGAAGCGCTCTCTCATATTTCCTAGATTTGGATTGACTCATTTTCTGTTCTTTATAATACCTAAATTATCTTCAGCCACGGAAATTCTCTCCTCTGCAATGTCTAACCTGCTATCAAAGCTATCTACTTTATTTTTCATCTCCCTTGCTTCTAATTGCTCACTTTTGATGCCTTGCATCCCTTGTTTTAGATCATGTATGGATTTCTTTATCTCCTTGATTTCCTTTTGAGAGGTTAGCTCAGTAGCTTTATTTTCTTTGGACATTTGCTGGAGTTTGGTCACGTTTTTATTTGTGGATTCTTTGAATTCATCCATCTTTCTTTGAAAAACCTTTATTATGGCCTCCTTTATGGCTTCTTCTTTTTCACTTATCACCTTGTTTTTGCTTTCCTCTTGTTCAGGTATGGCTTCCTCCATTATCTCTTTCTTTATATTTTCACATTTTTCATTAATGATGTTTATCAATTGCATTTGTGCAGCAATTGGTAGACTCTCCTCTAGGTTTGCCAGTGACTGTTCCATTGTCTGTTTACATTGGGTGGGGGATGTTGTTTCTTGATTTGACATTTTTCTTGAGTTTCTTGTTCTGCCCATTTGAAAATGGGAGCAAGATTACTACTAAATACGATTATAGTTTTTCAGATATAACCAACCTAGTCCTCTGTAGCTGGCAGACACTAGATGTTCACAAGTTTTGATTGGTATTATCACTCTTTCTTTTTGTGCACTTACAGACCAGCCTAATACAACCACTGATAAGTGATTTATACCCAAAACAATAAGCCTCTCAATCCAATCTCTATTGTCTTTAAGTCCCTCTGAGCCTAGAGAATAATTAACCACCTACATATACAATATTGCTCAACAGCCATCAAGTGTAGATCCGTGCAGTATAAGGGTTGAAAGACGAGCAGAGGTCCAGAGATAGAAAAAAAGAATGAGAGAGGTCAGGGGAGGTGCAAGAGGATTAACGTAGGAGTGTAAGAATATTGTAGTAATGAAGAAAAGTTATAGCATAAGGATAACTGACATAAGTTGGTAAGTAGGTAGCATATTTGAATACAAAGTTTGGAAAGTATTAGAATAAAACTTATGTGTTGCTGCACGACTAGCTCTTAGCCCAACCAGTGGCCTCACAGTGGACCATGGGATGGATCTGTTTTTCTTGTCTACGTTGAGGGAAAGGGGTATTTCACAAGATGCAGAAGCGAAGATTTCAGAAGCAAATGCTGTGAGTGAATTAGCTCGTAAAAAGCATTTTTATTTTCTTTTATCTTTCTGCCAGTTGGGGCTTGAATTCAGGGCCTGAGCACTGTCCTCGGGTTTTCTCAAGTCTAGCCCTCTGCCACTTGAGCCACAGTGCCACATCTAGATTTTCTATCTATGTGGTACTGAGCAATCAAACCCAGATCTTCATGGATGCTAGGCAAGCACTCTACCACTATGCCAAACTCTCAACCCTGACATAGTAATTATAAAGTCATCATCATCATCATCATCATCATCATCATATCCAAATATCCTTTCTCCTACAAAGAATGAACACTTAACTGTGTCTAATGCTTTTTTTTAATTTCACTAATTCTTCTGTGTTTTTCCCTCTTGCATTTTTTCCACATGACAGCAAAGCTAATCATCAGGAAAAAATTGATTAGGATACAGAAACCTAATAATATCCTAGTAGATTGACGTCAAAAATATGTGCAAGATGCCCTGTGTGTTTGACCTAGTGGGAGAGTCCTTGGCTACAAAGCAGTAAGCCTCAGGTTTGATTCCTCATTACCACATACATAGAAAACGCTGCAAGTGGTGCTGTGGCTCGGTGGGACAGCTAAAGACTACAGAAAGCCCGAGAACAATGTTCACACTCTGAGGTCAAGTCCCAAGACTAGCAAAAACAAAAAAAATTCGACAAGGGGCAAAATGCAGGCAGAGAAGGCACTGTGAAGCAAATGTTTTGTAAAGGATGAGGGCAATATTGACCCTTAAGTTTGGATCTTACCTAAGGAAGGCTCCTTGAGCCTGAGACCAGACTGGTAGTTGGGCCTAGTGGAAGACATTGGGATTGGACAAATAAGGTGTGCTGTATACTACATCCACATGTATATTGTGAGACTGGAGGAGAGATTCAGCCTCCAGTATGTCTTTGGTGAGGTCTTTTGTGAGCAAGGATCTTTGGTCATTGGGCCCTGAAAGGTGACCCTGCCTCCCTCACAATGGAACAGAATATGGAACCCTGGTAACCAAGCCACTGTAACTAACAATCAGCTCAAGCCAGCTCACTTGGCCTGTGGCTCAGGAGGAAGAAAGATGTTGCTGTGCTGTTGCCAAAGGTCAGGAAACTCGAGTCTCAGGCATGGAAGTTGTGGATGTCTTACTCGAAGATGTACATGCTAGATCATTGCCAAGCCACAAATCCAGTATAATAGAAGTTTCTCTAAGAAGAAGGCCAGGAAAATGCAGGGCAACCAGATGAGGTAAATTTCTAAGAAGAAATGTATTTGACCCCATCATCCTCCCCACACACTACAACTTTCTTTTTTTTTCATTTTTTATTGTAATTACTAAAAGGGTTAGATGATATTTGCCAGATAGAAGGTGCATTAATTCACATACATTGATACCCTTTCCCATGTCTTGGTACCCATTTCCCTCCAACCCCACACCCCCCACCCGTCTTGGTTTTCCCCCCTTCCCTATCAAATTTCAAATATCCAAATACAAATAAATTCAATATATCAGATAACAAAGTGAGATACTATACCAATACGGGATAACCAAGGGACAGCAAGCGAGATGAGAGACAACATAGTACATTAAGGACAACAATCATTCATTATATGGCTTTTGTGTCAATATCCTGGAGGTCCTTTCAATTAGCTTCACATTATATGGCCTTATATATGGCCTTTTGCTCTATTGACAATCTCTGCTAGTAGAGCCCAAGGTTTCTACTGATTATGAAGAATGAGGGAAACCACTGAGCCTAAGTTCCTTTGAGTCTGGCTTACTTCACTTAATATGATTTGTTCTAAGTCTTTCCATTTCCTAACAAATGGGGCGATGTCATTCTTTCTGACAGCAGCATAGACTTCCATTGTGTACAAATACCACAACTTGTTGATCCACTCATCAACTGAGGGACATCTGGGTTGGTTCCATATCTTTGCTATGGTGAATAGTGCTGCAATGAACATTGTTGTGCTAGTGGGTTTAGTATGCCCTTGTTTCTGGATTGTTGGGTAAATGCCAAGTACTGGAATTGCTGGGTCATAGGGGAGTTGTATGTTTAGCGTTTTGAGGCACTGCCGCACTGCTTTCCATAGTGGTTGAACGAGTTTGCACTCCCACCAACAGTGTAGTAGTGATCCCTCCTGACCACATCCCCTCCAGCATCTGTTGTCATTCGTTTTCCTGATCCTGGCCATTCTAACTGGAGTGAGGTGGAATCTTAGACTTGTTTTGATTTGCATTTCTTTTATGACCAGAGATGAGCATTTCTTCATGTGTCTATAGGCCATTTTTGTTTCTTCTTCAGAGAAGACTCTCTTTAAGTCTTTGGCCCATTTTGTAATGGGATGGGTGTTACTTTGGAGGTTAGTTTTGGAGTGATTCAATTTTTTGAGTTGTTGATATATTTTAGATATGAGGCCTTGTTCCGTTGTTTGGGTGGTGAAGATCTTCTCCCACTCTGTAGGCTTCCTGATTAGTTTACTAGCTATATCCGTTGCCATACAAAAGCTCTGCAGTTTAATGCAGTCCCACTTATCCAGCCTTTCTCTGATTTGTTGTGATTCTTGGTCCTTATTAAGAAAGTTTCGACCTGTATCAAGGAGGCCTAGTGTATCTCCTATTCCTTCCTGTAAACTTTTCAGTGTGTCAGCTTTTACCTCCACGTCTTTGATCCATTTGGAGTTAATTCTAGTGCAAGGTGACAAAGAAGGATCCAACTTTAGTTTTCTGCAGGTGTTTAACCAGTTCTGCCAGCAAAACTTGTTGAAGAGGCTATCTTTCTTCCATTCTATTTTTTTGGCTCCCTGGTCAAAGATTAGGTGGCCATAGGTCTGTGGTTTAATATCTGGGTCCGCAGTTCTACTCCATTGGACTTCAGGCCTGTTCTTGTGCCAGTACCAAGCTGTTTTGAGAATTATAGCTCTGTAATAGAGCCTTAAGTTTGGAATTGAAATTCCTCCAGCGCTGTTCTTTCTGCTAAGAAGTGTTTTTGCTATACGGGGTCTTTTATTATTCCATATGAAATTTTGAATTGCCTCTTCTATGTCATTAAAGAATGACATTGGGATGTTGATGGGTATTACATTGAATTTGTAGATAGCCCTTGGCAAGATTGTCATTTTCACAATGTTGATTCTTCCAATCCAGGAGCATGGGAGGTTTTTCCATTTCCTTAGTTCTGCTTTAATTTCCTTTTTTAGGGTTTTAAAGTTTTCATCTAAACGGTCCTTTACATTCTTAGTTAAGCTAATTTCTAGGTACTTTATTTTCTTTGAGGCTATTGTGATAGGATATTCTTTCCTGATTATTGCCTCGTTCCTCTCACTGTTGGCGTAAAGTAAGGCAGTTGATTTTGAGGGTTGATTTTATGGCCTGCTACCCTTCCAAAGCTTTGAATCAGCTCAAGGAGCTTGGGAGTAGAGTCTATAGGATTCTTTAAATACAGAATCATGTCATCTGCAAAGAGGGATAGTTTTATTTCCTCTTTCCCTACTTGGATCCCCTTTATGCTTGCTTCTTGCCATATTGCACTGCCTAGGAATTCTAGTACTATGTTAAAAAGGAGTGGAGAGAGTGGGCATCCTTGTCTCGTTCCTGATTTTAGAGGGAATGGCTTTAGATTTTCACCATTAAGTATAATATTAGCAGTGGGTTTCTCATACACAGCCTTTATTACATTGAGAAATGTTCCATGGATTCCTAGTTTCTCCACATTTTTTAACATAAAGGGGTTTTGGATCTAGTCAAATGCCTTTTCCGCATCTATTGAGACAATCATGTGATTTTATCCCTGCTCCTGTTGATGTGTTGAATTATATTAATTGATTTGTGTATGTTGAACCAGCTTTGCCTCCCTGTGATGAATCCAGTTTGATCATAGTGTATATTTTTTTGATGAGTTGTTGTAGACGGTTGTCCAGTATTTTGTTGAGAAGTTTTGCATCGAAGTTCATCAAAGAAATGGGTCTATAGATCTCTTTCTTTGATGAATCTCTGTCTGGTTTGGGGATGAGGGATATGCTGGCTTCACAGAATCAGTTTAGTAAAGAACCTTCATTTTCAATTTCGTTGAAGAGCTTGAGGAGTATTGGTGTGAGCTCTGCTTTGAAGACCTTATAGAATTCAGCTGTGAATCCATCTGGCCCTGGGCTCTTTTTAAGTGGAAGTTGTCTAATTTCCATTTCTATTTCAGAGCTTGAAATAGGCCTGTTGAGTTGGGTTAGCTCTTCTTGGTTCAGTGTGTGTATGTTAATATTGTCTAGGAATTCATCCATTTCTTCTAGATTCTCAAATTTGTTGGCGTAAAGGTTTGAGAAGAATTCCCTCATGATATTCTGGATCTTGGTAATTTCTGTCGTGATATTACCATTTTCATCTGCGATTTTGTTTATTTCGATATGCTCTCTTCTTTTTTTGTAAGATTTGCTAAGGGCTTGTCAATTTTGTTAATTCTTTCAAGAACCAGCTCCTTGTTTTGTTGATTCTTTCTATAGTTTTTTTATTCCAAATCATTTAATTCTGCTTTGATTTTAATAATTTGCTTTCTCCTAATGGGTTTAGGGTTGGTTTGTTGCTCTTTTTCCAGGAGGTTAAGGTGAGACATTAACTAGTTGGTTTGCCATTTTTCCAACTTGCTGTTGTAGGCACTCCGCGCTATAAATTTTCCTCTGAGTACTGCCTTTGTTGTGTCCCTAAGGAGTTGATATTTGTGTGCTCCTTATTGTTAAATTTCATAAACAGTTGGATATCTGTTCTGATCTCTTCGATTACCCGTTGTTTTTGATTCAACAATGTGTGGTTCAGTCTCCATGAGTTACAGGGTTTTCTTTGGTGGAGATGTGTGTTCAGCTCCAATTTGATGCCTTTATGGTCTGAGAGTGTGCATGGAATAATTTCAGTGTTTCTGAATCTGTCCAGGTTTGCTTTATGGCCTAAGATGTGGTCTATTTTGGAAAATGTTCCATGTGCTGCTGAGAAAAACGTATATTGTGGTGTTACTGGGTGGAATATTCTGCAGATGTCTGTTAGATCTAGTTGGTCTATAAAGTTGTTCAGTTCTAAGGTTTCTCTGTTGAGTTTTTGCCTTGTTGATCTGTCCATAGGTGAGAGTGGTGTGTTAAACTCACCAACAATCACTGTATTTCGATCTATGTATGGTTTCAGTGTAAGTAAAGTTTGCTTGATGAAGTTTGGAGCTCCGGGATTGGGTGTGTAAATATTTAGGATTGTTATGCCTTCCGGGAGGAAAGATCCCTTTAGTAGTATGTAGTAACCTTCTTTGTCTTTTCTTACTAATTTTAGTTTGAAGTCTATTGTATCTGATATGAGGATGGCAACTCTAGCCTGTTTATGGGGGCAGTTAGCTTGATAGAGTTTATTCCAACCTCTCACTTTTAAAAGATGATTGTTTTTGGGTAAGATGTGTCTCTCGAAGTCAGCAGAACGATGGCTCTTGCTTTTTGATCCAACTAGACAACCTATGCCGTTTAATTGGAGAGTTAAGTCCATTGATATTGAGAGTTAGGACTGGGAGATATTTATTAGTTCCTACCATTTTTAAAAGCTTTTAGTAGGGCCTGTGTCTTGACAGTTCTTGTGGTCCTTAGATGGTATGCTGTTTAGGTGCCATTTCTTTCCCTATATTGCATTTATTTTGGTTTTCTATGTATAGAGCATCTTTGAGAATTCTCTGTAGTGTTGGTTTTGTTTCGACATATTGTTGCAGCTTTTCCCTGGAATGGAATGTTTTTATTTTTCCCTCAGTTATGAATGAGAGCTTAGCTGGCTACAGTATTCTTGGTTGGTAGTTATTTGATTTAAGGGCATGACATATATGCTTCCAGTCACTTCGTGCTTGCATGGTCTCTGCTGAGAAATCTGGGGTTATTCTGATTGGTTTGCCTTTGTAGGTTACTGATCCCTTTTCCCTGGATACCTTTAGGATCTTTCCTTTCGTTTCTATTGATCCAGTTCGGATCACAATGTGGCGGTGGGATGTTCTTTTCTGGTCAGGTCTGTTTGGGGTTCTAAAAGCTTCTCGTATCTGGATGGGCCTGCCCTTCTGGATATTTGGGAAATTCTCTGAGATGATACCCTGAAGTATATTTCCAATACCATTGACCTCTTTCTCCACGCCCTCCTCAATACCAACTAGCCTTAAATTAGGCTTCCTAATTGCATCTTGGACCTCCTGAAGCGCTCTCTCATATTTCCTAGATTTGGATTGACTCATTTTCTGTTCTTTATAATACCTAAATTATCTTCAGCCACGGAAATTCTCTCCTCTGCAATGTCTAACCTGCTATCAAAGCTATCTACTTTATTTTTCATCTCCCTTGCTTCTAATTGCTCACTTTTGATGCCTTGCATCCCTTGTTTTAGATCATGTATGGATTTCTTTATCTCCTTGATTTCCTTTTGAGAGGTTAGCTCAGTAGCTTTATTTTCTTTGGACATTTGCTGGAGTTTGGTCACGTTTTTATTTGTGGATTCTGTGAATTCATCCATCTTTCTTTGAAAAACCTTTATTATGGCCTCCTTTATGGCTTCTTCTTTTTCACTTATCACCTTGTTTTTGCTTTCCTCTTGTTCAGGTATGGCTTCCTCCATTATCTCTTTCTTTATATTTTCACATTTTTCATTAATGATGTTTATCAATTGCATTTGTGTAGCAATTGGAAGACACTCCTCTAGGTAGCCAGTGACTATTCCATTGTCTGTTTACATTGGGTGGGGGATGTTGTTTCTTGATTTGACATTTTTCTTGAGTTTCTTGTTCTGCCCATTTGAAAATGGGAGCAAGATTACTACTAACTACGATTATAGTTTTTCAGATATAACCAACCTAGACCTCTGTAGCTGGCAGACACTAGATGTTCACAAGTTTTGATTGGTATTATCACTCTTTCTTTTTGTGCACTTACAGACCAGCCTAATACAACCACTGATAAGTGATTTATACCCAAAACAATAAGCCTCTCAATCCAATCTCTATTGTCTTTAAGTCCCTCTGAGCCTAGAGAATAATTAACCACCTACATATACAATATTGCTCAACAGCCATCAAGTGTAGATCCGTGCAGTATAAGGGTTGAAAGACGAGCAGAGGTCCAGAGATAGAAAAAAAGAATGAGAGAGGTCAGGGGAGGTGCAAGAGGATTAACGTAGGAGTGTAAGAATATTGTAGTAATGAAGAAAAGTTATAGCATAAGGATAACTGACATATGTTGGTAAGTAGGTAGCATATTTGAGTACAAAGTTTGGAAAGTATTAGAATAAAACTTATGTGTTGCTGCACGACTAGCTCTTAGCCCAACCAGTGGCCTCACAGTGGACCATGGGATGGATCTGTTTTTCTTGTCTACGTTGAGGGAAAGGGGTATTTCACAAGATGCAGAAGCGAAGATTTCAGAAGCAAATGCTGTGAGTGAATTAGCTCATAAAAAGCATTTTTATTTTCTTTTATCTTTCTGCCAGTCTTGGGGCTTGAATTCAGGGCCTGAGCACTGTCCTCGGGTTTTCTCAAGTCTTGCCCTCTGCCACTTGAGCCACAGTGCCACATCTAGATTTTCTATCTATGTGGTACTGAGCAATCAAACCCAGATCTTCAAGGATGCTAGGCAAGCACTCTACCACTATGCCAAACTCTCAACCCTGACATAGTAATTATAAAGTCATCATCGTCATCATCATCATCATATCCAAATATCCTTTCTCCTACAAAGAATGAACACTTAACTGTGTCTAATGCTTTTTTTTAATTTCACTAATTCTTCTGTGTTTTTCCCTCTTGCATTTTTTCCACATGACAGCAAAGCTAATCATCAGGAAAAAATTGATTAGGATACAGAAACCTAATAATATCCTAGTAGATTGACGTCAAAAATATGTGCAAGATGCCCTGTGTGTTTGACCTAGTGGGAGAGTCCTTGGCTACAAAGCAGTAAGCCTCAGGTTTGATTCCTCATTACCACATACATAGAAAACGCTGCAAGTGGTGCTGTGGCTCGGTGGGACAGCTAAAGCCTAAAGAAACCCCAAGAACAATGTTCACACTCTGAGGTCAAGTCCCAAGACTAGCAAAAACAAAAAAAATTCGACAAGGGGAAAAATGCAGGCAGAGAAGGCACTGTGAAGCAAATGTTTTGTAAAGGATGAGGGCAATATTGACCCTTAAGTTTGGATCTTACCTAAGAAAGGCTCCTTGAGCCTGAGACCAGACTGGTAGTTGGGCCTAGTGGAAGACATTGGGATTGGACAAATAAGGTGTGCTGTATACTACATCCACATGTATATTGTGAGACTGGAGGAGAGATTCAGCCTCCAGTATGTCTTTGGTGAGGTCTTTTGTGAGCAAGGATCTTTGGTCATTGGGCCCTGAAAGGTGACCCTGCCTCCCTCACAATGGAACAGAATATGGAACCCTGGTAACCAAGCCACTGTAACTAACAATCAGCTCAAGCCAGCTCACTTGGCCTGTGGCTGAGGAGGAAGAAAGATGTTGCTGTGCTGTTGCCAAAGGTCAGGAAACTCGAGTCTCAGGCATGGAAGTTGTGGATGTCTTACTCGAAGATGTACATGCTAGATCATTGCCAAGCCACAAATCCAGTATAACAGAACTTTCTCTAAGAAGAAGGCCAGGAAAATCCAGTGCAACCAGATGAGGTAAATTTCTAAGAAGAAATGTATTTGACCCCATCATCCTCCCCACACACTACAACTTTCTTTTTTTTTCATTTTTTTATTGTAATTAGTAAAAGGGTTAGATGATATTTGCCAGATAGAAGGTGCATTAATTCACATACATTGATACCCTTTCCCATGTCTTGGTACCCATTTCCCTCCAACCCCACACCCCCCACCCATCTTGGTTTTACCCCCTTCCCTATCAAATTTCAAATATCCAAATACAAATAAATTCAATATATCAGATAACAACGTGAGATACTATACCAATACGGGATAACCAAGGGACAGCAAGCGAGATGAGAGACAACATAGTACATTAAGGACAACAATCATTCATTATATGGCTTTTGTGTCAATATCCTGGAGGTCCTTTCAATTAGCTTCACATTATATGGCCTTATATATGGCCTTTTGCTCTATTGACAATCTCTGCTAGTAGAGCCCAAGGTTTCTACTGATTATGACGAATGAGTGAAACCACTGAGCCTAAGTTCCTTTGAGTCTGGCTTACTTCACTTAATATGATTTGTTCTAAGTCTTTCCATTTCCTAACAAATGGGGCGATGTCATTCTTTCTGACAGCAGCATAGAATTCCATTGTGTACAAATACCACAACTTGTTGATCCACTCATCAACTGAGGGACATCTGGGTTGGTTCCATATCTTTGCTATGGTGAATAGTGCTGCAATGAACATTGTTGTGCTAGTGGGTTTAGTATGCCCTTGTTTCTGGATTGTTGGGTAAATGCCAAGTAGTGGAATTGCTGGGTCATAGGGCAGTTGTATGTTTAGCGTTTTGAGGCACTGCCGCACTGCTTTCCATAGTGGTTGAACGAGTTTGCACTCCCACCAACAGTGTAGTAGTGATCCCTCCTGACCACATCCCCTCCAGCATCTGTTGTCATTCGTTTTCCTGATCCTGGCCATTCTAACTGGAGTGAGGTGGAATCTTAGAGTTGTTTTGATTTGCATTTCTTTTATGACCAGAGATGTTGGGCATTTCTTCATGTGTCTATAGGCCATTTTTGTTTCTTCTTCAGAGAAGACTCTCTTTAAGTCTTTGGCCCATTTTGTAATGGGATGGGTGTTACTTTGGAGGTTAGTTTTGGAGTGATTCAATTTTTTGAGTTGTTGATATATTTTAGATATGAGGCCTTGTTCCGTTGTTTGGGTGGTGAAGATCTTCTCCCACTCTGTAGGCTTCCTGATTAGTTTACTAGCTATATCCGTTGCCATACAAAAGCTCTGCAGTTTAATGCAGTCCCACTTATCCAGCCTTTCTCTGATTTGTTGTGATTCTTGGTCCTTATTAAGAAAGTTTCGACCTGTACCAAGGAGGCCTAGTGTATCTCCTATTCCTTCCTGTAAACTTTTCAGTGTGTCAGCTTTTACCTCCACGTCTTTGATCCATTTGGAGTTAATTCTAGTGCAAGGTGACAAAGAAGGATCCAACTTTAGTTTTCTGCAGGTGTTTAACCAGTTCTGCCAGCACAACTTGTTGAAGAGGCTATCTTTCTTCCATTCTATTTTTTTGGCTCCCTTGTCAAAGATTAGGTGGCCATAGGTCTGTGGTTTAATATCTGGGTCCGCAGTTCTACTCCATTGGACTTCAGGCCTGTTCTTGTGCCAGTACCAAGCTGTTTTGAGAATTATAGCTCTGTAATAGAGCCTTAAGTTTGGAATTGAAATTCCTCCAGCGCTGTTCTTTCTGCTAAGAAGTGTTTTTGCTATACGGGGTCTTTTATTATTCCATATGAAATTTTGAATTGCCTCTTCTATGTCATTAAAGAATGACATTGGGATGTTGATTGGTATTACATTGAATTTGTAGATAGCCCTTGGCAAGATTGTCATTTTCACAATGTTGATTCTTCCAATCCAGGAGCATGGGAGGTTTTTCCATTTCCTTAGTTCTGCTTTAATTTCCTTTTTTAGGGTTTTAAAGTTTTCATCTAAACGGTCCTTTACATTCTTAGTTAAGCTAATTGCTAGGTACTTTATTTTCTTTGAGGCTATTGTGAAAGGATTTTCTTTCCTGATTATTGCCTCGTTCCTCTCAGTGTTGGCGTAAAGTAAGGCAGTTGATTTGTGAGGGTTGATTTTATGGCCTGCTACCCTTCCAAAGCTTTGAATCAGCTCAAGGAGCTTGGGAGTAGAGTCTATAGGATTCTTTAAATACAGAATCATGTCATCTGCAAAGAGGGATAGTTGTATTTCCTCTTTCCCTACTTGGATCCCCTTTATGCTTGCTTCTTGCCATATTGCACTGCCTAGGAATTCTAGTACTATGTTAAAAAGGAGTGGAGAGAGTGGGCATCCTTGTCTCGTTCCTGATTTTAGAGGGAATGGCTTTAGATTTTCACCATTAAGTATAATATTAGCAGTGGGTTTCTCATACACAGCCTTTATTACATTGAGAAATGTTCCATGGATTCCTAGTTTCTCCACATCTTTTAACATAAAGGGGTTTTGGATCTTGTCAAATGCCTTTTCCGCATCTATTGAGACAATCATGTGATTTTATCCCTGCTCCTGTTGATGTGTTGAATTATATTAATTGATTTGTGTATGTTGAACCAGCTTTGCCTCCCTCTGATGAATCCAGTTTGATCATAGTGTATATTTTTTTTGATGAGTTGTTGTAGACGGTTGGCCAGTATTTTGTTGAGAAGTTTTGCATCGATGTTCATCAAAGAAATGGGTCTATAGATCTCTTTCTTTGATGAATGTCTGTCTGGTTTGGGGATGAGGGATATGCTGGCTTCACAGAATCAGTTTAGTAAAGAACCTTCATTTTCAATTTCGTTGAAGAGCTTGAGGAGTATTGGTGTGAGCTCTGCTTTGAAGACCTTATAGAATTCAGCTGTGAATCCATGTGGCCCTGGGCTCTTTTTAAGTGGAAGTTGTCTAATTTCCATTTCTATTTCAGAGCTTGAAATAGGCCTGTTGAGTTGGGTTAGCTCTTCTTGGTTCAGTGTGTGTATGTTAATATTGTCTAGGAATTCATCCATTTCTTCTAGATTCTCAAATTTGTTGGCGTAAAGGTTTGAGAAGTATTCCCTCATGATATTCTGGATCTTGGTAATTTCTGTCGTGATATTACCATTTTCATCTGCGATTTTGTTTATTTCGATATGCTCTCTTCTTTTTTTGGTAAGATTTGCTAAGGGCTTGTCAATTTTGTTAATTCTTTCAAGAACCAACTCCTTGTTTTGTTGATTCTTTCTTTGGTTTTTTTATTCCAAATCATTTAATTCTGCTTTGATTTTAATAATTTGCTTTCTCCTAATGGGTTTAGGGTTGGTTTGTTGCTCTTTTTCCAGGAGGTTAAGGTGAGACATTAACTAGTTGGTTTGCCATTTTTCCAACTTGCTGTTGTAGGCACTCCGCGCTATAAATTTTCCTCTGAGTACTGCCTTTGTTGTGTCCCTAAGGAGTTGATATTTGTGTGCTCCTTATTGTTAAATTTCATAAACAGTTGGATATCTGTTCTGATCTCTTCGATTACCCGTTGTTTTTGATTCAACAATGTGTGGTTCAGTCTCCATGAGTTACAGGGTTTTCTTTGGTGGAGATGTGTGTTCAGCTCCAATTTGATGCCTTTATGGTCTGAGAGTGTGCATGGAATAATTTCAGTGTTTCTGAATCTGTCCAGGTTTGCTTTATGGCCTAAGATGTGGTCTATTTTGTAAAATGTTCCATGTGCTGCTGAGAAAAACGTATACTGTGGTGTTACTGGGTGGAATATTCTGCAGATGTCTGTTAGATCTAGTTGGTCTATAAAGTTGTTCAGTTCTAAGGTTTCTCTGTTGAGTTTTTGCCTTGTTGATCTGTCCATAGGTGAGAGTGGTGTGTTAAACTCACCAACAATCACTGTATTTCGATCTATGTATGGTTTCAGTGTAAGTAAAGTTTGCTTGATGAAGTTTGGAGCTCCGGGATTGGGTGTGTAAATATTTAGGATTGTTATGTCTTCCGGGAGGAAAGATCCCTTTAGTAGTATGTAGTAACCTTCTTTGTCTTTTCTTACTAATTTTAGTTTGAAGTCTATTGTATCTGATATGAGGATGGCAACTCTAGCCTGTTTATGGGGGCAGTTAGCTTGATAGAGTTTATTCCAACCTCTCACTTTTAAAAGATGATTGTTTTTGGGTAAGATGTGTCTCTCGAAGTCAGCAGAACGATGGCTCTTGCTTTTTGATCCAACTAGACAACCTATGCCGTTTAATTGGAGAGTTAAGTCCATTGATATTGAGAGTTAGGACTGAGAGATATTTATTAGTTCCTACCATTTTTAAAAGCTTTTAGTAGGGCCTGTGTCTTGACAGTTCTTGTGGTCCTTAGATGGTATGCTGTTTAGGTGCCATTTCTTTCCCTATATTGCATTTATTTTGGTTTTCTATGTATAGAGCATCTTTGAGAATTTTCTGTATTGTTGGTTTTGTTTCGACATATTGTTGCAGCTTTTCCCTGGAATGGAATGTTTTTATTTTTCCCTCAGTTATGAATGAGAGCTTAGCTGGCTACAGTATTCTTGGTTGGTAGTTATTTGATTTAAGGGCATGACATATATGCTTCCAGTCACTTCGTGCTTGCATGGTCTCTGGTGAGAAATCTGGGGTTATTCTGATTGGTTTGCCTTTGTAGGTTACTGATCCCTTTTCCCTGGATACCTTTAGGATCTTTCCTTTCGTTTCTATTGATCCAGTTCGGATCACAATGTGGCGGTGGGATGTTCTTTTCTGGTCAGGTCTGTTTGGGGTTCTAAAAGCTTCTCGTATCTGGATGGGCCTGCCCTTCTGGATATTTGGGAAATTCTCTGAGATGATTCCCTGAAGTATATTTCCAATACCATTGACCTCTTTCTCCACGCCCTCCTCAGTACCAACTAGCCTTAAATTAGGCTTCCTAATTGTATCTTGGACCTCCTGAAGCGCTCTCTCATATTTCCTCGATTTGGATTGACTCATTTTCTGTTCTTTATAATACCTAAATTATCCAGCCACGGAAATTCTCTCCTCTGCAATGTCTAACCTGCTATCAAAGCTATCTACTTTATTTTTCATCTCCCTTGCTTCTAATTGCTCACTTTTGATGCCTTGCATCCCTTGTTTTAGATCATGTATGGATTTCTTTATCTCCTTGATTTCCTTTTGAGAGGTTAGCTCAGTAGCTTTATTTTCTTTGGACATTTGCTGGAGTTTGGTCACGTTTTTATTTGTGGATTCTGTGAATTCATCCATCTTTCTTTGAAAAACCTTTATTATGGCCTCCTTTATGGCTTCTTCTTTTTCACTTATCACCTTGTTTTTGCTTTCCTCTTGTTCAGCTATGGCTTCCTCCATTATCTCTTTCTTTATATTTTCACATTTTTCATTAATGATGTTTATCAATTGCATTTGTGTAGCAATTGGAAGACTCTCCTCTAGGTTTGCCAGTGACTGTTCCACTGTCTGTTTACATTGGGTGGGGGATGTTGTTTCTTGATTTGACATTTTTCTTGAGTTTCTTGTTCTGCCCATTTGAAAATGGGAGCAAGATTACTACTAAATACGATTTTAGTTTTTCACATATAACCAACCTAGTCCTCTGTAGCTGGCAGACACTAGATGTTCACAAGTTTTGATTGGTATTATAACTCTTTCTTTTTGTGCACTTACAGACCAGCCTAATACAACCACTGATAAGCGATTTATACCCAAAACAATAAGCCTTTCAATCCAATCTCTATTGTCTTTAAGTCCCTCTGAGCCTAGAGAATAATTAACCACCTACATATACAATATTGCTCAACAGCCATCAAGTGTAGATCCGTGCAGTATAAGGGTTGAAAGACGAGCAGAGGTCCAGAGATAGAAAAAAAGAATGAGAGAGGTCAGGGGAGGTGCAAGAGGATTAACGTAGGATTGTAAGAATATTGTAGTAATGAAGAAAAGTTATAGCATAAGGATAACTGCCCTAAGTTGGTAAGTAGGTAGCATATTTGAGTACAAAGTTTGGAAAGTATTAGAATAAAACTTATTTGTTGCTGCACGACTAGCTCTTAGCCCAACCAGTGGCCTCACAGTGGACCATGGGATGGATCTGTTTTTCTTGTCTACGTTGAGGGAAAGGGGTATTTCACAAGATGCAGAAGCGAAGATTTCAGAAGCAAATGCTGTGAGTGAATTAGCTCGTAAAAAGCATTTTTATTTTCTTTTATCTTTCTGCCAGTCTTGGGGCTTGAATTCAGGGCCTGAGCACTGTCCTCGGGTTTTCTCAAGTCTAGCCCTCTGCCACTTGAGCCACAGTGCCACATCTAGATTTTCTATCTATGTGATACTGAGCAATCAAACCCAGATCTTCATGGATGCTAGGCAAGCACTCTACCACTATGCCAAACTCTCAACCCTGACATAGTAATTATAAAGTCATCATCATCATCATCATATCCAAATATCCTTTCTCCTACAAAGAATGAACACTTAACTGTGTCTAATGCTTTTTTTTAATTTCACTTATTCTTCTGTGTTTTTCACTCTTGCATTTTTTCCACATGACAGCAAAGCTAATCATCAGGAAAAAATTGATTAGGATACAGAAACCTAATAATATCCTAGTAGATTGACGTCAAAAATATGTGCAAGATGCCCTGTGTGTTTGACCTAGTGGGAGAGTCCTTGGCTACAAAGCAGTAAGCCTCAGGTTTGATTCCTCATTACCACATACATAGAAAACGCTGCAAGTGGTGCTGTGGCTCGGTGGGACAGCTAAAGCCTAAAGAAAGCCCAAGAACAATGTTCACACTCTGAGGTCAAGTCCCAAGACTAGCAAAAACAAAAAAAAATTCGACAAGGGGCAAAATGCAGGCAGAGAAGGCACTGTGAAGCAAATGTTTTGTAAAGGATGAGGGCAATATTGACCCTTAAGTTTGGATCTTACCTAAGAAAGGCTCCTTGAGCCTGAGACCAGACTGGTAGTTGGGCCTAGTGGAAGACATTGGGATTGACAAATAAGGTGTGCTGTATACTACATCCACATGTATATTGTGATATTGGAGGAGAGATTCAGCCTCCAGTATGTCTTTGGTGAGGTCTTTTGTGAGCAAGGATCTTTGGTCATTGGGCCCTGAAAGGTGACCCTGCCTCCCTCACAATGGAACAGAATATGGAACCCTGGTAACCAAGCCACTGTAACTAACAATCAGCTCAAGCCAGCTCACTTGGCCTGTGGCTGAGGAGGAAGAAAGATGTTGCTGTGCTGTTGCCAAAGGTCAGGAAACTCGAGTCTCAGGCATGGAAGTTGTGGATGTCTTACTCGAAGATATACATGCTAGATCATTGCCAAGCCACAAATCCAGTATAACAGAACTTTCTCTAAGAAGAAGGCCAGGAAAATCCAGGGCAACCAGATGAGGTAAATTTCTAAGAAGAAATGTATTTGACCCCATCATCCTCCCCATACATTACAACTGACTTTTTTTTAAATTTTTTTATTGTAATCAGTAAAAGGGTTACACGATATTTGCCAGATAGAAGGTGCATTAATTCACATACATTGATACCCTTTCACAAGTCTTGGTACCCATTTCCCTCCAACCATACACCCCCACCCGTCTTGGTTTTCCCCCCTTCCCTATCAAATTTCAAATATCCAAATACAAATAAATTCAATATATCAGATAACAAAGTGAGATACTACACCAATATGGGATAACCAAGGGACAGCAAAGGAGATGAGAGACAACATAGTACATTAGGGACAACAATCATTTATTATGTGGCTTTTGTTTCAATATCCTGGAGGTCCTTTCAATTAGCTTCACATTATATGGCCTTATATATGGCCTTTTGCTCTATTGCAAATATCTGCTACTAGAGCCCAAGGTTTCTACTGATTATGACAAATGAGGGAAACCACTGAGCCAAGTTCCTTTGAGTCTGGCTTACTTCACTTAATATGGTTTGTTCTAAGTCTTTCCATTTCCTAACAAATGGGGAGATGTCATTCTTTCTGACAGCAGCATAGAATTCCATTGTGTACAAATACCACAACTTGTTGATCCACTCATCAACTGAGGGACATCTGGGTTGGTTCCATATCTTTGCTATGGTGAATAGTGCTGCAATGAACATTGTTGTGCTAGTGGGTTTAGTATGCCCTTGTTTCTGGATTGTTGGGTAAATGCCAAGTAGTGGAATTGCTGGGTCATAGGGGAGTTCTATGTTTAGCCTTTTCAGGCACTGCCACACTGCTTTCCATAGTGGTTGAATGAGTTTGCACTCCCACCAACAGTGTAGTAGTGATCCCTCCTGGCCACATCCCCTCCAGCATCTGTTGTCATCATTTTCCTGATCCTGGTCATTCTAACTGGTTTGAGGTCGAATCTTAGAGTTGTTTTGATTTGCATTTCTTTTATGACAAGAGATGTGGAGCATTTCTTCATGTGTCTATAGGCCATATTTGTTTCTTCTTCAGAGAAGACTCTCTTTAAGTCTTTGGCCTATTTTTAATGGGATGGGTGTTACTTTGGAGGTTAGTTTTGGAGTGATTCAGTTTTTTGAGTTGTGGATATATTTTAGATATGAGGCCTTTGTCCATTGTTTGGTTGGTGAAGATCTTTTCAGACTCTGTAGGCTTCCTGATTAGTTTACTTGCTATATCCGATGCCATACAAAAGCTCTGCAGTTTAATGCAGTCCCACGTATCCAGCCTTTCTCTGATTTGTTGTGATTCTTGGTCCTTATTAAGAAAGTTTCGACCTGTGCCAAGGAGGCCTAGTGTATCTCCTATTCCTTCCTGTAAACTTTTCAGTGTGTCAGCTTTTACCTCCAGGTCTTTGATCCATTTGGAGTTAATTCTAGTGCAAGGTGACAAAGAAGGATCCAACTTTAGTTTTCTGCATGTGCTTAACCAGTTCTGCCAGCACAACTTGTTGAATAGGCTATCTTTCTTCCATTCTATTTTTTTGGCTCCCTTGTCAAAGATTAGGTGGCCATAGGTCTGTGGTTTAATATCTGGGTCCGCAGTTTTATTCCATTGGACTTCAGGCCTGTTCTTGTGGCAGTACCAAGCTGTTTTGAGAATTATAGCGCTGTAATAGAGTCTAAAGTTTGGAATTGAAATTCCTCCAGCGCTGTTCTTTCTGCTAAGAAGTGTTTTTGCTACACGGGGTCTTTTTTATTCCATATGAAATTTTGAATTGCCTCTTCTATTTCTTTAAAGAATGACATTGGGATGTTGATGGGTATTGCATTGAATTTGTAGATAGCCCTTGGCATGATTGTCATTTTCACAATGTTGATTCTTCCAATGCAGGAGCATGGGAGGTTTTCCCATTTCCTTAGTTCTGCTTTAATTTCCTTTTTTAGGGTTTTAAAGTTTTCATCTAAACGGACCTTTACATTCTTAGTTAAGCTAATTCCTAGGTACTTTATTTTCTTTGAGGCTATGGTAAAAGGAGTTTCTTTCCTGATTATTGCCTCGTTCCTCTCACTGTTGGCGTAAAGGAAGGCAGTTTATTTGTGAGGGTTTATTTTATGGCATGCTACCCTTCCAAAGCTTTGAATCAGCTCAAGGAGCTTGGGAGTAGTGTCTATAGGATTCTTTAAGTACAGAATCATGTCATCTGCAAAGAGGGATAGTTTTATTTCCTCTTTCCCTACTTGGATCCCCTTTATGCTTGCTTCTTGCCTTATTGCACTGCCTAGGAATTCTAGTACTATGTTAAAAAGGAGTGGAGAGAGTGGGAATCCTTGTCTCATTCCTGATTTTAGAGGGAATGGCTTTAGATTTTCACCCTTAAGTATAATACTGGCAGTGGGTTTCACATACACAGCCTTTATTACATTGAGAAATGTTCCATGGATTCCTAGTTTCTCCACATCTTTTAACATGAAGGGGTTTTGGATCTTGACAAATGCCTTTTCCACATCTATTAAGACAATCATATGATTTTTGTCCTTGCTCCTGTTGATGTGTTGAATTATATTAATTGCTTTGTGTATGTTGAACCAGCTTTGCCTCCCTGTGATGAATCCAGTTTGATCATAGTGTAAAATTTTTTTGATGAGTTGTTGTAGACGGTTGGCCAGTATTTTGTTGAAAAGTTTTGCATCGATGTTCATCAAAGAAATGGGTCTATAGTTCTCTTTCTTTGATGAATCTCTGTCTGATTTGGGGTGAGGGATATACTGGCTTCACAGAAAGAGTTTGGTAAATAACCTTCATTTTCAATTTCGTTGAAGAGCTTGAGGAGTATTGGTGTGAGCTCAGCCTTGAAGACCTTGGAGAATTTAGCTGTGAAACCTTCTGGCCCTGGGCTCTTTTTAAGTGGAATTTGTCTAATTTCCATTTCTATTTCAGAGCTTGAAATAGGCCTGTTGAGTTGGGTTAGCTCTTCTTGGTTCAGTGTAGGTATGTTAATATTGTCTAGGAATTCATCCATTTCTTCTAGATTCTCAAATTTGTTGGCGTAAAGGATTGAGAAGTATTCCCTCAAGATATTCTGGATCTCGGTAATTTCTGTCGTGATATTACCATTTTCATCTGCGATTTTGTTTCTTTCGATATGCTCTCTTCTTTTTTTGGTAACATTTGCTGAGGGTTTGTCAATTTTGTTAATTCTTTCAAAGAACCAACTCCTTGTTTTGTTGATTCTTTCTACAGTTTTTTTTTATTCCAAATCATTTAATTCTGCTTTGATTTTAATAATTTGCTTTATCCTAATGGGTTTAGGCTTGGTTTGTTGCTCTTTTTCCAGGAGGTTAAGGTTAGACATTAACGAGTTGGTTTGCCATTTTTTCCAACTTGCTGTTGTAGGTACTCAGCGCTATAAATTTTCCTCTGAGTACTGCCTTTGTTGTGTCCCTAAGGAGTTGATATTTGTGTGCTCCTTATTGTTAAATTTCATAAACAGTTGGATATCTGTTCTGATATCTTCGATTACCCATTGTTTTTGATTCAACAATGTGTTGTTCAGTCTCCATGAGTTACAGGGTTTTCGTTGGTGGAGATGTGTGTTGAGTTCCAATTTGATGCCTTTATGGTCTGAGAGTGTGCATTGAATAATTTCAGAGTTTCTGATTCTGTCCAGGTTTGTTTTATGGCCTAAGATGTGGTCTATTTTGGAAAATGTTCCATGTGCTGCTGAGAAAAACGTATATTGTGTTGTTACTGGGTGGACTATTCTGCAGATGTCTGTTAGATCTAGTTGGTCTATATAGTTGTTCAGTTCTAAAGTTTTTCTGTTGAGTTTTTGCCTTGTTGATGTGTCCATAGGTGAGAGTGGTGTGTAAAACTCACCAACAATCACTGTATTTCGATCTATGCATGGTTTCAGTGTAAGTAAAGTTTGCTTGATGAAGTTTGGAGCTCCGGGATTGGGTGTGTAAATATTTAGGATCGTTATGTTTTCCTGAAGAAAAGATCCTTTAGTAGTATGTAGTAACCTTCTTTTCCTTTTCTTACTAATTTTAGTTTGAAGTCTATTGTATCAGATATGAGGATGGCAACTCCAGCCTGTTTATGGTGGCAGTTAGCTTGATAGAGTTATTCCAACCTCTCACTTTCAAAAGATGATTGTTTTTTGGGTAAGATGTGTCTCTTGAAGACAGCAGAACGATGGCTCTTGCTTTTTGATCCAACTAGACAGCCTATGCCGTTTAATTGGAGAGTTAAGTCCATTGATATTGAGAGTTAGGATTGAGAGATATTTATTAGTTCCTACCATTTTTAAAAGCTTTTAGTAGGGCCTGTGTCTTGACAGTTCTTGTGGTCCTTAGATGGTATGCTGTTTAGGTGCCATTTCTTTCCCTATATTGCATTTATTTTGGTTTTCTATGTATAGAGCATCTTTGAGAATTCTCTGTAGTGTTGGTTTTGTTTCGACATATTGTTGCAGCTTTTCCCTGGAATGGAATGTTTTTATTTTTCCCTCAGTTATGAATGAGAGCTTAGCTGGCTACAGTATTCTTGGTTGGTAGTTATTTGATTTAAGGGCATGACATATATGCTTCCAGTCACTTCGGGCTTGCATGGTCTCTGCTGAGAAATCTGGGGTTATTCTGATTGGTTTGCCTTTATAGGTTACTGATCCCTTTTCCCTGGCTGCCTTTAGGATCTTTCCTTTCGTTTCTATTGATCCAGTTCGGATCACAATGTGGCGGTGGGATGTTCTTTTCTGGTCAGGTCTGTTTGGGGTTCTGAAAGCTTCTCGTATGTGGATGGGCCTGCCCTTCTGGATATTTGGGAAATTCTCTGAGATGATTCCCTGAAGTATATTTCCAATACCATTGACCTCTTTCTCCACGCCCTCCTCAATACCACCTAGCCTTAAATTAGGCTTCCTAATTGTATCTTGGACCTCCTGAAGTGCTCCCTCATATTTCCTAGATTTGGATTGACTCATTTTCTGTTCTTTATAATACCTAAATTATCTTCAGCCCCGGAAATTCTCTCCTCTGCATTGTCTAACCTGCTATCAAAGCTATCTACTTTATTTTTCATCTCCCTTGCTTCTAATTGCTCACTTTTTATGCCTTGTGTCTCTTGTTTTAGATCATGTATGAATTTCTTTATCTCCTTGATTTCCTTTTGAGTGGTTAGCTCAGTAGCTTTATTTTCTTTGGACATTTGCTGGAGTTTGGTCACGTTTTTTTTTGTGGATTCTAAGAATTCATCCATCTTTCTTTGAAAAACCTTTATTATGGCCTCCTTTATGTCTTCTTCTTTTTCACTTATCACCTTGTTTTTGCTTTCCTCTTGTTCAGCTATGGCTTCCTCCATTATCTCTTTCTTTATATTTTCACATTTTCCATTAATGATGTTTATCAATTGCATTTGTGTAGCACTTGGAAGACTCTCCTCTAGGTTTGCCAGTGACTGTTCCATTGTCTATTTACATTGGGTGGGGGATGTTGTTTCTTGATTTGACATTTTACTTGAGTTTCTTGATCTGCCCATTTGAAAATGGGAGCAAGATTACTGCTAAATACAATTATAGTTTTTCAGATATAACCAACCTAGACCTCTGTAGCTGGCAGACACTAGATGTTCACAAGTTTTGATTGGTATTATCACTCTTTCTTTTTGTGCACTTACAGACCAGTCTAATACAACCACTGATAAGTGATTTATACGCAAAACAATAAGCCTCTCAATCCAATCTCTATTGTCCTTATGTCCCTCTGAGCCTAGAGAATAATTAACCACCTACATATACAATATTGCTCAACAGCCATCAAGTATACATCCGTGCAGTACAAGGGTTGAAAGACGAGCAGAGGTCCAGAGATAGAAAAAAAGAATGAGAGAGGTCAGGGGAGGTACAAAAGGATTAACGGAGGAGTGTAAGAATATTGTAGTAATGAAGAAAAGTTAAAGCATAAGGATAACTGACATAAGTTGGTAAGTAGGTAGCATATTTGAGTACAAAGTTTGGAAAGTATTAGAATAAAACTTATGTGTTGCTGCACGACTAGCTCTTAGCCCAACCAGTGGCCTCACAGTGGACCATGGGATGGATCTGTTTTTCTTGTCTACGTTGAGGGAAAGGGGTATTTCACAAGATGCAGAAGCAAAGATTTCAGAAGCAAATGCTGTGAGTGAATTAGCTCGTAAAAAGCATTTTTATTTTCTTTTATCTTTCTGCCAGTCTTGGGGCTTGAATTCAGGGCCTGAGCACTGTCCTCGGGTTTTCTCAAGTCTAGCCCTCTGCCACTTGAGCCACAGTGCCACATCTAGATTTTCTATCTATGTGATACTGAGCAATCAAACCCAGATCTTCATGGATGCTAGGCAAGCACTCTACCACTATGCCAAACTCTCAACCCTGACATAGTAATTATAAAGTCATCATCATCATGTCAATATATCCTTTCTCCTACAAAGAATGAACACTTATCTATGTGTGTAATGCTCTGTTTTAAAATTCACTGATTCTTCTGTGTTTTTCCCTCTTGCATTTTTTACACATGACAGCAAAGCTAATCATCAGGAAAAAAATTGATTAGGATACAGAAACCTAATAATACCCTAGTAGATTGACGTCAAAAATATGTGCAAGATGCCCTGTGTGTTTGACCTAGTGGTAGACTCCTTGGCTACCACGCAAAAAGACTCAGGTTTGATTCCTCATTACCACATACATAGAAAACGCTGCAAGTGGTGCTGTGGATCGGTGGGACAGCTAAAGCCCAAAGAAAGTCCAAGAACAATGTTCACACTCTGAGGTCAAGTCCCAAGACTAGCAAAAACAAAAAAAAGTTCGACAAGGGGCAAAATGCAGGCAGAGAAGGCACTGTGAAGCAAATGTTTTGTAAAGGATGAGGGCAAAATTGACCCTTAAGTTTGGATCTTACCTAAGAAAGGCTCCTTGAGCCTGAGACCAGACTGGTAGTTGGGCCTAGTGGAAGACATTGGGATTGGACAAATAAGGTGTGCTGTTTACTACATCCACATGTATATTGTGAGATTGGAGGAGAGATTCAGCCTCCAGTATGTCTTTGGCGAGGTCTTTTGTGAGCAAGGATCTTTGGTCATTGGGCCCTGAAAGGTGACCCTGCCTCCCTCACAATGGAACAGAATATGGAAACCTGGTAACCAAGCCACTGTAACTAACAACCAACTCAAGCCAGCTCACTTGGCCTGTGGCTCAGGAGGAAGAAAGATGTTGCTGTGCTGTTGCCAAAGGTCAGGACACTCGAGTCTCAGGCATGGAAGTTGTGGCTGTCTTACTCGAAGATGTACATGCTAGATCATTGCCAAGCCACAAATCCAGTATAATAGGCCTTTCTCTAAGAAGAAGGCCAGGAAAATCCAGGGCAACCAGATGAGGTATATTTCTAAGAAGAAATGTATTTGACCCCATCATCCTCCCCACACACTACAACTTTATTTTTTTTAAATTCTTTTTATTGTAATTAGTAAAAGGGATACATGATATTTGCCATATAGAATGTGCATTTGTTCACATACATTGATACCCTTTCACATGTCTTGGTACCCATTTCCCTCCAAAACCACACCCCCACCCGTCTGATTTTTGCACTGCCTAGGAATTCTAGTAGGATGTTAAAAAGGAGTGGAGAGAGTGGGCATCCTGAATGCTACCCCTTACCACTTTTATCCAAAGCTTACGCCTGTGGCATATTAATCACAATTCAACGCTCTGTTTTTTGCTGATTAATTAGAGGTAAAAATCTTATGGAATTTATTGCATGGCTGATTTTGAACTGGAATCCTCAGGTCTCAGCTTATCTTGAGTAGCTATGATTACAGTACTTTTACAACCTGTATGCTCATACACATCGCTTCTGATCCAAACACTCATTGTTCAATTTAACTAACAAGATGTGAGGAAAGATGATTGACTGTAATTTACTAGATGGGCTTACAGTGAGTGTATATTTCCACTTCCACTCTGAAGCCAGGGAAATGTTTCTGGTACATGTTTCAACTATCTCCCAAAGAGGAAATAATGTGTGAGTACGTTTGCTAGTATTTCAGATAGGAGATGTACTTTGGTGTTTGGAACCTGTTGAGCAGAGTGTATCAGCTGGGGTGTGGTAACAGAGATGATGTTTCAGACAGGAATATTTTCATAACAGACAGACTTAATCCAGATCCTTGGATTTCAGGCCTTGAGAAGATAGAATTACAAGTGTGAGCTGCCACCATCACCTGGTTCATTTTGGAAACCTTAATTGCTTCTCATTTGTTCCTTTCCTTTTTTGGAAGATTGATCTAAGCTGGCTGATTGTGCATCACAATGAAGTGATTGGCCTCAGGAATTGCAAATATTTGTTTCATCAGCACGGAATGAATGAATGTTGATCTAAACCCAATAGTATTTTGCTTCTGATAAATAGGGAACTTACTTATATCATTTTCCTTGCCTTTGCTTTCCCAAAGCAAGCAACATGTTTCTTAAAAACTATACTTCATGAGAATATTATAATTAGAAGCTATCTTCTGCACACTTCAGAATAGTCCTTGCATTTATAAACTTATATTACAATATTAGGTAGAAGAATGGTGACTGTTAGTTTCATAACTATTTCATATTTTTTACTCTTTAAAGCTCATTAACTCAAGAAGGGATTAAAGACATTTAGATAATAGTAGATCATAGCTGCTGCTGATTTGATGTGTGTGCAGATGATACACAGATTTATTAGGATTACTCAAAAGTTTTGTTCAAATTTTCAGTAGTAGACTGCTATGCTAACGGGAAGGTGATAGTAATGACGCTGAAATTCTATGAATCAGCTATGAAGCAGAATTTCAGGGGAGAGTATTTGCTAGGGACTTAATTTCTAAGACGCATATCAAGAATATTGAACTATAGCACCAAATGATGGAGGACTCAATGTCACATTTTGTTTGATTTATGCAAGTCCTGGGACTTGAACCCAGGGCCTGGGAACTGTCCTTAAATTTTTTTTTTTGCTTCAGGCTAGTGTTCTACCACTTGATCCACAGCTCCACCTCCAGATTTTTGGTAATGAACTGTAAATAAGAATATCATGCAATTTGTTTGGGCTGGATTCAAACCTGATTCTCTGTAGATAGGATTCCAAGTGTGAGCGCACAGAGCCTGGCTAGTATCATTCATCATTCAAGTCATGGGACTACAATTCTGCAACTCGGTCTTGTCACTGAGCTTTTCAGCTCAAGACTACTGCCCTATCCCTTGAGCCATAGGGCCACTTCTGGGTTTCTGGTGTTTAATTGGAGATAAGAGTCACATGGACTTCAGTGCCCAGGCTGACTTTGAACTGCTATCCTTGGATCCCAGCCTCTTGAGTAGCTACATTTACAAGTGTGAGCCACCATACCCAGCTAAATTATTTTTAAGTTAATTTTTTTTGTTAAGTCAATATATAGTTGGCATACGGTTACATAAGTAATGAACACATTTCTTAAGAAAATTGTTATCCCCTCCCTCCTTTTTCTCTGTTTTCCTACCCTCAGCCCCCTCTCCACCCAGATTGTTCAGTTCATTTCCGTTTAGTGTCTTCCAAGTATCACTGTTCAATTGGTTCACCCTTTTTCCTTTGTTTTTTTTACCATTTTATTATACCCTCTCCATTCCCCAAATCACCTAAACCTATGTACAAGACACAGGGTACCCGAATTCAACACAGTGACTACAGAGAATAAAACTAAAGGGAAAAAGAAGAAAAGAGGTAAAAAGCAAAGAAAATGAAAGAACATCATACAGTACCTTAGAAGCAATAACACTGAAAAAACAAAACATAAAACCTTGGGCTGAAAATGAAGCTTGCCTAGCATGTATGAAACCCTGGATTCCATTCCTCAGCACCACATAAACAAAAACTGGAAGTGCCACTGTGACTCAGCTGGTAGATTTCTAACGTTCAGCACAGAGTGTCTCCAAGTGACAAAAATCTGTCACATTTAAGTCAGGCTTGAAACCTTTGCTAGGAACCAGTTACGTGATTTGGAAGAAAGTCCAATTTTCAAAAAATCACTAGCCAGGCGCTGGAGGGTCATAATTCTCATTCTACTAGCCAGGGAGAAGGTGATTCAAAGCCTTTGCAAGCAAAAAAACGAAAACAAAAAAAACTGTAAGATTCTTCTCTCCACTTAGCCACCCAAAACTAAATGGAGTTGTGGCTAAAACTGGTACAGCATTAGCCTTGAGGAAAAAGAACTAAGAGACCTTGCCCAGGTCCAAAGTTCAAGCTCCCCACCAAGAAAGAAAAAAAAGGAGTCCAGATACCTTAGTTTAAAAAGTATATCTGGATATCTTAGTAGATTTTTCTGATCTTTCCTCATTCATCTGATGGAACCACATAATCTTGATCCTGATCTGACTAAGAGCCTGCATTGTGCTTAATAAATTCATTCCACATATTCCAGTAGAATTTGGACAGCTAACAGCCACTTACCAATGCTTTATTCTACGTTTAGGCCAGTATGTCTTCATACCATCTACACAGTCAGCTATATCATCTTTCCAGAAGTATCATTGAGTGTAGAACACTCAGAATTAAAATAATTGCATAAAGATGTAATAAAACACCTTGATTCATTAAGAAAATTTCTGTACCATTTAGAGCAAGTACATTAGTGGTATTTACCTCTAGCCTCTTTTTAAAAAAATTTATTAACATTGAATTTTACATCATATTTCAAATGTCATGTTTAACCAACAAGTATTCAAGAAGGGAATCGCTATACAATCACTGGCACATAGATTTTAGAATATAGTAAAAATTAAGCTGAGTCATTGTATGTCATAGATACAGATTAATCTATAATAAAACACATGTCTATAGATTGTATAGTCTATCCTAGATTTTTATGTCTATGTAGTTATGTTTATATCTCCAAAATTATGTCCAGAACTTTGGGTATCAACTATTCAATCATCTCTCTACTACTGTTTGAAACTAATATCCATATATTAAGGATACCATGTACCTTTTGTTCCTTGGTCTTGACTTATCTCACTCAACAGGATTCACTCTAATTTCATCCACTATCCCAAAAATGCCATTATTATTTTTTTCTGTGCAGATCTTCTTTTTATGTATTTATATTTATTGTAATTTATAGAAGGGTTACATTATATTCACCAGATAGAAGGTGCATTACTTCTCAAACTTTGATACCCCATGTAATGGTATGGTCCCCATTTCCCTTCCCCTACCCCCACTCATGTTCATTTCCCCCCTTCCCTATCCAATTTCAAATAACCAATTAGGCACATATGAAATATATCAGAAAACAAGGTGAAATATTGTAACAATATGATATAACCAAGGGATAGCTAAAGAGATAAGAGATCACATAGTTCATTAAGGACAACAATCACTCATTATATGAGTTTTGTTTCTTTATCTTGGAGGTCCTTACATTTAGTGTCATACTATTTGTCACGATGTCTCTAGATTTTGTTCTATGATAAATCTCTGGAAGCAGAGCCCAAGGTTTCTACTGAATTTGACAAATGTGGGAGACTCTTGGGCCTATGTTCCTTTGAGTTTGGCTTACTTCACTTAATATGATTTTTTTCCTTTTCATCCATTTCCCCGAGAATGACATTATTTTATCTTGTCGGTTGGCTATGTATCATTCCATTGTGTGTGTGTGTGTGTGAGTGTGTGTGTGTGTGTGTGTGTGTGTGTGTATCACATTTTTTGTAGTAGGGCATCTGGTTGTTTCCATCATCCAGCCTCATTTTCTACAGCTATTTTTATAGTCTCTTTTTTATTTTCAGGGTAATGTATACAGGGGTTACGATTACATTTACAGATAGTGGACTGCATTACTTCTCACACATTTATTCCACTCCACATGTTTTTGTCCCCAGTTCCCTCTCCCCTCCCCTTCCCAATCATCTTGTTTCCCCTCTTCCCTTTCCTATTTGACATAAACAAATAAACATATATACAATATGCCAGGGAAAAAATCAGATACAGTAACAATCTGACATTAACCAAAGGGCAAAATAAGAGATGAGAAATAACATAGTAGTTTAAGGACAAAAATCACACAAGATTAAGAGCAACGATGACACAAGATATAGCTCTTCTTCCCATATCCTAGAGATCCTTTCATTTAGTCTCATCCTATATGACCTTATATACCTAGGTTTTTGAGTTATTGTAATCCTCTGCTAGGAGAGTCCTAGATGTGAACTAATTGTTACAAATGAGGGAAACCATTGAGCTTATGTTTCTTTGGGTCTGGCTTGCTTCACTTAATATGAATTTTTCCAAGTCTTTCCATTTCCTTACAAATGGGGCGATGTCTTTCCTTCTGATGGCAGCATAGCATTCCATTGTGTGTAAGTACCACATCTTCTTGATTCAGTCATCTACTGAGTGGCATCTGGGTTGGTTTCATATCTTTGATATGGTAAATAGTGCTGCAATGAGCATCATTGTGCT
Organism: Megascapheus bottae; assembly: GCF_031878675.1. Lineage (NCBI taxonomy): Eukaryota > Metazoa > Chordata > Mammalia > Rodentia > Geomyidae > Megascapheus > Megascapheus bottae. Next base: position 771,432 of record NW_028327580.1, on the reverse strand, counting down.
AGTGGATTTAGTATGTCCTTTTTTCTGGACAATTGGGTAGATGCCAAGTAGTGGATTTGCTAGATCATAGGGGAGCTCTATGTTCAGTCTTTTGAGGAACCACCACACTGCTTTCCCTAGTGGTTGAACGAGTTTACACTCACACCAACAGTGTAGGTGTGATCCCCCCTGGTCACTTCCCCACCAGTATCTCTTATTAGATTTTTTGATAATGGCCATTCTGACTGGAGTCAGGTGGAATCTCAAAGTTGTTTTGATTTTCATTTCCCTTATTGCTAGAGATATGGAGCATTTCTTCATGTGGCTAAAGCCCATTTTAATTTTTTCTTCAGAGAATACTCTTTTAAGTCTTTAACCCACCTTTTAATAGGATGGTTGTTTCTTTGAAGATTTGTTTGGGAGAGATTCATTTTTTTCAGCTATAGATATATTTTAGATAACTACATATATTTTTGTAGAAAAAAGAATGGAAGCCATCATGCTGGCTCACAACTTAATTTCAGCTACTTAGGAGGCTCAGGACTTAGGATCACAGGTCAAAGCCAACCAGGGCCCTACAGTGTGTGAGATCAAACTCTGTGAACATACAATGACTGTAACAGGAATCTCACTGCCTGGGAATGTAGCCTAATGGTAGAGTGCTCACCTAGAATGCATGAAGACCTAGGTTCTATTCACCGGTACCGCATACTCAGAAAAAAAGCTAGAAGTGGCGCTGTGTCTCAAGAGGCAGAGCACTCACCTTGGGCAAGCGAGTCCAATGAAAATGTCTAGGCCCTGAGTCCAAGTCGTAGGACTGGCAAAAAGAAAAAAAAGAGCAATCTTACTTAAGTAACAAGGAATGTACCCTATATGCATACAGACTGAAAAATTCATTAAGAAATTAGAAAATATGTATAAAGTGCATAATTTCTTTTGTGTGTTGGCACTGGGTCTTCAACTGAGTGCTTCAGCTCTATCCCTGACCTTTTCTCTTCAAGGCTAGCACTGTACCAATGCAGTCCCAAATCAACTATCTTCAATTGAGATATAAGCGACGAATATTTCAGGGTGCTTCATGAAAAACATTTTTATAAATTGAAACTTTCAACACAGTCTTATTTTAGTATGAATGTTGAGATGGGAAGAGACAGAAAAAGTGAAATGTTTCCTGATCCCCATAGAGAAGAGACTCAGCAGAACCACTGAGGTCTGCAGGCTTCTTTGTGAGTTTTGTTTGCTTGTTTGATTTTTGTCAATTGTGGGGCTTGAACTCTCGTCCTGGGCACTGTCCCTGAGCTCTTCAGCTCAAGGCTAGTGCTTTAATCTGTGAGCCACAGTGCCACTTCTGGTTTTTCTGGCAGTTAACTGGGTACTTTGGCTGGCTTTAAACTTTGATTCTCAGATTTTAGCCTCCTGAGTAGCTAAGATTATAGGTGTGAGGTACCATCACCAGGCTGCTGCTCTGTTACTATGCAGGTTCTGGATCAAGAACTTCAAGTTCTTACTTCAATTTTTTCTTCTCTTGCCTGATACTCTGCCATTTGAACAGCCGCATTTCCTGGTCTTTGTTGGTTAATGAGAGATATTATGATTTTCTAATATTCAGAGCAATGATTATAAAACCCAGCATTTTACTTACTTGAATAAATTAAGAGACAGGACCTAGTGAGATGGAAAACAAATTTTTTTTTCAAGTTGCTATCCTGTTCTAATGCATAAGTCTGGCTATTTTGCTTACACACAAATATGTATTTTACCAATTTCTACTCTATTTTTGCTTAGCTTAAAACCACCACTGCCATTTCATAGATTTTGTTGTTGTTGTTTGCGGTGCTTGAACTCTGTGCCTGGGCTGTTACTCAGATCTTCAGTTCAATGCCAGTGCTCTACTACTTTTGATTTGGCCAGTCCTGGGCTTGAACTCAGGGACTGAGCACTGTCCTTATATTTTCTCAAGGCTAGGGCTCTACCACTTCAGCCTCAGCACCACTTCCAGCATTTTTCTATGTATGTGATATTGAGGAATGGAACCCAGGTCTTCGTGCATGCTAGGCAAGCACTCTACCACTAGGCCAAACTCCCAGCCCAAAATTATTCATCATTACTATTAGTTATCTTCTTTTTTTTTATTATTGATTCGTCATGTTGCTTGGACTTTGGGCCTGGACTGTCCCTGACCTCTTCAGCTCAAGGCTAGCGCTCTTCCTCTACAGCTCCATTTTTGGATTCTGGTAGTTAATTGGTGATGTAAGTCTCACAAACATATGTGTCCAGGCTGGCTTTGGGCTTTGAACCAAGATCCTCCAATCTCAGCCTCCATAGTAGCTAGAATTACACGCTTCAGCCAGCAGTGCCTGACTGTTTGATGTCTCTGTCTCTGTCTCTCTGTCTCTGTCTGTCTCTGTCGGTCTGCCTCTCTCTCTCTCTCTCTGTCTCTCTCTCTCTGTCTCACTCTCTCTCTCTGCCTCTCTCTCTGCCTCTCTATCTGTCTCTCTGCCTCTCTATCTGTCTCTCTGCCTCTCTCTCTGTCTCTGTCTCTCTCTCTTCTCTCTCTCTCTCTCTCTCTCTCTCTCTCTCTCTCTCTCTCTCTCTCTCTTTCTCTCTCTCTCTTGGTTGTAAGACTTTAATTGTGCACCTGGGCAGTGTCCCTGGGCTCTTCAGCTCAAGGCTACAACCTTAAACACCTTGAGCCACAGTGTCACTTCTGGTTTTCTGGTGCTTAAGTGGAAGTAAGAGTTTCATGGACTTTAGTGTCTGGCCTGGCTTTGAACTGTGATCCTCAGAACCCAACCTTCTGAGATCATTTCCAGCTTTTTTTGGTGTAAGTTGTACAGAGTAATTGAACACAAGGCTTTGTTCATACTAGGCAAGCAAACTACCACTAGTGTGCACTCCAGCCTTAGATAAGGGCTTTCTTTTTCTTTTTTTCACACATGGGGCTTGAACTCTGGGCCTGGATGTTTACCTTAAGCTCTTCAGCTCAAGGCAAGAGCTCTACCACTTGAGGCACATTGTCATTTTGAATTTTCTGGATTATTTGGAAATAAGATTCTCACAGATTTTTATGCCTGGGCCGTCTTTGAACCTCGATCCTCCAGGGTAGCTAGGATTACCAGGGTGAGCCACCAGTCACGGGCATTAAATTATTATTTTTTGCATGTCCTATGGCTTCAACTCATGGCCAGAGCACTATCCTAGGGCTTGCTCAAGGATAGCACTTTACTTCAGCCAGCCAACTCCCGGTCCAAATAGGCCACTCTTGAAGCTAGAATTACAGAGATCTGCCATAATACTGGCATGTTGTTATCTAAGTATATAATTTTTCTTCTATTTTTGATGGCTTTTCCTTAGTGTACATATTTCCTACATATTTTATGGAAAACTTCCTTCCCACTGGGGCCATAAGTTAAGCCTAGTGGAAGAGTTCTTGCCGAGCATGAATGAAGACCCAAGTTCAATTCCTCAGCAGGACATAGATAAAAAAAATAAAAGTGGTGCTGTGGCACATGTGATAGAACTTGCGCCTTAAGAATAAACAAAAACAAAAACAAGGATCGTGCTCAGGTCCTGAGTCTAAGCCCAGTACTGGCAAGAAAAATTCTGCCCAAAGTGGACATTTAAACTTATTGTACTTTTCAAAAAATTTGTTGTCAAGGTGATATACAAAGAGATTGCTGTTACATATGTAATGAGTACATTTCTTGTAAACACTGTTACCCCCTCCCCCTTTTCTCTTTCCCTTGCCCCAAGTCATAAATTTCATTTACAACAAATATATATGTATTTTCATTCCTGAAAAAAATAGTTTAAAATGTGTTCAAATAAATGATGTAGGTTGATATATTTATCAAAATGGATTACTTGAACTCTCAAATAAACATTCTAGGTAACTTTTCTCATAAAATTGTAGTAATGCTATATAAGTAATAAAAAAGGAATTTTAGTTATTAATTTCTTATGTTTTACCTTTAACATTATTACACTAAGCATACTGTTTATGGTAGTAATACAGACAGCATGAAGTATGATTATGTAAAAAAATTAAATGATTTAAAATAGTAAGGTTGGGGGCCAGTAGTTTGACTTGGTGGCACACAGCCTGGACTGGCAAAAAAGAAGTAGGGTTAGATAAAACAGATTTATTTCCAAATGTGTGGAAAATGGTATGATTTCTTGTTTGGCTAGTCCTGGGGCTTGAACTGAGGGACCAGGAACTGTCCTTGGCCACATTTGTTCAAGGGTGGCACTCTGACACCTGAGCAACAGTGCCCCATCTGCTTTTTCTGTGTATGCAGTGTCGAAGAATTGAATCAAGGTCTTCTTGTATACTAGGCGAGCACTCTACAACTAGGCCACATTCAAAGCCAAAGTAGATTTTTGATGCAATTGTGGAGTTTTAATTTTCTTAAATATTTGTACAAAGCACAATGGGTATATAAACAGACTTGAACTCACAGAACAGAGTCCCACATAATATTACAGTTACTCTGGCACTTCTCCCGATTGACAAAACACATTTCCAGGCATCTGCTCTGTCCTTAAGCTTTGGTAGCTGACTTGTCTTTCTATGGAGGCCTGGCCTGGATTCCTGGTGATTCCATGCATTTCATAGTTCCCTGTATATCCAGTAAGGTTGTCTTCTATGGGACCAGACCTGTCTGGTTTTTGGCCCACCCAGGACCTATGTGTCTGAGGTCTCACATTATAAGTGGAAAATAAAACACAGTATAATAAGCACTGAAGGACTGCACACCATAATATTAACAATGAGAGTTTAATAGTTAGCAAAGTAAATACAATGAATACTTGACAAGAATCATGAGAGCAAGATAAAGAGATGTCTTTTTAGGAAGGGGACAGGGAAGCTCTAAATCCAGACTGGCCTCCAAGTTGCCTTCAGACAGTAATTCTCCTTCAGAGTCTTCAGAAGGGTCTCCTTCCTCATGAGAAACAGAATGTCCTTCCTGAGTTAAGAGGGGGATGGATTCTGGTTTGTCGAATGGAGATTGAGTCTCTTTTAGTGAGATGGATGGGTCTGGATATTCTGTGAGGATGGATTCATTTTCCTCCAATGAATCCAGTATTGAGAGTATACTTGCTGCTTCCCATGGGGACATTTTCCATGAGCCCAGCGTGTGCCCCTTCAGTTTGCACAATAAGTGGAGTGTTACTCTGACTCAGATGGACTGACTCTGGGTGGAGTGTGAAAGGAAATGGAAGGAAATCTGGCTGCTCTTTTTCTTCCTCCATAGTATCTGCAGGTTCAACTGTGTCACACATGGGGTTCAGAGCAAAAGGTATATCCACAGGACTCTAAACCTGTTTGGTAATTTCTACAGAAGGCCCATGCTTTCTGGAGTGCAGTGATGATTCTCAGTCTCCATCAGTCACCAGCTCCATTGGTGGGTATTTCATCCGGAGTTCAGGATAAGCTCTTCCACGATGACCCAAACCTAAGAATGGAAATAGGTACAGAGTGGACAGAGTGGACTCTGCAAGTTGAAGTGTCACTCAACTTCCATGAGGATCTAATGGAGGAATCTGTAGAACTGAAGTTTGGACTGAACTCTGAGGAGGTGTAGGGTCTTTCTAATGAGTGCTTATTCCCGAGTCCTTTCAGAGGACAGACATTACCTGGCTGACACCAACCATAAAGGGCATTTTGCCAAGCTCTGTAGAAGTAAGGGCCAACCAATATCTAGACCACATGGGCTTCCTACTCACAGGCTCTGAGGCACCCACACCAGGACTTCTACTTTTTCTTGGTTTTACTGGTCGCACATTCCTCCATCTGGTCAAAAAGTATGTGTTTAGAAGAGCAGGTCCAAAGCCGGCATGTGGAGCCTCATATAGAGCTTGAGTTGTGTCAGGGTGTGGCAGTTCTTGAACTCGTAGAAGTCACTGGGGTAGAAGTCCATTCACATCGTATAGATGGAACACATGATGCTGTGGGCACATTCGGTACAAGGAAAGTGAGAGCCTTCTCTCTCCATCCTGAGCCTTCTACCAAAGCCCCTGTCTTGCAGGACTCTAATGCTGTGGCTGGCCTGCAGGGATGTGTACTTATGTGCTCGGAGGGGGTAAGAGACACTCGAGAAAAGGATGACTTTTACACCCCACTTCCAGAAGCTTCTGAGAGAGGCCTCTATGCATCTGTCCAAAGTAAACGCACCTTAAATTAACTAAGTAAATGCTCTAAATACATCAATAAGTGAATGCTCTAAATAAAGAACTAAATGCTCATTCCTCTAATCTTAGCCACCCAGCAGGCTGAGCTCTGAAGATCACAGTGGAAAGCCAGTCTAGTCAGTAAAAGTCTAAAGGCACTTGTCTTCAATTAGGCAGCAAAAAGCCAGAACTTGACCTATGACTCTAATGGTACAGTGCTAATTTTTGAACACAAAAGGGATGGCATTTAGACCTGGGTTCAGGTTCAAGTGGCAGCACTGGACCACACACCAAAATGTAAATGCTTTCAGGTTCTAACAGGCAAAGCTATCACAATCCCTCCCTGATGGCTCAAAAGTGATTCAGCCACCAGCTTTTCCTCTGACTCCAGTATTTCACAGGCCTCCGCCATTAGTACTGACACCTCATTTCTTACTGGGAAATGGGATTTCCTAGGATGTCACCTAGGTGAGGGCTGCAGTTGGGAGCCACTTACTCATGCCTGAAATCCAACTTCTCAGTAAGCACACTGTTGAGACTCCAGTAGCTTGTGAGGGAAATGAAATGGCATGGTGTCCCAGTCATAATAAAGTAGTTTGTGCACTTGTATCATGCTTAGCTCCCCTGTGAACACCCCAGTGAACCAAACAGGCTCAGAGAGGAGCCAGGAGGGGTGAGCAAACATGGGTTTGGAGGGGGAACACTCACTTTTTCAAGAGAATTTCCAGCAACTACTACATTGTCCTCCACTATTTGAAATTGTGCAGGAAGTTTCCCACATAAAAGAGATCAACTTTCTGGTAGGCAGGGATCAGCTTTGTCAGCAGCATCTCCAACAGGCCTTCCTCCAGGATCCATAGGTTACAAGGCTCATTCAGAGTCTGAGCTGACTTACCATCACACTGTATTGGCAAAACAGTGGATATTTCAAACGTAGGAATGGGACCACACTTCACACTGAGGAATTGGTATAGAGTAGATTAGAAATGACACACCCTAATCTCAGTATAGTCACTTGAAAGCACACAAGAAGGTTGTAGTTTGTGGGCAGGATGATGGGTTTAAATAGGTTTCCTCTCAATATACCTCATCTGAGTTTCCCTGGAGTTTCCTGGCTTTCTTCCTAGAGAAATGCCTGATATACTGGAATTTTGTCTTGGCCCTGATCCAGCATCTACTTCTTCAAGTGAGACATCCATATCTCTCATGCCTGAGATCCGAGCCTGCTGACCTTTGGCAAAAGCACAGCAACATCTTTCTTCCTCCTGAGCCACAGGCCAAGGGAGCTGACTTGAGCTGGTTATCACATACAGTGGCTTGGTTACCAGGGTTCCATATTCTGTTCCATTGTGAGGGAGGTAGGGTCACCTTTCAAGGCCCAATGACCAAAGCTCCTTGCTCACAGAAGACCTCCCCAAAGACATACTGGAGGCTGAATCTCCCTTCCCACCTCACATATGGATGTAGTAAACAGCACACCTTTTTGTTCAAATCCCAAGTCATTAACTAGGCGTAAGTGCTAGCCTGGTCTCAGGCTCAAGGAGCCTTTCTTAGGTAAGATCCAAACTTAACTGTCACTATTCCCCTTACCCTTCACAAGACATTTTGCTTCACAGTGCCTTCTCAGCTTGCATTTTGCCTCTTGCACATTTTCTTTGCTAGTCCTGGGACTTGACCTCAGAGCCTGACCATTGTTCTTAGGCTTTCTTTAGGCTATAGCTGTCCCACCAAGCCACAGCACCACTTCCAGAGTTTTCTATGTATATGGTACTGCAGAATCAAACCGGAGTCTTTTTGTGTGGTAGTCAAGCACTCTACAAATAGATGAAAGACCCAGGCCATCTTGCACATATTTTTCACTTCAATCTACTAGGACGTTGTTAGGTTTCTGTATCCTAATTTATTTTTCTTCCTGATGAATATCTGTGCTGTCATCTGTAAAAATGCAAGTGGGAAAATCTCAGAAGCATTGGTGACATAAAAAAAGTCTTACAGACATAGATAAGTGTTCATTCTTTGTAGGAGAAAGGATATTTTGATATGATGATGATGACTATTTATAAATACTTAATCGGGGTTTAGAGTTTGGCCCAGTGGTAGAGTGCTTGCCTAGCATCCATGAAGATCTAGGTTTGAGTCCTTAATATCACACAGATATAAAAATCCATATGGCAATGTGGCTCAAGTGGCAGAGGGCTAGACTTGGGAAAAGCCAAGAGCAGTGCTCAGGCCCTGAGTTCAAGCCCCAGGAATGGCAGAAAAAACAAAAGAAAAATAAAGAAAAGAAATGTGCTTTTTACAAGTTATTCACTCACAGCATTTGCCTCTGAATTCTTCGCTTCTGCATCTTGTGACTTATCCCTTTCCCTCAATGTAGACAAGAAAAACAGATTTTCTTACTTGCTATGCTGTTGTCCAATCTTTGGATATTAATTCAAAATACAATATTGCCTGAAATATTGTGTGTGTGCATGTGTGTGTATCTGCCAATGTGTGCATGCACACATGTGTACAGGGTTTAGGGCTTACTCATAGGGCCTGTGTGATAACCCTCAGCATCTTTTCCGCAAAGGTATTGGTCTTTCACTTGTAGGTTATTATAGCTAATTGGAGTTGAGAGATTCACTCAATTTCTTGCCCTGCGCATTGGAACCCAGTGCTGGGTTCTCATATTGTTAATTGTAGCTATAGAGAAGGCTGAGGTCTGGGGATCCTCGTTAGAATCCAGCCCCTGAATGAAAGTCACTGATAGAAATCTTTATCTTCAGTTAAGCACGAATAAATAAGGCAAAAGTGGAACTGTGGCTCAGTTCCTTTTGTACCAGCCATGAGAAAATTAGTAATTGGCAGCACCTGGTCCCTGAGAGAAATCCTTAGCACTGGTTCAAAAAAAGAAAGAAAATAATGAAAAAAATTAAAACTTGCTGAGGAATCCATAAGGATAAACGTGCCTGTGAATAATCTTGTCATTTCAGATTCCCTCAAGAGCTTATGTCTCTCTATACTTTTTTCAAGTTTTTTTTAAAGATATTTACATATTTTCTATCTTTCTTAAACAGAGATAGCCATCCACAAAACACAAACACAAACTCTCACACAGTATACCACCCACCCATAAGTGTCTGGCTATGTATATATGTATAGTCATATGTATTGATCTGTCTCTCTATACTAATATATAAATGCATAAACATATGTATTTAGACAAACAGGAAACATACATAGATAGGTCTCAGGCATTTCCAGATTTTGTGCAAGTCTTCTGAGTGCAACTTACCATTGTATTGTTTGTCAAGATAGAGTCCCTCTAACTTTTGGCCAGCTTCTTGTCCTTTGATACTTTTTTCTGCCAGTCCTGGGTTTTGAACGCTAGGCCTGGATGCTGTCACTGAGCTTGAGCTTCTTGCATTCAGTAGTTTATTGCAGATAAGAGTCTCATGGAGTTTCTGTCCTGGGCTGGCTTTGAATTGTGACCCTCAGATCTCAAACTCCTGAGTAGCTAGGATGACAGTCTTGAGCTACCAGTACCTGGTTCCTTTGCCTCTTTTACCGTTTTTTGGCCCCACCACAGCCATGGTATCTACCTTCCTATGTTCTCTCCACCTGCCCCCAGACAGGGGTCTGACAGATGCTTTCCACCCACTTATTCATGTCCTCCTCTGTACTGGCTGACAGCTAAGACATGCACTCACTTGTCTGGATGCCAAACACAAAGCCATGTGATTGTTTCTCAGTCTGGAACATCCTATCAGATTTATAGCACCACAGAGGGTCAGGTTGATGCTCTTCCAGGGCTTCTTAAATTGTTCTCATATTAATCCACAACACGTTTGTCATCACTTGTCCAGCTAATTCATGGACTAAAGCAGCATTCCCTACAAACTTAGATCCCAATACCATGAGGACACTCAAGGGTGCATTAGGAGTGTGACCTGCAGGTGGATGTGAGCCTGTCTAAGTTGGAGGGGATTTCTCCACCACAGGAAATGGAATACAAATTTAGAATCTGCTTTCATGAGGTGACAATCTCTGGCAGATGTTCTTATCAAATGTGGCACTGCCTACTTCCAGCTTAAAACATGGGTTGATGACCCAGCATAACAGTGAATGTATTCACCCCGGCCCAACACATAGGCTGGGACCCTGAACTTTCAGGTAGCATTTGGCTTTGAAGGTCATGAGATCTTAGTCTACAAATGATGAGCCCCCTCCCGTGAGGCATAGCAAACGGAGCCAAAGTGCAACCCAGTTAAGCACCAGATCAAGCTTCCCTCCTTCAGCAGGGTATGGTTTGAAAACTGTGCATAGCTTCTGTTTGAAGCCAGTCCAGAAAGGAAAGTCCATGCAACTCTCATTTCCAGTTAACTGCCAAGAAAAAGCCAAAGATAGAGATGAAGCTCAAGAGAGCTAGAGAGCCATCTGAAAAGAATGGTTACACCCTGCAACATCCTCATTACCTGATCTTGAAAACATCTCTGCGTGCATCCCAGCATGCAGCCAGCATCTGGGGGTGACAGTGACCCCTGCGCCCATTGGCAATCTGCACTGTCTCTGACATCTGTAATGTGAACCTCATTCTGTTGGGTTTGTGAAGCGGTGTCAACCCTGCAGAAGGAACCAACTGTGCCCTAAATCCCACTGTCCCCTGGGGCCCCTAGCATTCCCCCATCTGCACCCCTCCTGTGGCTTCTGATCCTAGGGAGCCCTCCTGCCCTGTCCAACACTCACATGAAGTGCATATTCCTTCTCCTGGGGCAACTTCTCCACAGAGATTACATGACATGCCCACTCTCCAGGCTCGGGGAGATCCTGCCAAAGTAGCAAATCAGTGATAAGGACATAAAGTGATGAATAGAATTTTAGATCCTGATGGTAGACAGTCTGCAAAATCCAAGGGAGAATGGAATTGGAGGGGACCAGGGATCAGGATGTGGGCATGGAGCTTCCCTGCCAAGGGGGTGGGGGAAGTCACAGGCTGGGGGATGCACTGGATGATCCATGGGCCCTGTGCAGCTACTGGGTCACACCTTTCTGCATCTCAGCCTTTGGCTTTGAGCTCTGTGATCGTCAAGATGTGCACAGTCTGTACTCTGGCTGGTAGAAGAAAGGACCCTGGGAAGACAATTGTAGACCCTTTGTGAGTGTAGGAAGGGGTAGGCTGGACACCCAGTCCAAGAGGAGCTAAAACTGGAGTCGAGGGGTGTGCAAGGAGTGGGTGTGAGGGCTGTGCGCAATCACAGTCACGGCAGAGGTGGCTCTGTCTGTGGGGTGAGTGCCTCCCTGCAGGCACAGCACTGGACATATCAGAGATCCACATGAAAAGGAAAAGCTGGAAATGGCACTATGGTTCAAATGGTAGAGCATCAACCTTGAGCAAAAGAGCTCAGGGACAGTACCCAGGACCTGAGTTCAAGCCTCATGACTGTAAAAGGAAAACAACCAGGACTGTGAGAGGGAACCTGGTATTCTCTGGGTCTAATCAGACACAAGAAGAGGCCGGGATAGGCTGTGGAAAAACACAGAGAACATCTTCCCCCAGCTCATCCTGACCTGCATGCAGGGACAGCCATGTAAGTAGGGCTATGGTGAGATCATCTTCACCCCTGTGCTGCCATCTGAATTGTAGGCCTCTGTCCTGCATGGGGTGTCCTGATGGCTGAGCAGGTGCCCTAACCCTAGATGGAGAGCAGCCACTGACTGTGGTAGCTAAGGAGAGACCTGTTCCATAGCTATCAGGCCACCCAGCATGGGAGCCAGAACCACCCCTCACCCAGGTAGAGGCCAATGGTTCTCCAGGTGCTACTAACATTGCCCCACCCCTAGCTCTGGGTACACGTGACATTCCCTCCACAAGGAGCAGGACAAAGTGAGGGATCAGGAAGCTGCCTATGGGCTTCAGATGATGGCCAGGCTGGCACTACAGATGGCCTCACTCTGTCACCACCTTCCCCTGCCTCCATCTTTCCTCCATCATGCCTCTCTACCTCCCACCCATTAACCTTGGAAACCAATGAACTGGGCTCTCATCATTCCTCTCATCTCTTCACCCACCTTGCCATGCGTCCATCCCTCTGTCACTTCCACCCCACACACATCCCACCACCAGCCACCCTGTAGCTTATGAGGATCCCAGAGGAAGCTCTTGGTGAAGGGCTTGTGACCACCAAACAGTTACTATCACCCGCTCCGGCCTGATCCACCACAGAATAAGAACAGCCAAGCAGGCACACACTGCAGCAGAGTTGCTCTGCTGCCACCCTGATTTCTTCATGGCCAGGACTTGGCTCTCCTCAGCCTCTCAGCTCAGTAACCAGAACATTGTGCTTTCACAGAGCCATGGCTTCCAGTCTCCATGGACACAATGACATCAAGGTGATGCCAACTTCCCCATCTCTATATACTTCTAACTATGGGATGGGAGCTGAGGTTCTCTTCTGTGACTCCATCCGCTAAGAGGCTCATGCAGATTTCTATCCTTTGCTCATCATGGTGACTCTTTGGTTAACAAGTCACTGCTGGGCTTCCAGTTCACCACATATACAACCCATACTCCAACACTTTTCTTATAAGGACTGATGACTTTTAAATATTCTCTAGTTTTAAATTTCTAGTTCCTTCTCTCTTTCATTTATATATTTCCCTTCCTCACATACTTCCCTTTTTTTACCTTCCTTCTTTCATTCCTGGCCTTGAACTCAAGACCTGGAGCTTTTTCTTAGCTTTTCTTTGCTCAAGGTAGCACTCTAGCTCTTCAGCCACAGCTCTACTTCAATCTTTGTTCTTGCTCTAAACTGGGAGTATGAGTCTCATGCATTTTTCCCTTTCCTGGGTTGGTTTTAAACCACAATACTAAGATCAGGATCCTGAATATGCCTCGGATTACAGGTATTATCTAATCAAAACAAATTCCTGATTTCTTTTTTAGACATAATTAGTTCTTTCAGGTGAGCCACCAGCCACTCATGCCAGAGCATTGCAGGATCCCAGCATTCATCTTGTCTCCAGTCTTATTCCATCCATCTCACAATGGTCATCTAAAACACCCTGCTGCATGCCTGAAGTCGCAAGGAACGTTCTCAACGCCATGAGAAGCCCCCTTAAGCTCTGCCTCAGACATGCCCAGCCCCCATCCCACTTCCACATGAGCATTTGTTTAGGAGAAATTTCCTGAGTACATCATCATCTTTTCCTCACCATTCAAATTTCATCTTTGGAGTCATTTCTCCCAGACAAAGAGGAACATGATCCATGGTTTGATAGCAGCTCCAGCTTCATAGTCCCAGCCACCAACACCCCCCCATTACCCTGCCAGGCACCTGAATTCAAGGACAATGTTTTCACTACCCCTGACTCTTATCAAATGTTTTAACTTATACAGTGCATTAAAATAATTTTACTAAATGGAATAAACACATGGCATCAAGCTTCAGAATCTTTGCACCTGAACTTTTAGTGAATCACAGACACACCAGCATTTCTGTAGCCAACAGAAATCTTAGCTTTGAGATTTCAGCATTCCTGGTATCCAAGTTTGGATGTGCTAACACAGCCCTTAATGGGGCACTTCAATCACACAATCCCACAACAATCAATGTCATTTGACATTCACTGGTAGGTGGTGCTAGGAAGAAGACTGATGTGCCAACTCCATGCTGGCTTGACCTATGCCATCTTCAAACCTGGAGCAAGTGGGGCTCCTCTCTCCATGACACCTTTTGTGTACTACCCCAGGAGGACCTTTACCTTGAGACAAAATTATGAAGACTATCTCTACCAGCAAAGATTCCAGTGAGATGTGCCTACATGGATAAAGCTAAAATCTCACTAAAGTGAGGTTATTGGCATTGCTGGAGCCTGAACTCAGGGCCTGGGCACTAAGCATTTGTACTCAAGACTAGCCCTTTACCACTGGAACACAAACTCCATTCCCAGCTGTTTTTATTTTTGGTAGTAAGAATCTATCAGACTTTCCTGTTCTAGGTGACTTGGAACTTCCATACTCAGATGTCAGCCTCCTGACCAGCCTGGATTAAAAGTGTGGATCAGCCATGCGCCACACCTGAGGATTTCTGCCAGCACATTTTTTTCCCAAAAATTGGAAGAGGAAGATGAGGGAGGGTTGGGCTCATCCTGCCCTGCATATGAAGGAGAGCATCAGCGCCTGAACTTCATTCCCTCTTGTAGGCTGCTGGAGGAAAAGGAAGCAAATAGGCACAGGCTGGCAGCAGAAGCCACAGAAGAACTTGTGACCAAGACTCCCAGAGCAGACCTCAGAATCGATGACAGAGTTGGATCTACCCAGTAACAGAGGCAGTGGTGACACCTGAAACTGCGCGTTTGAGCCTTTGCTGCTAGTAAACAGGGCCACCTATGTCTCAATGAGAAAGGTGAGATTTTGGTGGAGAAGGTGAGATTAAACATTATGTATCATGCAAGAAGACAGAATATAAGGGGTCTTTTATTATTCCAAGTGAAATTTTGGATTTCCTCTTCTGTTTCTTTAAAGAATGACATTGGGATATTGATGAATATTGCACTGAATTTGTAGATAGTCCTTATCAAGATTGCCATTTTTACAATATTACTTCTTCCAAAGCAGGAGCATAGGTTTTTGCATTTCCTCAGTTCTGCGTTAATTTCCTTCTCCAGAGTTTATAGTTCCATCAAAAAGGTGCTTTACATTCTAAGTTAATTCCTAGGTATATATTTTCTTTGATAGCAAAATGAGTTGCTATCCTGATTCTTGCCTCATTCCTCTCATTTGTTGGCATATGGGAAGGCAGTTGACATTGAGGGTTAATTTTATACCCTGCTACCTTACCAAAGTTTTATATCAGCTCAAGCAGCTTTGGAGTAGAGTCTATAATTAAATACAGAATCATGTCATCTGTAAGGAGAGAAATTTTCAGTTCCTCTTTCCCTTTTCCTCCTCACTCCAGTTAGAATGGCCAAGATCCAGAAATCTAATAACGTATGCTGGAGGGGATGTGGCTAGGAGGGTTCACTACTACACTGCTGGTGGGATTGCAACCTAGTTCAACCACTATGGAAAGCACTATGGCAGTATCCCAAAAAGACTAAACATAGAGCTCCCCTGTGATCCAGCAATTTCACTACTTGCCAATCGTCCAGATAGGACATACTAAATTCACTAGAACAATAACATTTATCACAGCACTATTTACTATAGCAAAGGTATGGAACCAACCCAGATGCCCGTCAGTTGATGAGTAGATCAAATATGGTATTTTTACACAATGGAATTCTGTGCTTCTGTGAGAAAGAATGACATAGACGAATTTGTAAGGAAATAGAAAGACTGTAAAGTTTAGAAATTAGTTTCTGTCTCCTTCTCTATCTCTGTAAAATTTAGAAGTTCCTGTTTCTCTCTCTTTCTGTCTCTTTTCTCTTTCTCTTTCTCTCTCTCTCTTTCTCTCTCTCTCTCTCTCTCTCTCTCTCTCTCTCTCTCTCTCTCTCTCTCTCTCTCTCTCTCTCTCTCTCTCCAATCCTTAGGCTTGAACTCAGGGCCTGAGCTACTTTTGCTCAAGGTTAGCACTCTACCATTTGAACCACAGTGCTGCTTCTGGCTTGCTGTTTTCACGTAGTATTGAGGAATCTAACCCAGGCCTTCATCCTTGATAGGTTAGGACTCTACCACTAAGCCACACAGTCAGCTTTTAGAGGTTTCTGACAAAGGTTTTCCTACATGCTATTATTTCTTCTGTGAGTGCTCTTAAAGCTTGCTGAAGGTTGAGTTTGTTTAGAAGAGTTACTCTAATGCTCCCATATACAGAGATTCTATATATAGCTAAATGTTTTTCATTACTCAGAATTTCTCTATTTGTATGTTCTGAAATGTACTGAAGACTGACTTCTGATTAAAAGTCATTGCACATTTGTTCTATTCATTAGTTTTCTTTTCTTCTATGGGAATCAGGTTTGTGATGAACACAGAAGTATGCCTTCCAGGTCAAACACTTTCCACATTTGTAATATTCATAAGGTTTTTCTCTCCTATGTGCATTTTATACTTAGTCATACGTTCATGATGGATTTTTCATATTCTTATATTCATACGATTTTTATCCTGTGTCTGTGTGGTATCATGCAAACTCAACTATGAGTTCTTCAAAAAAATTTCCCTTTCATTTTATTCATAGGATTCTATCCTGTGGGTGTTTAGTGATAAATCTTGACTTGTGCCTTCTGGGGAAAAGACTGAACATTTGCTACATTCATTAAGGGTTTTATCTTGTGTTGGTTCTGTGACCCAAGCTGAGTTTTCTTCCACAGAATAAAAAGTCTTTCCTATTTATTACATTGCTAAGGCTTCTCATATGTGTGAACTCTCTTACGCTTCCTGAAGGGTCAATACTGCACGAAAGACTTTCAACTTTGGTTATATTTCTAAGGTTTCTAATATGTGTGAATTCTGTTATGCCTCCTGTAATGTGACTTCCATCTGAAGGTCTTACCACATTTGATGCACTCGTACAGTTTCTCTCCTGTGTGTATTCTCTGATGCCATTTGAGGGAAGACTTCCATTTGAAAGACATTCCACATCGGTTACATTCATAGGGTTTTTCATCTGTTTGAATTGTCTTATGCATGTTGAGGTTTGGCTTCTGTGTGAAGGACTTTCCACATATGTTACACTCATAAGGTGTTTCTCCTGAGTATATTCTCTGATGAACATGGAGTTTTACCTTCCATTTGAAAGACTTTCCGCATTCACTACATGCATAAGTTTTCTCTCCTGTGTGTGTTCTATTATGCCCATCAAGATATGACTTCCACTTGAAGGTCTTTCCACATTTGTTGCACACATAAGGTTTCTCTCCTGTGTGTGTTCTTTGATGCAATTTGAGGGAAGATTTCTGTCTGAAAGACTTTACACATTGGTTACATTCATAAGGTTTCACTCCTGTGTGTATTCTCTGATGAACACGAAGTTTTCCCTTCCCTTGGAAAGACTTTCCACATTCATTACACTTATAAGATTTCTCTCCTGTGTGTTATTTGATGAACTCGAAGGTGTATCTTCCGGGTGAAATACTTTTCACATTTGTTACATTCATAAGGTTTCTCTTCTGTGTGTCTTCTCTGGTGCAAAGTGAGGTATGATTTCAGTCTAAAAGTCTTCCCACATTTATCCCATTAAAGATTTCTGTTCTGTGTGAGATCTCTGATGTGTGCTGAGAGCTGAATTCTGGGCAGAAATTTTATTACGTTCCTCATATTCATAAGGTTTGTCTTCTCTTGGAGATCGAGGTTGGAGCGTCAGGTCTGACTCCTCAGAAATTAATTTTCACACTTGATGTACGCATCACATATCTCAGGATATTTGCTCTGAGGTATTGTAAGGCGTATTTCATTACTGAAAGATTTCTCACATTCACTACATATATGAGGAGTCTCTCCTGTGTACATTTTCGGATGTGTAGTGATGGTCGGTGTTAAGTACAATATTTTTCATCACACAGTACATTTAGCAGTTTTCCTCCCTCCCTGAAGAATTTCTTGGGCAGGGAGAACAGAATTATGATACTGCAGATCTTTTGGACTGTCACAATCATGAATAAAATGCTCTGAATATCCGATGGATTTTTTAAGAACAGGAGACATACGAGATCTATATGCAGTATGCATCTCATCAGGCTTAGGAGACAGAAGCATGTTCTGACACTTTATGAACTCCTCAATCCTCACCCCTAAGTTGTTGCCGTTATTACTAATCAGCTCTGGATTATGTGTAGAGCTCAAATTTAAAGTTGTTGCAAATCTCACGTTTTCCTCCACTTCGATACTACTTGCAACTGCTACTTCACAAAGACATTCATGTGGACTTTCCTGGCAGGTCTTGAACACATTTTCCATTATCTAGACATCTAAAATGAGTCATAGAAAAAAAGACACAAACATACATGAGATACAAATATTCCCTACTGTAAAGGTAATGACTTTACTTTCCCATCCTAAGTGTTAGATATTTTAAAACATAAAAGTGGAAATTGATTTGTGAGAAATATATGCTTTTCTCCCTACCCTATTAAGAAAATGATATTTTACAATGACCAATAATGTTTTTCTGTGTTTTAGTTCTCTTTTTATATCACAGGAAATATTTATTGAAATTGCCCATCTATGTATTGCTACAGTTTTAAGCGAATACTACCTATAATATACCTGCAGCTGTTTTTTTCAAATACTGTTTTGTTTATACATTGAGGAATAGCTGCCTTTCTTTTATTTTTGAGAAATAATGTAAATATTGTGCTGTTTTGCATCTTTTTAAAACTTTCTTTTCTTTTCTTTTCTTTTTTTTTGTAGTTCATAGGCCTCTGCCCTGTCCCTGAACACTTCAGCAGAACACTATAACCCCTATCCTTGAGCTACAGCCCCACTTCCTGTTTTCTAGAGTTAACTACAGATAAGAGTCTCAGGTCCTGAGTAGCAGATAGGATTACCTTACCCAGTTTCAATGCTGTTTGCTTATTAACCATTAAGTGAGGAACACGAATTTTTTCTAGATTCAGCGGCCACAAGTTTGGTTTATATGTCTGTTTGCCTTTGATCCAAGCAAGAACGATTCTTGAGAGTAAGGTCTTACACCTATATCCCTTCAGTTACAACTTCTCACTAAAGTCTCAATTTAGGTATTTGTGGGAATTTTGAAATTTGTTTCTTTCCATTTGAAGTCTTATAAAAATTCCTTTTCTAACACTCCTGTCCCTCAGAACCATGGAAGACCAGAAAATCCCCAGCTCATTGTCTAGTTAATTTTCTTATGTTGATTGATACTTTGTTGTTTTTTTTCCTTCCATTCCTGGGTTTGAACTTAGGACCTAACCACTGTCCTTGGGTTTCCTCAAGACTAGAACCCTATCAATGAAGTCATTACTTCTGGCTTTTTCTATGTATGTGGTAATAAGGAATCAAACCTGTGTCTTTGTGCATGCTAGGCAAGCACTCTACCACTAGGCTCAATTTCTGGTGGAAAGGTCTGGTTCTGAATACCAGTCTCTTCCTACCAGCAAAAAGATATTATCCTTATCAGAGAATAATGCCCTGACTTATTCCTTGTTTGCTCAATCATTTATAGTCTTAGTTTTAAAGAAATGAAATATCATTCTTTCTTTCTTTCTTTCTTTCTTTCTTTCTTTCTTTCTTTCTTTCTTTCTTTCTTTGTTCCTTTCCTTCCTTCCCTCTTTCCTACCTCTTTCTTCTTTCTTTCTTTCTTTCTATCTTTCTTTCTTTCTTTCTTTCTTTCTTTCTTTCTTTCTTTCTTTCTTTCTTGTTTTGCCGTCTTGGGACTTGAATTCTAGACCTGGCTTTTCTTCCTGAGCTCTTCAGCTCAAGGCTACTGCCCTATGTCTTTAGCCTCAACCCCACTTCTCATTTTCTATTGGTTCATTGGAGAGAAGAGTCTAAGGTGTTTTTGTGATAGGTCAGTCTTTGAACCTTGATCCTCAGATCTCAGCCTCCTAAGTAGCTAGGATTACAGGCATGAGCCACGGGCTCATGGCGTTCTCATTTTATTTTGTTTCACAGTGATTTCTACAGAGAAATCTAACTTTAACTCTACTGCCACATAGAATTCATCATATCACCCTATGATTCTTGGTGCCAGGGCTCTGGGCTAGCATGCACAAAGACCTGGTTCAGTTCCTTGGTACTACATACAAAGAAAAAGCCAGAAGTGGTGCTATGACTCAAGAAGTAGAGAGCTAGCCTTGAGAAAACCCAAGGACCATGCTCAGGCCCTGAGACCAGGCATAGGATTGGGAAAAGAAAATGATTCTTGATTCATTCACAAAGAATTCCATAGGTTCCACACAGGATTTAGGGTAACTAAGAATATTATTGCTCAGTACATCACAACATGAACTTACCAATGGGGCTCAGGCTCCAACATCAATATGAAGATGCATTCACTCACCTGTGATATTCTTGTCAGAGGAATTTCCTATCCAGAGTTCTGCACAGTGCTCTAGCTTGTCAATTAATACAGGTTTGGGAACACAGGGCCCTGTAAATTAGAAACAGTAGAGAATTATTGCTTATGCTGTGTCATCATTGCTTTAAGTTCGCAGACATCCTACTCACAAGTTATCTATTAAATCTTTTTTCTCATTTCTCACTGGCTCCATGGTTGACTTTTCCCCAGCTCTGGATTCATTTTCTATGGCATAAACTTAGCTGTCTTGCTCAAGGCTAGAAAAATACCAGTTTGAGTCCCAGCTCCACTTACATGCATAGGTCTTCATGCATGCTAGGCAAGCACTCAACCACAAAGTCAAACTCTTGACACTCCACTAACATTTTTGAGGGGTTACTTGGAGTTATAGAGTTTCATGGCAATTTTTATGCCATTACTGGCTTCAAATTAGAATTCTTAGATTTCTTCCTCCTGAATATTTTAAGATTACAGGCATGAAACATTGCACATAGTGCCAGGTTTCCATTATAAACTCACTGTTTAGTGATTTGTAGATCCTATTTCCAATAATGATATATATTCTATTCTGGATGGTTTATCCACTTACAATTACTGTGTAAGTTGGAATGTCGTCTCCATTAGAGGAAACATAATTTAGAACTGTTGTCAAAGTATCCTGAAGGTATCCTGAAGAATGAGTACAAAATTACCTTAGGTTTTCTTTAGAAAGTAATGATACTTCTCAGGGCCTGGAATCTTTCATTTAAATAGTATTGAAAGTTTGATAAACATTCACGTATCTGCAAAATAACAAGGCACTTGGCCTTGCAAGTGAATTTGACTTTTGCTCACCTAAGGGCACCAGGTTGCTGTAGGTCTCCAGCATTACATCTCTGTACAGGGTTCTCTGAGCATTGTCCAGATGCTGCCACTCCTCCCAGCTGAAATCCACAGCTACATCATCAAATGACACCAGATTCTGGAATGGCACATTTTCATCAACTAATTAGCACTGAGTTATAAACACACCATGTCTGGAATTTTATTTTTTTGTTGGAATTGTATTCCTTTACTTAAATGTTTAGACTTACATGAAATATTGACCTGAAAAGCTTAAGGATGGTGCCTAGGCCCAGAGTTCAAGTCCCAAGACCCACAAAAAAATAAAAAGGCAAGCCAGGTGTTGGTGGCTCACGCCTGTCATCCTAGCTACTCAGGAGACTGAGATCTGAGGACCATGGTTCAAAGCCAGCCTAGCACAAAATTCCATGAGACTCCTTTCCAATTACCCACCATAAAATGTTTAATGGCTTGTGGCATATCATGGTAGAGCAATTGTTGTATCAACAAAAATAAGTCGGGGGAGTAGATTTAGGTTATAAATGGAATTATTCCATTGAAAAGGAACTACATTATATGATGACATATGCTGGTACTGTGAGAATATTGCAAAATCTTAGGGTATCAAGTAATAATACTGTGAAGTACACCCAGAATGTTAATGTTCTATGTCTGGGATAATAATCACTTGGGGAAGAAATTTTTTTTCTTTTTTTTGGCTGGGTGATTTGTAAGGCTTGAACTCTGGGCCTGGGCACTGTCCTGAGCTCTTCAACTCAAGGCTATCACCCTACCTATGAAGCCACAGTGCCATTTCCCATATTCTAGTGGTTAACTGTAGATGAGAGTCTCATAGACTTTCTAATGCCCAGGCTGGCTTTGAACCAAATCTTTAGATATCAGCCTGATATCTGATTAGCTAGGATTACAGGTAGAAGTCACTGCACCTGGCAAGAAATTTATTTCTTGCTGTTTTATACTACAAATTTACTGTATGTTTTACTTTTTCAAAAAGTCTGAGGATGACCTTTGTTCTGTATATAATGGGAAGAGGGGTAGGGAGCTGTGAGCAGAAGACCTGAGGGGCAATACTCAGGGTAGGACAATAGCCTTAAACTAAAGAGCTCACTGCCCAAGGTCCAAGCCCCATGACTTTCCCCACTACCACACAAAAAAAGGGAAAAAATTGGAGATTGGAGAGGATTTTCTAAAAAGAATATATAGAAATAGTAGTTCAAAATGTAGAAAGAAGTTCAATATTAACAGTCATGAGAAAAATTAAAATTATAATGAAATCATTACTTTAAATATGTTAATATAAATATAATTTTAAACAAAAAGATCCACATACACACACACAAACACACACACACACACACATACAAAAAAACAACTTTCAAAGTCTAACTATTACTGGGAAGGTAGTGAGAAGAAGTGGAACTTTGGAATAGTCCTGCAAGGAATATAAAACAATCAAAAATTGCGTGGAGAGTGCTAAAAAAGTACTAAATATAGAATTACATAGAAATATGGTACCACACTTCTATTTCTAGATTTGTACCTAACGGAAGAGAAAGCAGAGACTAGAACAAATATGTGGAGAATCCATTCACAACTATTAATACTAATCCAAAGATAGAAATATGCAAAACAACGCATTGAAAAGGAGGAACATTTTACTATATTTTCCAGATGAATCTTGATTACAGTAAACTAAAAATACAGCAGTCATAAAGGAAGAGCTAGGGTATGTTTTCCCTTCCAGAGCTTCCAAGGATCAACAAACCCTTAGAGCCAAAAAGCACGATGGTTCCAGAGAATGGAGTAGAGAGGAACAGGAGCTGAATGTTTAATGATTATACATGGAAGATGAAAATTGCTCTAGATGGGTAGAATGAAGAGAGAACTGTACCCTAAACAATGGTTATGTAGCCACACAGGATGGGACACACCTATACTCCCTGATCTTGGGAAACTCAAGAAGGATTTCTAGCCAACCTGGATGCATGGAAAGATCTATCATAAAAACTAATGTGGAGGGGCTGGGAGTTTGGCATAGTTGTAGAGTGCTTGTATGAATACGAAGGTTCGATTCCGCAGTACCACATACACAGAAAAAACCAGAAGTAGTGCTGTGGCTCAAGTAGAAGATCACTAGGCTTGAGGAAAGCTGAAGGACAGTGCTCAGACCGAGTTCCAGCCAAAGGGCTTGTTTAAAAAAAAAAACCAGAAAGCTGAGCATGATGGGGTGGTGGCTCACTTCTATAATCCTAGCTACTCAGGAGGCTGAGATCTGAGGATCAAGGTTTAAAGCCATCCTGGCACAAAAAGACCTGAGACTCTTATCTCCAATTTACCTTTAGAAAATTGGAAGTGGGGCTCGGCTCCAGGGTAAGGTGGTAGCCTGGAGCTGAAGAGCTCAGGGATAGTGCCCAGGCTGAGTTCAAGATCTATGACCCACCAAAAAAAAAACAAAAAACAAAAAATAATATGGAAAAATTTGGATTCTGTGAATTTTATCAGGCATATAAATGTTTTTTTTGCTGTTGAAATAAATTGTTTGGAAATATTTTAAAAGTTTTTACCTAGAAATGTACACTACAAATGGAATTAATAGCAAACACAAAATATGAAAAAGATACAAATTATCACAATATGGGTATCCTGCTTCTGTATCTTTCACTAACTCCTGTTCAAATGAGTCACATATTCTGAATCATTTCTCCCAGTCGATATATGCCACACATGTTAGCTTGTACTGAACTTCTTGGAAAATCAAAAGCAATTACTAAGCAAATGTGTGTTAGCTTTTGTCAACAGTGATATTTCAAATATAAATCCCTACTCATTGCATTATTTAATATCAATGCCGGAATCTTACTTACACTGGCAGAATCTTCAATCTTTTGAGAATCTTCAAAAGGGTGTGTAAATATTTAGGATCGTTATGTCTTTCTGGAGGAAAGATCCCGTTAGTGGTATATAGTAACCTTCTTTGTCTTTCCTTACTAATTTTAGTTTGAAGTCTATTTTATCTGATATGAGGATGGCAACTCCAGCCTGTTTATGGGGGCAGTTAGCTTGATAGAGTTTATTCCAACCTGTCACTTTCAAAAGATGATTGTTTTTGGGTAAGATGTGTCTCTTGAAGACAGCAGAACGATAGCTCTTGCTTTTTGATCCAACTAGACAGAATATGCCGTTTAATTGGAGAGTTAAGTCCATTGATATTGAGAGTTAGGATTGAGAGATATTTATTAGTTCCTACCATTTTTAAAAGCTTTTAGTAGGGCCTGTGTCTTGACAGTTCTTGTGGTCCTTAGATGGTTGCTGTTTAGGTGCCATTTCTTTCCCTATATTGCATTTATTTTGGTTTTGTATGTATAGAGCATCTTTGAGAATTCTCTGTAGTGTTGGTTTTGTTTCGACATATTGTTGCAGCTATTCCCTGGAATGGAATGTTTTTATTGTTCCCTCAGTTATGAATGAGAGCTTAGCTGGCTACAGTATTCTTGGTTGGTAGTTATTTGATTTAAGGGCATGACATATATGCTTCCAGTCACTTCGTGCTTGCATGGTCTCTGCTGAGAAATCTGGGGTTATTCTGATTGGTTTGCCTTTATAGGTTACTGATCCCTTTTCCCTGGCTGCCTTTAGGATCTTTCCTTTCGTTTCTATTGATCCAGTACGGATCACAATGTGGCGGTGGCATGTTCTTTTCTGGTCAGGTCTGTTTGGGGTTCTAAAAGCTTCTCGTATCTGGATCGGCCTGCCCTTCTGGATATTTGGGAAATTCTCTGAGATGATTCCCTGAAGTATATTTGCAATACCATTGACCTCTTTCTCCACGCCCTCCTCAATACCAACTAGCCTTAAATTAGGCTTCCTAATTGCATCTTGGACCTCCTTAAGCGCTCTCTCATATTTCCTAGATTTGGATTGACTCATTTTCTGTTCTTTCTCTATAATAACTAAATTATCTTCAGCCCCGGAAATTCTCTCCTCTGCATTGTCTAACCTGCTATCAAAGCTATCTACTTTATTTTTCATCTCCCTTGCTTCTAATTGTTCATTTTTGATGCCTTGCATCTCCTGATTTTGATCATGTATGGATTTCTTTATCTCCTTGATTTCCTTTTGAGTGGTTAGCTCAGTAGCTTTATTTTCTTTGGACATTTGCTGGAGTTTGGTCACGTTTTTATTTGTGGATTCTATGAATTCATCCATCTTTCTATGAAAAACCTTTATTATGGCCTCCTTTATGGCTACTTCTTTTTCACTTATCACCTTGTTTTTGCTTTCCTCTTGTTCAGCTATGGCTTCCTCCATTATCTCTTTCTTTATATTTTTACGTTTTCCATTAATGATGTTTATCAATTGCATTTGTGTAGCACTTGGAAGACTCTGGTCTAGGTTCGCCAGTGACTGTTCCATTGTCTGTTTGCATTGGGTGGGTGATGTTGATTCCTGATTTGACATTTTTCTTGAGTTTCTTGTTCTGCCCATTTGAAAATGGGAGCAAGATTACTACTAAATACGATTATAGTTTTTCAGATATAACCAACCTAGACCTCTGTAGCTGGCAGACACTAGATGTTCAGAAGTTTTAATTGGTATTATCACTCTTTCTTTTTCTGCACTTACAGACCAGTCTAATACAACCACTGATAAGCGATTTATACCCAAAACAATAAGCCTCTCAATCCAATCTCTATTGTCTTTATGTCCCTCTGAGCCTAGCATATTTGAGTACAAAGTTTGGAAAGTAGTAGTATAAAACATATGTGTTGCTGAACGACTAGCTCTTAGCCCAACCAGTGGCCTCACAGTGGACCATGGGATGGATCTGTTTTTCTTGTCTACGTTGAGGGAAAGGGGTATTTCACAAGATGCAGAAGCGAAGATTTCAGAAGCAAATGCTGTGAGTGAATTAGCTCGTAAAAGCATTTTTATTTTCTTTTATCTTTCTGCCAATCTTGGGGCTTGAATTCAGGGCCTGAGCACTGTCCTCGGGTTTTCTCAAGTCTAGCCCGCTGCCACTTGAGCCACAGTGCCACATCTAGATTTTCTATCTATGTGATACTGAGCAATCAAACCCAGATCTTCATGGACGCTAGGCAAGCATTCTCCCACTATGCCAAATTCTCCACCCTGACATAGTAATTATAAAGTCATCATCATCATATCAAAATATCCTTTCTCCTACAAAGAATGAACACTTAACTGTGTGTAATGCTTTTTTTTAATTTCACTAATTCTTCTGTGGTTTTCCCTCTTGCATTTTTTACACTTGACAGCAAAGCTAATCATCAGGAAAAAATTGATTGGGATACAGAAACCTAATAATATCCTAGTAGATTGACGTCAAAAATATGTGCAAGATGCCCTGTGTGTTTCACCTAGTGGTAGAGTACTTGGCTACGAAGCAAAAAGACTCAGGTTTTATTCCTCATTACCACATACATAGAAAACACTGCAAGTGGTGCTGTGGCTCGGTGGGACAGCTAAAGCCTAAAGAAAGCCCAAGAACAATGTTCACACTCTGAAGTCAAGTCCCAAGACTAGCAAAAACAAAAAATTTCGACAAGGGGCAAAATGCAGACAGAGAAGGCACTGTGAAGCAAATCTTGTGTAAAGGATGAGGGCAATATTGACCCTTAAGTTTGGATCTTACCTAAGAAAGGCTCCTTGAGCCTGAGGCCAGACTGGTAGTTGGGCCTAGTGGAAGACATTGGGATTGGACAAATAAGGTGTGCTGTTTACTACATCCACATGTATATTGTGAGATTGGAGATGTTCAGCCTCCAGTATGTCTTTGGTGAGGTCTTTTGTGAGCAAGGATCTTTGGTCATTGGGCCCTGAAAGGTGACCCTGCCTCCCTCACAATGGAACAGAATATGGAACCCTGGTAACCAAGCCACTGTAACTAACAACCAGCTCAAGCCAGCTCACTTGGCCTGTGGCTCAGGAGGAAGAAAGATGTTGCTGTGCTGTTGCCAAAGGTCAGGAAACTCGAGTCTCAGGCATGGAAGTTGTGGATGTCTTACTCGAAGATGTACATGCTAGATCATTGCCAAGCCACAAATCCAGTATAACAGAACTTTCTCTAAGAAGAAGGCCAGGAAAATCCAGGGCAACCAGATGAGGTAAATTTCTAAGAAGAAATGTATTTGACCCCATCATCCTCCCCACACACTACAACTTTCTTTTTTTTCATTTTTTTATTGTAATTAGTAAAAGGGTTAGATGATATTTGCCAGATAGAAGGTGCATTAATTCACATACATTGATACCCTTTCCCATGTCTTGGTACCCATTTCCCTCCAACCCCACACCCCCCACCCGTCTTGGTTTTCCCCCCTTCCCTATCAAATTTCAAATATCCAAATACAAATAAATTCAATATATAAGATAACGTGAGCTACTATACCAATATGGGATAACCAAGGGACAGCAAACGAGATGAGAGACAACATAGTACATTAAGGACAACAATCATTCATTATATGGCTTTTGTGTCAATATCCTGGAGGTCCTTTCAATTAGCTTCACATTATATGGCCTTATATATGGCCTTTTGCTCTATTGACAATCTCTGCTAGTAGAGCCCAAGGTTTCTACTGATTATGACGAATGAGGGAAATCACTGTGCCTAAGTTCCTTTGAGTCTGGCTTACTTCACTTAATATGATTTTTTCTAAGTCTTTCCATTTCCTAACAAATGGGGCGATGTCATTCTTTCTGACAGCAGCATAGAATTCCATTGTGTACAAATACCACAACTTGTTGATCCACTCATCAACTGAGGGACATCTGGGTTGGTTCCATATCTTTACTATGGTGAATAGTGCTGCAATGAACATTGTTGTGCTAGTGGGTTTAGTATGCCCTTGTTTCTGGATTGTTGGGTAAATGCCAAGTAGTGGAATTGCTGGGTCATAGGGGAGTTCTATGTTTAGCCTTTTAAGGCACTGCCACACTGCTTTCCTTGGTGGTTGAACGAGTTTGCACTCCCACCAACAGTGTAGTAGTGATCCCTCCTGGCCACATCCCCTCCAGCACCTGTTGTCATTCGTTTTCCTGATCCTGGCCATTCTAACTGGAGTGAGGTGGAATCTTAGTGTTGTTTTGATTTGCATTTCTTTTATGACCAGAGATGTGGAGCATTTCTTCATGTGTCTATAGGCCATTTTTGTTTCTTCTTCAGAGAATACTCTCTTTAAGTCTTTGGCCTGTTTTTAATGGTATGGGTGTTACTTTGGAGGTTAGTTTTGGAGTGATTCAATTTTTTGAGTTGTTGATATATTTTAGATATGAGGCCTTTGTCCGTTGTTTGGTTGGTGAAGATCTTCTTCCACTCTGTAGGCTTCCTGATTAGTTTACTAGCTATATCCGTTGCCATACAAAAGCTTTGCACTTTAATGCAGTCCCACTTATCCAGCCTTTCTCTGATTTGTTGTGATTCTTGGTCCTTATTAAGAAAGTTTTGACCTGTGCCAAGGAGGCCTAGTGGATCTCCTATTCCTTCCTGTAAACTTTTCAGTGTGTCAGTTTTTACCTCCAGGTCTTTGATCCATTTGGAGTTAATTCTAGTGCAAGGTGACAAAGAAGGATCCAACTTTAGTTTTCTGCAGGTGTTTAACCCGTTCTGCCAGCACAAATTGTTGAAGAGTCTATCTTTCTTCCATTCTATTTTTTTGGCTCCCTTGTCAAAGATTAGGTGGCCATAGGTCTGTGGTTTAATATCTGGGTCCGCAGTTCTACTCCATTGGACTTCAGGCCTGTTCTTGTGCCAGTACCAAGCTGTTTTGAGAATTATAGCTCTGTAATATAGTCTTAAGTTTGGAATTGAAATTCCTCCAGCGCTGTTCTTTCTGCTAAGAAGTGTTTTTGCTATACGGGGTCTTTTATTATTCCACATGAAATTTTGAATTGCCTCTTCTATTTCTTTAAAGAATGACATTGGGATGTTGATTGGTATTACATTGAATTTGTAGATAGCCCTTGGCAAGATTGTCATTTTCACAATGTTGATTCTTCCAATCCAGGAGCATGGGACGTTTTTCCATTTCCTTAGTTCTAATTTAATTTCCTTTTTTATGGTTTTAAAGTTTTCATCTAAACGGTCTTTACATTCTTAGTTAAGCTAACTGCTAGGTACTTTAGTTTCTTTGAGGCTATTGTGAAAGGAATTTCTTTCCTGATTATTGCCTCGTTCCTCTCAGTGTTGGCGTAAAGTAAGGCAGTTGATTTGTGAGGGTTGATTTTATGGCCTGCTACCCTTCCAAAGCTTTGAATCAGCTCAAGGAACTTGGGAGTAGAGTCTATAGGATTCTTTAAATACAAAATCATGTCATCTGCAAAGAGGGATAGTTTTATTTCCTCTTTCTCTACTTGGATCCCCTTTATGCTTGCTCCTTGCCTTATTGCACTGCCTAGGAATTCTAGTACTATGTTAAAAAGGAGTGGAGAGAGTGGGCATCCTTGTCTCGTTCCTGATTTTAGAGGGAATGGCTTTAGATTTTCACCATTAAGTATAATAATGGCTGTGGGTTTCTCATACACAGCCTTTATTACATTCAGAAATGTTCCATGGATTCCTAGTTTCTCCACGTCTTTTAATATAAAGGGGTTCTGGATCTTGTCAAATGCCTTTTCCGCATCTATTGAGACAATCATGTGATTTTATCCCTGCTCCTGTTGATGTGTTGACTTATATTAATTGATTTGTGTATGTTGAACCAGCTTTGCCTCCCTGTGATGAATCCTGTTTGATCATAGTGTATAATTTTTTTGATGAGTTGTTGTAGAAGGTTGGCCAGTATTTTGTTGAGAAGTTTTGCATCGATGTTCATCAAAGAAATGGGTCTATAGATCTCTTTCTTTGATGAATCTCTGTCTGGTTTGGGGATGAGGGATATACTGGCTTCACAAAATGAGTTTGGTAAACAACCTTCATTTTCAATTTCGTTGAAGAGCTTGAGGAGTATTGGTGTGAGCTGTGCTTTGAAGACCTTATAGAATTCAGCTGTGAATCCATCTGGCCCTGGGCTCTTTTTAAGTGGAAGTTGTCTTATTTCCATTTCTATTTTAGAGCTTGAAATAGGCCTGTTGAGTTGGGTTAGCTCTTCTTGGTTCAGTGTGGGTATGTTAATATTGTCTAGGAATTCATCCATTTCTTCTAGATTCTCAAATTTGTTGGCGTAAAGGTTTGAGAAGTATTCCCTCATGATATTCTGGATCTTGGTAATTTCTGTCGTGATATTACCATTTTCATCTGTGATTTTGTTTATTTCGATATGCTCTCTTCTTTTTTTGGTAAGATTTGCTAAGGGCTTGTCAATTTTGTTAATTCTTTCAAAGAACCAACTCCTTGTTTTGTTGAAGCTTTCTATAGTTTTTTTATTCCAAATCATTTAATTCTGCTTTGATTTTAATAATTTGCTTTCTCCTAATGGGTTTAGGGTTGGTTTGTTGCTTCTTTTTCCAGGAGGTTAAGGTGAGACATTAACTAGTTGGTTTGCCATTTTTCCAACTTGCTGTTGTAGGCACTCAGCGCTATAAATTTTCCTCTGAGTACTGCCTTTGTTGTGTCCCTAAGGAGTTGATATTTGTGTGCTCCTTATTGTTAAATTTCATAAACAGTTGTATATTTGTTCTGATCTCTTCGATTACCCATTGTTTTTGATTCAACAATGTGTTGTTCAGTCTCCATGAGTTACAGGGTTTTCGTTGTTGGAGATGTGTGTTCAGCTCCAATGTGATGCCTTTATGGTCTGAGAGTGTGCATGGAATAATTTCAGTGTTTCTGAATCCGTCCAAGTTTGCTTTATGGCGTAAGATGTGGTCTATTTTGGAAAATGTTCCATGTGCTGCTGAGAAAAACGTATATTGTGTTGTTACTGGGTGGAATATTCTGCAGATGTCTGTTAGATCTAGTTGGTCTATATAGTTGTTCAGTTATAAGGTTTCTCTGTAGAGTTTTGCCTTGTTGATCTGTCCATAGGTGAGAGTGGTGTGTTAAACTCACCAACAATCACTGTATTTCGATCTATGTATGGTTTCAGTGTAAGTAAAGTTTGCTTGATGAAGTTTGGAGCTCCGTGATTGGGTGTGTAAATATTTAGGATCGTTATGTCTTCCTGGAGGAAAGATCCCTTTAGTAGTATGTAGTAACCTTCTTTGTCTTTTCTTACTAATTTTAGTTTGAAGTCTATTGTCTGATATGAGGATGGCAACTCCAGCCTGTTTATGGGGGCAGTTAGCTTGATAGAATTTATTCCAAACTCTCACTTTCAAAAGATGATTGTTTTTGGGTAAGATGTGTCTCTTGAAGATAGCAGAACGATGGCTCTTGCCTTTTGATCCAACTAGACAGCCTATGCCGTTTAATTGGAGAGTTAAGTCCATTGATATTGAGAGTTAGGATTGAGAGATATTTATTAGTTCCTACCATTTTTAAAAGCTTTTAGTAGGGCCTGTGTCTTGACAGTTCTTGTGGTCCTTAGATGGTATGCTGTTTAGGTGCCATTTCTTTCCCTATAATGCATTTATTTTGGTTTTGTATGTATAGAGCATCGTTGAGAATTCTCTGTAGTGTTGGTTTTGTTTCAACATATTGTTGCAGCTTTTCCCAGGAATGGAATGTTTTATTGTTCCCTCAGTTTGAATGAGAGCTTAGCTGGCTACAGTATTCTTGGTTGGTAGTTATTTGATTTAAGGGCATGACATATATGCTTCCAGTCACTTCGTGCTTGCATGGTTTCTGCCGAGAAATCTGGGGTTATTCTGATTGGTTTGCCTTTATAAGTTACTGATCCCTTTTCCCTGGCTGCCTTTAGGATCTTTCCTTTCGTTTCTATTGATCCAGTTCGGATCACAATGTGGAGGTGGGATGTTCTTTTCTGGTCAGGTCTGTTTGGGGTTCTAAAAGCTTCTCATATGTGGATGGGCCTGCCCTTCTGGATATTTGGGAAATTCTCTGAGATGATTCCCTGAAGTATATTCCCAATACCATTGACCTCTTTCTCCATGCCCTCCTCAATACCAACTAGCCTTAAATTAGGCTTCCTAATTGTATCTTGGACTTCCTGAAGCGCTCTCCCATATTTCCTAGATTTGGATTGACTCATTTTCTGTTCTTTATAATACCTAAATTATCTTCAGCCCCAGAAATTCTCTCCTCTGCATTGTCTAACCTGCTATCAAAGCTATCTACTTTATTTTTCATCTCCCTTGCTTCTAATTGCTCAATTTTTATGCCTTGCGTCTCTTGTTTTAGATCATGTATGGATTTCTTTATCTCCTTGATTTCCTTTTGAGTGGTTAGCTCAGTAGCTTTATTTTCTTTGGACATTTGCTGGAGTTTGGTCACGTTTTTATTTGTGGATTCTTTGAATTCATCCATCTTTCTTTGAAAAACCTTTATTATGGCCTCCTTTATGGCTTCTTCTTTTTCACTTATCACCTTGTTTTTGCTTTCCTCTTGTTCAGGTATGGCTTCCTCCATTATCTCTTTCTTTATATTTTCACATTTTTCATTAATGATGTTTATCAATTGCATTTGTGTAGCAATTGGAAGACTCTCCTCTAGGTTTGCCAGTGACTGTTCCATTGTCTGTTTACATTGGGTGGGGGATGTTGTATCTTGATTTGACATTTTTCTTGAGTTTCTTGTTCTGCCCATTTGAAAATGGGAGCAAGATTACTACTAAATACGATTATAGTTTTTCAGATATAACCAACCTAGACCTCTGTAGCTGGCAAACACTAGATGTTCACAAGTTTTGATTGGTATTATCACTCTTTCTTTTTGTGCACTTACAGACCAGCCTAATACAACCACTGACAAGCGATTTATACCCAAAACAATAAGCCTCTCAATCCAATCTCTATTGTCTTTAAGTCCCTCTGAGCCTAGAGAATAATTAACCACCTACATATACAATATTGCTCAACAGCCATCAAGTGTAGATCCGTGCAGTATAAGGGTTGAAAGACGAGCAGAGGTCCAGAGATAGAAAAAAAGAATGAGAGAGGTCAGGGGATGTGCAAGAGGATTAACATAGGAGTGTAAGAATATTGTAGTCATGAAGAAAAGTTATAGCATAAGGATAACTGACATAAGTTGGAAAGTAGGTAGCATATTTGAGTACAAAGTTTGGAAAGTATTAGAATAAAACTTATGTGTTGCTGCACGACTAGCTCTTAGCCCAACCAGTGGCCTCACAGTGGACCATGGGATGGATCTGTTTTTCTTGTCTACGTTGAGTGAAAGGGGTATTTCACAAGATGCAGAAGCGAAGATTTCAGAAGCAAATGCTGTGAGTGAATTAGCTCGTAAAAAGCATTTTTATTTTCTTTTATCTTTCTGCCAGTCTTGGGGCTTGAATTCAGGGCCTGAGCACTGTCCTCGGGTTTTCTGAAGTCTAGCCCTCTGCCACTTGAGCCACAGTGCCACATCTAGATTTTCTATCTATGTGATACTGAGCAATCAAACCCAGATCTTCATGGATGCTAGGGAAGCACTCTACCACTATGCCAAAATCTCAACCCTGACATAGTAATTATAAAGTCATCATCATCATCATCATCATCATCATCATATCCAAATATCCTTTCTCCTACAAAGAATGAACACTTAACTGTGTCTAATGCTTTTTTTTAATTTCACTAATTCTTCTGTGTTTTTCCCTCTTGCATTTTTTACACATGACAGCAAAGCTAATCATCAGGAAAAAATTGATTAGGATACAGAAACCTAATAATATCCTAGTAGATTGACGTCAAAAATATGTGCAAGATGCCCTGTGTGTTTGACCTAGTGGGAGAGTCCTTGGATACCAAGCAGTAAGCCTCAGGTTTGATTCCTCATTACCACATACATAGAAAACGCTGCAAGTGGTGCTGTGGCTCGGTGAGACAGCTAAAGCCTAAAGAAAGCCCAAGAACAATGTTCACACTCTGAGGTCAACTCCCAAGACTAGCAAAAACAAAAAAAATTCGACAAGGGGCAAAATGCAGGCAGAGAAGGCACTGTGAAGCAAATGTTTTGTAAAGGATGAGGGCAATATTGACCCTTAAGTTTGGATCTTACCTAAGAAAGGCTCCTTGAGCCTGAGACCAGACTGGTAGTTGGGCCTAGTGGAAGACATTGGGATTGGACAAATAAGGTGTGCTGTATACTACATCCACATGTATATTGTGAGACTGGAGGAGAGATTCAGCCTCCAGTATGTCTTTGGTGAGGTCTTTTGTGAGCAAGGATCTTTGGTCATTGGGCCCTGAAAGGTGACCCTGCCTCCCTCACAATGGAACAGAATATGGAACCCTGGTAACCAAGCCACTGTAACTAACAACCAGCTCAAGCCAGCTCACTTGGCCTGTGGCTCAGGAGGAAGAAAGATGTTGCTGTGCTGTTGCCAAAGGTCAGGAAACTCAAGTCTCAGGCATGGAAGTTGTGGATGTCTTACTCGAAGATGTACATGCTAGATCATTGCCAAGCCACAAATCCAGTATAACAGAACTTCCTCTAAGAAGAAGGCCAGGAAAATCCAGGGCAACCAGATGAGGTAAATTTCTAAGAAGAAATGTATTTGACCCCATCATCCTCCCCACACACTACAACTTTCTTTTTTTTCATTCTTTTATTGTAATTAGTAAAAGGGTTAGATGATATTTGCCAGATAGAAGGTGCATTAATTCACATACATTGATACCCTTTCCCATGTCTTGGTACCCATTTCCCTCCAACCCCACACCCCCCACCCGTCTTGGTTTTCCCCCCTTCCCTATCAAATTTCAAATATCCAAATACAAGTAAATTCAATATATCAGATAACAAAGTGAGATACTATACCAATATGGGATAACCAAGGGACAGCAAGCGAGATGAGAGACAACATAGTACATTAAGGACAACAATCATTCATTATATGGCTTTTGTGTCAATCTCCTGGAGGTCCTTTCAATTAGCTTCACATTATATGGCCTTATATATGGCCTTTTGCTCTATTGACAATCTCTGCTAGTAGAGCCCAATGTTTCTACTGATTATGACTAATGAGGGAAACCACTGTGCCTAAGTTCCTTTGAGTCTGGCTTACTTCACTTAATATGATTTGTTCTAAGTCTTTCCATTTCCTAACAAATGGGGCGATGTCATTCTTTCTGACAGCAGCATAGAATTCCATTGTGTACAAATACCACAAGTTGTTGATCCACTCATCAACTGAGGGACATCTGGGTTGGTTCCATATCTTTGCTATGGTGAATAGTGCTGCAATGAACATTGTTGTGCTAGTGGGTTTAGTATGCCCTTGTTTCTGGATTGTTGGGTAAATGCCAAGTACTGGAATTGCTGGGTCATAGGGGAGTTGTATGTTTAGCGTTTTGAGGCACTGCCGCACTGCTTTCCATAGTGGTTGAACGAGTTTTAACTCCCACCAACAGTGTAGTAGTGATCCCTCCTGGCCACATCCCCTCCAGCACCTGTTGTCATTCGTTTTCCTGATCCTGGCCATTCTAACTGGAGTTAGGTGGAATCTTAGACTTGTTTTGATTTGCATTTCTTTTATGACGAGAGATGTGGAGCATTTCTTCATGTGTCTATAGGCCATTTTTGTTTCTTCTTCAGAGAAGACTCTCTTTAAGTCTTTGGCCCATTTTGTAATGGGATGGGTGTTACTTTGGAGGTTAGTTTTGGAGTGATTCAATTTTTTGAGTTGTTGATATATTTTAGATATGAGGCCTTCTTCCGTTGTTTGGGTGGTGAAGATCTTCTCCCACTCTGTAGGCTTCCTGATTAGTTTACTAGCTATATCCGTTGCCATACAAAAGTTCTGCAGTTTAATGCAGTCCCACTTATCCAGCCTTTCTCTGATTTGTTGTGATTCTTGGTCCTTATTAAGAAAGTTTCGACCTGTACCAAGGAGGCCTAGTGCATCTCCTATTCCTTCCTGTAAACTTTTCAGTGTGTCAGCTTTTGCCTCCACGTCTGTGATCCATTTGGAGGTAATTCTAGTGAAAGGGGACAAAGAAGGATCCAACTTTAGTTTTCTGCAGGTGTTTAACCAGTTCTGCCAGCACAACTTGTTGAAGAGGCTATCTTTCTGCCATTATATTTTTTTGGCTCCCTGGTCAAAGATTAGGTGGCCATAGGTCTGTGGTTTAATATCTGGGTCCGCAGTTCTACTCCATTGGACTTCAGGCCTGTTCTTGTGCCAGTACCAAGCTGTTTTGAGAATTATAGCTCTGTAATAGAGCCTTAAGTTTGGAATTGAAATTCCTCCAGCGCTGTTCTTTCTGCTAAGAAGTGTTTTTGCTATACGGGGTCTTTTATTATTCCATATGAAATTTTGAATTGCCTCTTCTATGTCTTTAAAGAATGACATTGGGATGCTGATGGGTATTACATTGAATTTGTAGATAGCCCTTGGCAAGATTGTCATTTTCACAATGTTGATTCTTCCAATCCAGGAGCATGGGAGGTTTTTCCATTTCCTTAGTTCTGCTTTAATTTCCTTTTTAGGGTTTTAAAGTTTTCATCTAAACGGTCCTTTACATTCTTAGTTAAGCTAATTGCTAGGTACTTTATTTTCTTTGAGGCTATTGTGAAAGGATTTTCTTTCCTGATTATTGCCTCGTTCCTCTCAGTGTTGGCATAAAGTAAGGCAGTTGATTTGTGAGGGTTGATTTTATGGCCTGCTACCCTTCCAAAGCTTTGAATCAGCTCAAGGAGCTTGGGAGTAGAGTCTATAGGATTCTTTAAATACAGAATCATGTCATCTGCAAAGAGGGATAGTTTTATTTCGTCTTTCCCTACTTGGATCCCCTTTATGCTTGCTTCTTGCCTTATTGCACTGCCTAGGAATTCTAGTACTATGTTAAAAAGGAGTGGAGAGCGTGGGCATCCTTGTCTCATTCCTGATTTTAGAGGGAATGGCTTTAGATTTTCACCATTAAGTATAATACTAGCAGTGGGTTTCTCATACACAGCCTTTATTACATTGAGAAATGTTCCATGGATTCCTAGTTTCTCCACATCTTTTTACATAAAGGGGTTTTGGAACTTGTCAAATGCCTTTTCCGCATCTATTGAGACAATCATGTGATTTTATCCCTGCTCCTGTTGAGGTGTTGAATTATATTAATTGATTTGTGTATGTTGAACCAACTTTGCCTCCCTGTGATGAATCCAGTTTGATCATAGTGTATAATTTTTTTGATGAGTTGTTGTAGACGGTTGGCCAGTATTTTGTTGAAAAGTTTTGCATCGATGTTCATCAAAGAAATGGGTCTATAGACCCCTTTCTTTGATGAATCTTTGTCTGGTTTGGGGATGAGGGATATGCTGGCTTCACATCATCAGTTTGGTAAAGATCCTTCATTTTCCATTTCGTTGAAGAGCTTGAGGAGTATTGGTGTGAGCTCTGCTTTGAAGACCTTATAGAATTCAGCTGTGAATCCATCTGGCCCTGGGCTCTTTTTAAGTGGAAGTTGTCTAATTTCCATTTCTATTTCATAGCTTGAAA
This sequence comes from Megascapheus bottae, assembly GCF_031878675.1. NCBI lineage: Eukaryota > Metazoa > Chordata > Mammalia > Rodentia > Geomyidae > Megascapheus > Megascapheus bottae. The sequence continues at coordinate 733,970 of NW_028327580.1, read as the reverse complement.
TATGTCTTTTGAGTTTGGTTCGCTGTTCTTGATTCAGTGTGGGTATGTTAATATTGTCGAGGAATTCATCCATTACTTCTAGATTCTCAAATTTGTTGGCGTAAAGGTTTGAGAAGTATTCCCTCATGATATTCTGGATCTTTGTCATTTCTGTCGTGATATTACCATTTTCATCTGCGATTTTGTTTATTTAGATATGCTCTCTTCTTTTTTTGGTAAGATTTCCTAAGGGCTTGTCAATTTTGTTAATTCTTTCAAAGAACCAACTCCTTGTTTTGTTGATTCTTTCTATAGTTTTTTTATTCCAAATCATTTAATTCTGCTTTGATTTTAATAATTTTCTTTCTCCTAATGGGTTTAGGGTTGGTTTGTTGCTTCTTTTTCCAGGAGGTTAATGTGAGACATTAACTAGTTGGTTTGCCATTTTTCCAACTTGCTGTTGTAGGCACTCGGCGCTATAAATTTTCCTCTGAGTACTGCCTTTGTTGTGTCCCTAAGGAGTTGATATTTGTGTGCTCCTTATTGTTAAATTTCATAAACAGTTGGATATCTGTTCTGATCTCTTCTATTACCCATTGTTTTTGATTCAACAATGTGTTGTTCAGTCTCCATGAGTTACAGGGTATTCGTTGGTGGAGATGTGTGTTCAGCTCCAATTTGATGTCTTTATGGTCTGAGAGTGTGCATGGAATAATTTCAGTGTTTCTGAATCTGTCCAGGTTTGTTTTATGGCCTAAGATGTGGTCTATTTTGGAAAATGTTCCATGTGCTGCTGAGAAAAACGTATATTGTGGTGTTACTGGGTGGAATATTCTGCAGATGTCTGTTAGATCTAGTTGGTCTATAAAGTTGTTCAGTTCTAAGGTTTCTCTGTTGAGTTTTTGCCTTGTTGATCTGTCCATAGGTGAGAGTGGTGTGTTAAACTCACCAACAATCACTGTATTTCGATCTATGTATGGTTTCAGTGTAAGTAAAGTTTGCTTGATGAAGTTTGGAGCTCCGTGATTGGGTGTGTAAATATTTAGGATCGTTATGTCTTCCTGGAGGAAAGATCCCTTTAGTAGTATGTAGTAACCTTCTATGTCTTTTCTTACTAATTTTAGTTTGAAGTCTATTGTATCTGATATGAGGATGGCAACTCCAGCCTGTTTATGAGGGCAGTTAGACTGATAGAGTTTATTCCAACCCCTCACTTTCAAAAGATGTTTGTTTTTGTGTAAGATGTGTCTCTTGAAGACAGCAGAACGATGGCTATTGCTTTTTGATCCAACTAGACAGCCTATGCCGTTTAATTGGAGAGTTAAGTCCATTGATATTGAGAGTTAGGATTGAGAGATATTTATTAGTTTCTACCATTTTAAAAAGCTTTTAGTAGGGCCTGTGTCTTGACAGTTCTTGTGGTCGTTAGGTAGTATGCTGTTTGCGTGCCATTTCTTTCCCTATGTTGCATTTATTTTGGTTTTCTATGTATAGAGCATCTTTGAGAATTCTCTGTAGTGTTGGTTTTGTTTCGACATATTGTTGCAGCTTTTCCCTGGAATGGAATGTTTTTCTTGTTCTCTCAGTTATGAATGAGAGCTTAGCTGGCTACAGTATTCTTGGTTGGTAGTTATTTGATTTAAGTGCATGACATATATGCTTCCAGTCACTTCGTGCTTGCATGGTCTCTGCTGAGAAATCTGGGGTTATTCTGATTGGTTTGCCTTTATAGGTTACTGATCCCTTTTCCCTGGCTGCCTTTAGGATCTTTTCTTTCGTTTCTGTTGATCCAGTTTGGATCACAATATGGCGGAGGGATGTTCTTTTCTGGTCAGGTCTGTTTGCGGTTCTAAAAGCTTTCGTCTCTGGATGGGCCTGCCCTTCTGGATATTTGGGAAATTCTCTGAGATGATTCCCTGAAGTATATTTCCAATACCATTGACCTCTTTCTCCACGCCCTCCTCAATACCAACTAGCCTTAAATTAGGCTTCCTAATTGTATCTTGGACCTCCTGAAGCGCTCTCTCATATTTCCTAGATTTGGATTGACTCATTTTCTGTTCTTTCTCCATAATACCTAAATTATCTTCAGCCCCGGAAATTCTCTCCTCTGCATTGTCTAACCTGCTATCAAAGCTATCTCCTTTATTTTTCATCTCCCTTGCTTCTAATTGCTCACCTTTAATGCCTTGCATGTCTTGTTTTAGATCATGTATGGATTTCATCTCCTTGATTTCCTTTTGAGTGGTTAGCTCAGTAGCTTTATTTTCTTTGGACATTTCCTGGAGTTTGGTCATGTTTTTATTTGTGGATTCTATGAATTCATCCGTCTTTCTTTGAAAAACCTTTATTATGGCCTCCTTTATGGCTTCTTCTTTTTCACTTATCACCTTGTTTTTGCTTTCCTCTTGTTCAGCTATGGCTGAACATTGTTGTGCTAGTGGGTTTAGTATGCCCTTGTTTCTGGATTGTTGGGTAAATGCCAAGTAGTGGAATTGCTGGGTCATAGGGGCGTTCTATGTTTAGCCTTTTGAGGCACTGCCACTCTGCTCTCCATAGTGGTTGAACGAGTTTGCACTCCCACCAACAGTGTAGTAGTGATCTCTCCTGGCCACATCCCCTGCAGCATCTGTTGTCATTCGTTTTCCTGATCCTGGCCATTCTAACTGGAGTGAGGTGGAATCTTAGAGTTGTTTTGATTTGCATTTCTTTTATGACTAGAGATGTTGAGCATTTCTTCATGTGTCTATAGGCCATTTTTGTTTCTTCTTCAGAGAAGACTCTCTTTAAGGCTTTGGCCCATTTTTAATGGAATGGGTGTTACTTTGGAGGTTAGTTTTGGAGTGATTCAAATTTTTGAGTTGTTGATATATTTTAGATATGAGGCCTTGGTTCGTTCTTGGGTTGGTGAAGATCTTCTCCCACTCTGTAGGCTTCCTGATTAGTTTACTAGCTATATCCGTTGCCATACAAAAGCTCTGCAGTTTAATGCAGTCCCACTTATCCAGCCTTTCTCTGATTTGTTGTGATTCTTGGTCATTATTAAGAAAGTTTCGACCTGTGCCAAGGAGGTCTAGTGTATCTCCTATTCCTTCCTGTAAACTTTTCAGTGTGTCAGCTTTTACCTCCAGGTCTTTGATCCATTTGGAGTTAATTCTAGTGCAAGGTGACAAAGAAGGATCCAACTTTAGTTTTCTGCAGGTGTTTAACCAGTTCTGCCAGCACAACTTGTTGAAGAGGCTATCTTTCTTCCATTCTATTTTTTTGGCTCCCTTGTCAAAGATTACGTGGCCATAGGTCTGTGGTTTAATATCTGGGTCCGCAGTTCTATTCCATTAGACTTCAGGCCTGTTCTTTTGCCAGAACCAAGCTGTTTTGAGAATTATAGCTGTGTAATAGTGTCTAAAGTTTGGAATTGAAATTCCTCCAGCGCTGTTCTTTCTGCTAAGAAGTGTTTTTGCTATACGGGCTATTTTATTATTCCATATGAAATTTTGAATTGCCTCTTCTATTTCTTTAAAGAATGACATTGGGATGTTGATGGGTATTGCATTGAATTTGTAGATAGCCCATGGCAAGATTGTCATTTTCACAATGTTGATTCTTCCATCCAGGAGCATGGGAGGTTTTTCCTTAGTTCTGCTTTAATTTCCTTTTTTAGGTTTTTAAAGTTTTCATCTAAACAGTCATTTACATTCTTAGTTAAGCTAATTGCTTGGTACTTTATTTTCTTTGAGGCTATTGTGAAAGGATTTTCTTTCCTGATTATTGCCTCGTTCCTCTCACTGTTTGCGTAAAGGTAGGCAGTTGATTTGTGAGGGTTGATTTTATGGCCTGCTACCCTTCCAAAGCTATGAATCAGCTCAAGGAGCTTCGGAGTAGAGTCTATAGGATTCTTTAAATACAGAATCATGTCATCTGCAAAGAGGGATAGTTTTATTTCGTCTTTCCCTACTTGGATCCCCTTTATGCTTGCTTCTTGCCTAATTGCACTGCCTAGGAATTCTAGTACTATGTTAAAAAGGAGTTGAGAGAGTGGGCATCCTGAATGCTAACCCTTAGCACTTTTATGCAAAGCTTAGGCTTGTGGTATTTTAAGCACAATTCAACGCTCTGTTTTTTGCTGGTTAATTAGAGGTAAATGTCTTATGGAATTTATTGCATGGCTGATTTTGAAATGGAATCCTCAGGTCTCAGCGTATCTTGAGTAGCTAGAATTACAGTACTTTTACAAACTGTATGCTCATACACATCGCTTCTGATCCAAACACTCATTGTTCAATTTAACTAACAATATGTGAGGAAAGATGTTTGACTGTAATTTACTAGATGGGATTCTAGTGAGTATATATTTCCACTTCCACTCTGAAGCCAGGGAAATGTTTCTGGTACATGTTTCAACTATCTCCCAAAGAGGAAATAATGTGTGAGTACGTTTGCTAGTATTTCAGATAGGCGATGTACTTTGGTGTTTGGAACCTGTTGGGCAGAGTGTATCAGCTGGGCTGAGATAACAGAGATGATGTTTCACACAGGAATATTTTCATAACAGACAGACTTAATCCAGATCCTTGGATTTCAGGCCTTGAGTAAATAGAATTACAAGTGTGAGCTGCCACCACCACCTGGTTCATTTTGGAAACCTTAATTGCTTCTCATTTGTTCCTTTCCTTTTTTGGGAGATTGATCTAAGCTGGCTGATTGTGCATCACAATGAAGTGTTTGGCCTCAGGAATTGCAAATATTTGTTTCATCAGCACGGAATGAATGAAGTTGATCTAAACCCAATAGTATTTTCCTTCTGATAAATAGGGTACTTACTTATATCATTTTTCCTTGCCTTTGCTTTCCCAAAGCAAGCAACATGTTTCTTAAAAACTATACTTCATGAGAATATTATAATTAGAAGCTATCTTCTGCACACTTCAGAATAGTCCTTGCATTTATAAACTTATATTACAATATTAGGTAGAAGAATGGTGACTGTTAGTTTCATAACTATTTCATATGTTTTACTCTTTAACGCTCATTAACTCAAGAAGGGATTAAATACATTTAGATAATAGTAAAACATAGCTGCTGCTGATTTGATGTGTGTGCAGATGATACACAGATTTATTAGGATTGCTCAAAAGTTTTCTTCAAATTTTCAATAGTAGACTGCTATGCTAACTGGAAGGTGGTAGTAATGATGCTGAAATTCTATGAATCAGCTATGAAGCAGAATTTCAGGGGAGAGTATTTGCTAGGGACTTAATTTCTAAGACGCATATCAAGAATATTGAACTATAACACCAAATGATGGAGGACTCAGCGTCACATTTTGTTTGTTTTATGCAAGTCCTGGGACTTGAACCCAGGGCCTGGGAATTGTCCTTAAATATTTTTTTTTGCTTCAGGCTAGTGTTCTACCACTTGATCCACACCTCCACTTCCAGATTTTTGGTAATGAACTGTAAATCAGAATATCATGCAATTTGTTTGGGCTGGATTCAAACCTGATTCTGTGTAGATAGGATTCCAAGTGTGAGCGCACAGAGACTGGCTAGTATCCTTCATCATTCAAGTCATGGGACTGCAATTCTGCACCTGGATCTTGTCACTGAGCTTTTCATCTCAAGACTACTGCCCTATCCCTTGAGCCATAGGGCCACTTCTGGGTTTCTGGTGGTTAATTGGAGATAAGAGTCACATGGACTTCAGTGCCCAGGCTGACTTTGAACAGCTATCCTTGGATCCCAGCCTCTTGAGTAGCTACATTTACAAGTGTGAGCCACCATACCCGGCTAAATTATTTTTTAAGTTAATTTTTTTGTTAAGTCAATATATAGTTGGCATATGGTTACATAAGTAATGAACACATTTCTTAAGAAAATTGTTATCCCCTCCCTCATTTTTCTCTGTTTTCCTACCCTCAGGCCCCTCTCCACCCAGATTGTTCAGTTCATTTCCGTTTAGTGTCTTCCAAGTATCACTGTTCAATTGGTTCACCCTTTTTCCTTTGTTTTTTTTTTTTACCATTTTATTATACCCTCTCCATTCCCCAAATCACATAAACCTATGTTCAAGACACAGGGTACCCGAATTCAACACAGTGACTACAGAGAATAAAATTAAAGGGAAAAAGAAGAAAAGAGGTAAAAAGCAAAGAAAATGAAAGAACATCATACAGTACCTTAGAAGCAACAACACTGAAAAAACAAAACATAAAACCTTGGGCTGAAAATGAAGCATGCCTAGCATGTATGAAACCCTGGATTCCATTCCTCAGCACCACATAAACAAAAACTGGAACTGCCACTGTGACTCAGCTGGTAGATTTCTAACGTTCAGCACAGAGTGTCTTCAACTGACAAAAATCTGTCACATTTAAGTTAGGCTTCAAAACTTTGCTAGGAACCAGTTACGTGATTTGGAAGAAAGTCCAGTTTTCAAAAAATCACTAGCCAGGCGCTGGAGTGTCATAACTGTCATTCTACTAGCCAGGGAGACGGTGATTCAAAGCCTTTGCAAGCAAAAAAACGAAAACAAAAAAACTGTAAGATTCTTCTCTCCACTTATCCACCCAAAAACTAAGTGGAGTTGTGGCTAAAACTGGTACAGCATTAGCCTTGAGGAAAAAGAACTAAGAGACCTTGCCCAGGTCCAAAGTTCAAGCTCCCCACCAAGAAAGAAAAAAAAAGGAGTCCAGATACCTTAGTGTCAAAAGTATATCTGGATATCTTAGTAGATTTTTCTGATCTTTACTCATTCATCTCATGGAACAACATAATCTTGATCCTGAACTGACTAAGAGCCTGCATTGTGCTTAATAAATTCATTCCACATATTCCAGTAGAATCTGGACAGCTAACAGCCACTTACCAATGCTTTATTCTACGTTTAGGCCAGTATGTCTTCATACCATCTACACAGTCAGCTATATCATCTTTCCAGAAGTATCATTGAGTGTAGAACACTCAGAACTAAAATAATTGCATAAAGATGTAATAAAACCCCTTGATTCATTAAGAAAATTTCTGTACCGCTTAGAGCAAGTACATTAGTGGTATTTACCTCTAGCCTCTTTTTTAAAAAAATTTATTAACATTGAATTTTACATCATATTTCAAATGTCATGTTTAACCAACAAGTATTCAAGAAGGGAATCTCTATACAATCACTGGCACATAAATTTTAGAATATAGTAAAAATTAAGCTGAGTCTTTGTATGTCATAGATACAGATTAATGTATAAAAAAACACATGGCTATAGAGTGTATAGTCTATCCTAGATTTTTATGTCTATGTAGTTATGTTTATATCTCCAAAATTATGTCCAGAACTTTGGGTATCAACTATTCAATCATCGCTCTACTACTGTTTGAAACTAATATCCATATATTAAGGATACCATGTACCTTTTGTTCCTTGGTCTTGACTTATCTCACTCAACAGGATTCACTCTAATTTCATCCACTACCCCAAAAATGCCATTATTATTTTTTCTGTGCAGATCTTTTTATGCATTTATTTTTATTGTAATTTATAGAAGGGTTACATTATATTCACCAGATAGAAGGTGCATTACTTCTCATACTTTGATACCCCATGTAATGATATGGTCCCCATTTCCCTTCCCCTACCCCCACTCATGGTTGTTTCCCCCTTCCCTATCCAATTTCAAATAACCAATTAGGCACATATGAAATATATCAGAAAACAAGGTGAAATATTGTAACAATATGATATAACCAAGGGATAGCAAAAGAGATAAGAGATCACATAGTTCATTAAGGACAACAATCACTCATTATATGAGTTTTGTTTCTTTATCTTGGAGGTCCTTACATTTAGTGTCATACTATTTGTCACGATGTCTCTAGATTTTGTTCTATTGTAAACCTCTGGTAGCAGAGCCCAAGGTTTCTACTGAATTTGACAAATGTGGGAGACTCTTGGGCCTATGTTCCTTTGAGTTTGGCTTACTTCACTTAATATGATTTTTTTCCTTTTCATCCATTTCCCCGAGAATGCCATTATTTTATCTTGTCGGTTGGCTATGTATCATTACATTGTGTGTGTGTGTGTGTGTGTGTGTGTGTGTGTGTGTGTGTGTGTGTGTATGTGTGCGTGTATCACATTTTTTGTAGTAGGGCATCTGGTTGTTTCCATCATCCAGCCTCATTTTCTACAGATATTATTATAGTCTCTTTTTTATTTTCAGGGTAATGTATAGAGGGGTTACGATTACATTTACAGGTACTGGACTGCATTACTTCTCACACATTTATTCCACTCCACATGTTTTTGTCCCCAGTTCCCTCTCCCCTCCCCTTCCCAATCATCTTGTTTCCCCCCTTCCCTTTCCTATTTGACATAAACAAATAAACATATATACAATATGCCAGGGAAAAAATCAGATACAGTAACAATCTGACATTAACCAAAGGGCAAAATAAGAGATGAGAAATAACATAGTAGATTAAGGACAAAAATCACACAAGATTAAGAGCAACGATGACACAAGATATAGCTCTTGTTCCCATACCCTAGAGATCCTTTCATTTAGTCTCATTCTATATGACCTTATATACCTAGGTTTTTGAGTTATTGTAATCTTCTGCTAGGAGAGTCCTAGATGTGAACTAATTATTACAAATGAGGAAACCATTGAGATTATGTTTCTTTGGGTCTGGCTTGCTTCACTTAATATGATTTTTTCCAAGTCTTTCCATTTCCTTACAAATGGGGCGATGTCATTCCTTCTGATGGCAGCATAGCATTCCATTGTGTATAAGTACCACATCTTCTTGATTCAGTCATCTACTGAGTGGCATCTGGGTTGGTTTCATAGCTTTGCTATGGTAAATAGTGCTGCAATGAGCATCATTGTGGTAGTGGCTTTAGAATGTCCTTTTTTCTGGACAATTGGGTAGATGCCAAGTAGTAGATTCGCTGGATCATAGGGGAGCTCTATGTTCAGTCTTTTGAGGAATCACCACACTGCTTTCCCTAGTGGTTGAACGAGTTTACACTCACACCAACAGTATAGGTGTGATCCCCCTGGTCACTTCCCCACCAGTATCTCTTATTAGATTTTTTGATAATGGCCATTCTGACTGGAGTCAGGTGGAATCTCAAAGTTGTTTTGATTTTCATTTCCCTTATTGCTAGAAATGGAGCATTTCTTCATGTGGCTAAAGCCCATTTTAATTTTTTCTTCAGAGAATACTCTTTTAAGTCTTTAGCCCACCTTTTAATAGGATGGTTGTTTCTTTGAAGATTTGTTTGGGAGAGATACACTTTTTTCAGCTATAGATATATTCTAGATAACTACATATATTTTTGTAGAAAAAAGAATTGAAGTCATCATGCTGGCTCACAACTTAATTTCAGCTACTTAGGAGGCTCAGGGCGTAGGATCATAGGTCAAAGCCAACCAGGGCCCTACAGTGTGTGAGATCAAACTCTGTGAACATACAATGACTGTAACAGGAATCTCACTGCCTGGGAATGTAGCCTAATGGTAGTGTGCTCACCTAGAATGCATGAAGATCTAGGTTCTATTCACCGGTACCGCATACTCAGAAAAAAGCTAGAAGTGGCGCTGTGTCTCAAGAGGCAGAGCACTCACCTTGGGCAAGCGAGTCCAATGAAAATGTCTAGGCCCTGAGTCCAAGCCGTAGGACTGGCAAAAAGAAAAAAAAAGAGCAATCTTACTTAAGTAACAAGGAATGTACCCTATGTTTATACAGACTGAAAAATTTATTAAGAAATTAGAAAATATGTATAAAGTGCATAATTTCTTTTGTGTGTTGGCACTGGGTCTTCAACTGAGTGCTTCAGCTCTATCCCTGACCTTTTCTGCTCAAGGCTAGCACTGTACCAATGCAGCCCCAAATCAACTATCTTCAATTGAGATATAAGCGATGAATATTTCAGGGTGCTTCATGAAAAACATTTTTATAAATTGAAACTTTCAACACAGTCTTATTTTAGTATGAATGTTGAGATGGGAAGAGACAGAAAAAGTGAAATGTTTCCTGATCCCCATAGAGAAGAGACTCACCAGAACCACTGTGGTCTGCAGGCTTCTTTGTGAGTTTTGTTTGCTTGTTTGATTTTTGTCAATTGTGGGGCTTGAACTCTGGGCCTGGGCATTGTCCCTGCGCTCTTCAGGTCAAGCCTAGTGCTTTAATCTGTGAGCCACAGTGCCACTTCTGGTTTTTCTGGCAGTTAACTGGGTACTTTGGCTGGCTTTAAACTTTGATTCTCAGATCTTAGCCTCCTGAGTAGCTAAGATTATAGGTGTGAGGTACCATCACCAGGCTGCTGCTCTGTTACTATGCAGGTTCTGGATCAAGAACTTCAAGTTCTTACTTCAATTTTTTCTTCTCTTGCCTGATACTCTGCCATTTGAACGAAGCCCCAGTTCCTGGTCTTTGTTGGTTAATGAGAGATATTATGATTTTCTAATATTCAGAGCAACGATTATAAAACCCAGCATTTTACTTACTTGAATAAATTAAGAGACAGGACCTAGTGAGATGGAAAACAAATTTTTTTTTTCAAGTTGCTATCCTGTTCTAATGCATAAGTCTGGCTATTTTGCTTACACACAAATATATATTTTACCAGTTTCTACTCTATTTTTGCTTAGCTTAAAACCACCACTGCCATTTCATAGATTTTGTTGTTGTTGTTTGCGGTGCTTGAACTCTGTGCCTGGGCTGTTCCTCAGATCTTCAGTTCAATGCCAGTGCTCTACTACTTTTGATTTGGCCAGTCCTGGGCTTGAACTCAGGGACTGAGCACTGTCCTTATATTTTCTCAAGGCTAGGGCTCTACCACTTCAGCCTCAGCACCACTTCCAGCATTTTTCTATGTATGTGGTATTGAGGAATTGAACCCAGGTCTTCGTGCATGCTAGCCAAGCACTCTACCACTAGGCCAAACTCCCAGCCCAAAATTATTCATCATTACTATTAGCTATCTTCTTTTTTTTATTATTGATTCGTCATGGTGCTTGGACTTTGGGCCTGGACACTGTCCCTGAACTCTTCAGCTCAAGGCTAGCGCTATTCCTCTACAGCTCCATTTTTGGTTTCTAGTGTTTAATTGGTGATGTAAGTCTCACAAACATATGTGTCCAGGCTGGCTTTGGGCTTTGAACCAAGATCCTCCAATCTCAGCCTCCATAGTAGCTAGAATTACATGCTTCAGCCAGCAGTGCCTGACTGTTTGATGTCTCTGTCTCTGTCTCTCTGTCTCTGTCTGTCTCTGTCTGCCTGTCTGTCTGTCTCTCTCTCTCTCTCTCTCTCTGTCTCTCTCTCTCTCTCTCTGTCTCTGTCTCTCTGTCTCTCTCTCTCTCTCTCTCTCTCTCTCTCTCTCTCTCTCTCTCTCTCTCTCTCTCTCTCTTTTGGTTGTAAGACTTTAATTGTGCATCTGGGCAGTGTCCCTGGGTTCCTCAGCTCAAGGCTACAACCTTAAACACCTTGAGCCACAGTGTCACTTCTGGTTTTCTGGTGCTTAAGTGGAAGTAACAGTTTCATGGACTTTAGTGTCTGGCCTGGCTTTGAACTGTGATCCTCAGAACCCAAACTTCTGAGATCATTTCCAGCTTTTTTTTTGGTGTAAGTGGTACAGAGTAATTGAACACAGGGCTTTGTGCATACTAGGCAAGCAAACTACCACTAGTGTGCACTCCAGCCTTAGATAAGGGCTTTCTTTTTCTTTTTCTTTTTTTCACTCATGGGGCTTGAACTCTGGGCCTGGATGTTTAAATTAAGCTCTTCAGCTCAAGGCAAGAGCTCTACCACTTGAGGCACATTGTCATTTTGAATTTTCTGGATTATTTGGAAATAAGATTCTCACAGATTTTTATGCCTGGGCCGTCTTTGAACCTCGATCCTCCAGGGTAGCTAGGATTACCAGGGTGAGCCACCAGTCACGGGCATTAAATTACTATTTTTTCCATGTCCTATGCCTTCAACTCATGGCCAGAGCACTGTCCTAGGGCTTGCTCAAGGATAGCACTTTACTTCAGCCAGCCAATTCCCGGTCCAAATAGGCCACCCTTGAAGCTAGAATTACCGAAATCTGCCATAATACTGGCATGTCGTTATCTAAGTATATAATTTTTCTTCTATTCTTGATGGATTTTCCTTAGTGTACATATTTCCTACATATTTTATGGAAAACTTCCTTCCCACTGGGGCCATAAGTTAAGCCTAGTGGAAGGGTTCTTGCCGAGCATGAATGAAGACCCAAGTTCAATTCCTCAGCACAACATAGATAAAAAAGATAAAAGTGGTGCTTGGCACATGTGATAGAACTTGGGCCTTAAGAATAAACAAAAACAAAAACAAGGATCGTGCTCAGGTCCTGAGTCTAAGCCCAGTACAGGCAAAAAAAATTCTGCCCAAAGTAGACATATAAACTTGTACTTTTCAAAAAATTTTTTGTCAAGGTGATATATAAACAGATTGCTGTTACATATGTAATGAGTACATTTCTTGTAAACACTGTTACCCCCTCCCCCGTTTTCTCTTTCCCTTCCCCCCAAGTCATAAATTTCATTTACAACAAATATATATGTATTTTCATTCCTGAAAAAAATAGTTTAAAATGTGTTCAAATAAATGATGTAGGTTGATATATTTATCAAAATGGATTACTTGAACTCTAAAATAAACATTCTAGGTAAGTTTTCTCATAAAATTGTAGTAATGCTATAAAACTAATAAAAAAAGGAATTTTAGTTATTAATTTCTTATGTTTTACCTTTAACATTATTACACTAAGCATACTGTTTATGGTATTAATACAGACAGCATGAAATATGATTATGTAAAAAAATTAAATGATTAAAAATAGTAAGGTTGGGGGCCAGTAGTTTGGCTTGGTGGCACACACCCTGGACTGGCAAAAAAGAAGTAGGGTTAGATAAAACAGATTTATTTCCAAATGTGTGGAAAATGGTATGATTTTTTGTTTGGCTAGTCCTGGGGCTTGAACTGAGGGACCAGGAACTGTCCTTGGCCACATTTGTTCAAGGGTGGCACTCTGACACCTGAGCCACAGTGCCCCATCTGCTTTTTCTGTGTATGCAGTGCCGAGGAATTGAATCAAGGTCTTCTTGTATACTAGGCGAGCACTCTACAACTAGGCCACATTGAAAGCCAAAGTAGATTTTTGATGCTATTGTGGAGTTTTAATTTTCTTAAATATTTGTACAAAGCACAATGGATATATAAACAGACTTGAACTCAGAGAACAGAGTCCCACATAATATTACAGTTACTCTGGCACTTCTCCCGATTGACAAAACACATTTCCAGGCATCTGCTCTGTCCTTAAGCTTTGGTAGCTGACTTGTCTTTCCATGGAGGCCTGGCCTGGATTCCTGGTGATTCCATGCATTTCATAGTTCCCTGTATATCCAGTAAGGTTGTCTTCTATGGGACCAGACCTGTCTGGTTTTTGGCCCACCCAGGACCTATGTGTCTGAGGTCTCACATTATAAGTGGAAAATAAAACACAGTATAATAAGCACTGAAGAACTGCACACCATAATATTAACAATGAGAGTTTAATAGTTAGCAAAGTAAATACAATGAATACTTGACAAGAATCATGAGAGCAAGATAAAGAGATGTCTTTTTAGGAACGGGACAGGGAAGCTCTAAATCCAGACTGGCCTCCAAGTTGCCTTCAGACAGTAATTCTACTTTAGAGTCCTCAGAAGGGTCACCTTCCTCATGAGAAACAGAATGTCCTTCCTGAGTTAAGAGGGGGATGGATTCTGGTTTGTCGAATGGAGATTGAGTCTCTTTTAGTGAGATGGATGGGTCTGGATATTCTGTGAGGATGGATTCATGTTCCTCCAATGAATCCAGTATTGAGAGTACACTTGCTGCTTCCCATGGGGACATTTTCCATGAGCCCAGCGTGTGCCCCTTCAGCTTGCACAATAAGTGGAGTGTTACTCTGACTCAGATGGACTGACTCTGGGTGGAGTGTGAAAGGAAACGGAAGGAAATCTGGCTGCTCTTTTTCTTCCTCCATAGTATCTGCAGGTTCAACTGTGTCACACATGGGGTTCAGAGCAAAAGGTATATCCACAGGACTCTAAACCTGTTTGGTAATTTCTACAGAAGGCCCATGCTTTCTGGAGTGCAGTGATGATTCTCAGTCTCCATCAGTCACCAGCTCCATTGGTGGGTTTTTCATCCGGAGTTCAGGATAAGCTCTTCCACGATGACCCAAACCTAAGAATGGAAATAAGTACAGAGTGGACAGAGTGGACTCTGCAAGTTGAAGTGTCACTCAACTTCCATGAGGATCTAATGGAGGAACCTGTAGAACTGGAGTTTGGACTGAACACTGAGGAGGTGTAGGGTCTTTCTAATGAGTGCTTATTCCCAAGTACTTTCAGAGGACAGACATTACCTGGGTGACACCACCCATAAAGGGCATTTTGCCAAGCTCTGTAGAAGTAAGGGCCAACCAATATCTAGACCACATGGGCTTCCTACCCACAGGCTCTGAGGCACCCACACCAGGACTTCTACTTTTTCTTGGTCTTACTGGTCGCACATTCCTCCAGCTGGTCAAAAAGTATGTGTTTAGAAGAGCAGGTCCAAAGCCGGCATGTGGAGCCTCATATAGAGCTTGAGTTGTGTCAGGGTGTGGCAGTTCTTGAACTCGTAGAAATCACTGGGGTAGAAGTCCATTCACATCGTATAGATGGAACACATGATGCTGTGGGCACATTCGGTACAAGGAAAGTGAGAGCCTTCTCTCTCCATCCTGAGCCTTCTACCAAAGCCCCTTTCTTGCAGGACTCTAATGCTGTGGCTGTCCTGCAGAGATGTGCACTTATGTGCTGGGAGGGGGGTAAGAGACACTCGAGAACAGGATGACTTTTACACCCCACTTCCAGAAGCTTCTGAGAGAGGCCTCTATGCATCTGTCCAAATTAAACGCACCTTAAATTAACTAAGTAAATGCTCTAAATACATCAATAAGTGAATGCTCTAAATAAAGAACTAAATGCTCATTCCTCTAATCTTAGCCACCCAGCAGGCTGAGCTCTGAAGATCACAGTGGAAAGCCAGTCTAGTCAGTAAAAGTCTAAAGGCACTTGTCTTCAATTAGGCAGCAAAAAGCCAGAAGTTGACCTATGACTCAAATGGTACAGTGCTAAGTTTTGAACACCAAAGGAATGGCATTTAGACCTGGGTTCAGGTTCAAGTGGCAGCACTGGACCACACACCAAAATGTAAATGCTTTCAGGTTCTAACAGGCAAAGCTATCACAATCCCTCCCTGATGGCTCAAACGTGATTCAGCCCCCAGCTTTTCCTCTGACTCCAGTATTTCACAGGCCTCCGCCATTAGTACTGACACCTCATTTCTTACTGGGAAATGGGATTTCCTAGGATGTCACCTAGGTGAGGGCTGCAGTTGGGAGCCACTTACTCATGCCTGAAATCCAACTTCTCAGTAAGCACACTGTTGAGACTCCAGTAGCTTGTGAGGGAAATGAAATGGCATGGTGTCCCAGTCATAATAAAGTAGTTTGTGCACTTGTATCATGCTTAGCTCCCCTGTGAACACCACAGTGAACCAAACAGGCTCAGAGAGGAGCCAAGTATTCCAAGACTTGGCCAGGAGGGGTGAGCAAACCTGGGTTTGGAGGGGGAACACTCACTTTTTCAAGAGAATTTCCAGCAACTACTACATTGTCCTCCACAATTTGAAATTGTGCAGGAAGTTTCCCACATAAAAGAGATCACCTTTCTGGTAAGCAGGGATCAGCTTTGTCAGCAGCATCTCCAACAGGCCTTCCTCCAGGATCCATAGGTTACAAGGCTCATTCAGAGTCTGAGCTGAGTTACCATCACACTATGTTGGCAAAACAGTGGATATTTCAAACGTAGAAATGGGACCACACTTCACACTGAGGAACTGGAATAGAGTAGATTGGAAATGACACACTCTAATCTCAGTAGAGTCACTTGAAAGCACACAAGAAGGTTGTAGTGTGTGGGCAGGATGATGGGTTCAAATAGGTTTCCTCTCAATATACCTCATCTGAGTTGCCCTGGAGTTTCCTGGCTTTCTTCCTAGAGAAATGCCTGATATACTGGAATTTTGGCTTGGCACTGATCCAGCATCTACTTCTTCAAGTGAGACATCCATATCTCTCATGCCTGAGATCTGAGCCTCCTGACCTTTGGCAACAGCACAGCAACATCTTTCTGGTTCCTGAGCCACAGGCCAAGGGAGCTGGCTTGAGCTGGTTGTCAAATACAGTGTCTTGGTTACCAGGGTTCCATATTCTCTTCCATTGTGAGGTAGGTAGGGTCACCTTTCAAGGCCCAATGACCAAAGCTCCTTGCTCACAGAAGACCTCCCCAAAGACATACTGGAGGCTGAATCTCCCTTCCCACCTCACATATGGATGTAGTAAACAGCACACCTTTTTGTTCAAATCCCAAGTCATTAACTAGGCGTAAGTGCTAGCCTGGTCTCAGGATCAAGGAGCCTTTCTTAGGTAAGATCCAAACTTAACTGTCACTATTCCCCTTACCCTTCACAAGACATTTTGCTTCACAGTGCCTTCTCAGCTTGCATTTTGCCTCTTGCACATTTTTTTTTGCTAGTCCTGGGACTTGACCTCAGAGCCTGACCATTGTTCTTAGGCTTTCTTTAGGCTGTAGCTGTCCCACCAATCCACAGCACCACTTCCAGCGTTTTCTATGTATATGGTACTGCAGAATCAAACCGGAGTCTTTTTGTGTGGTAGCCAAGCACTCTACAAATAGATGAAACCCCCAGGCCATCTTGCACATATTTTTAACCTCAATTTAGTAGGACGTTGTTAGGTTTGAGTCCTTAATATCACACAGATATAAAAATCCATATGGCAATGTGGCTCAAGTGGCAGAGGGCTAGACTTGGGAAAAGCCAAGAGCAGTGCTCAGGCCCTGAATTCAAGCCCCAGGAATGGCAGAAAAAACAAAAGAAAAGAAAAGAAAAGAAATGTGCTTTTTACAAGTTATTCACTCACAGCATTTGCCTCTGAATTCTTCGCTTCTGCATCTTGTGACTTATCCCTTTCCCTCAATGTAGACAAGAAAAACAGATTTTATTACTTGCTATCCTGTTGTCCAATCTTTGGATATTAATTCAAAATACAATATTGCCTGAGATATTGTGTGTGTGCATGTGTGTGTGTATCTGCCAATGTGTGCATGCACACATGTGTACAGGGTTTAGGGCTTACTCATAGGGCCTGTGTGATAACCCTCAGCATCTTTTCCTCAAAGGTATTGGTCTTTCACTTCTAGCTTATTATAGTTAATTGGAGTTGAGAGATTCACTCAATTTCTTGCCCTGTGCATTGGAACCCAGTGCTGGGTTCTCATATTGTTAATTGTAGCTATAGAGAAGCCTGAGGTCTGGGGATCCTCGTTAGAATCCAGCCCCTGAAAGAAAGCCACTGATAGAAAACTTTCTCTTCAGTTAAGCAAGAATAAATAAGGCAAAAGTGGAACTGTGGCTCAGTTCCTCTTGTACCAGCCATGAGAAAATTAGTAATTGGCAGCACCTGGTCCCTGAGAGAAATCCTTAGCACTGGTTCAAAAAAAGAAAGAAAATAATGAAAAAATTAAAACTTGCTGAGGAATCCATAAGGATAAACGTGCCTGTGAATAATCTTGTCATTTCAGATTCCCTCAAGAGCTTATGTCTCTCTATATTTTATCAAGTTTTTTAAAGATATTTACATATTTTCTATCTTTCTTAAACAGAGATAGCCATCCACAAAACACAAACACAAACTCTCACACAGTATACCACCCACCCATAAGTGTCTGGCTATGTATATATGTATACTCATATGTATTGATCTGTCTCTCTATACTAATCTATAAATGCATAAACATATGTATTTAGACAAACAGGAAACATACATAGATAGGTCTCAGGCATTTCCAGATTTTGTGCAAGTCTTCTGAGTGCAACTTACCATTGTATTGTTTGTCAAGATAGAGTCCCTCTAACTTTTGGCCAACTTCTTGTCCTTTGATACTTTTTTCTGCCAGTCCTGGGTTTTGAACGCTAGGCCTGGATGCTGTCACTGAGCTTGAGCTTCTTGCATTCAGTAGTTTATTGCAGATAAGAGTCTCATGGAGTTTCTGTCCTGGGCTGGCTTTGAATTGTGACCCTCAGATCTCAAACTCCTGAGTAGCTAGGATGACAGTCTTGAGCTACCAGTACCTGGTTCCTTTGCCTCTTTTACCCTTTTTTTGGCCCCACCACAGCCATGGTATCTACCTTCCTATGTTCTCTCCACCTGCCCCCAGACAGGGGTCTGACAGATGCTTTCCACCCACTTATTCATGTCCTCCTCTGTATTGGCTGACAGCTAAGACATGCACTCACTTGTCTGGATGCCAAACACAAAGCCATGTGATTGTTTCTCAGTCTCGAACATCCTATCATATTTATAGCACCACAGAGGGCCAGGTTGATGCTCCTCCAGGGCTTCTTAAATTGTTCTCATATTAATCCACAACACGTTTGTCATCACTTGTCCAGCTAATTCATGGACTAAAGCAGCATTCCCTACAAACTTAGATCCCAATACCATGAGGACACTCAAGGGTGCATTAGGAGTG
Source organism: Megascapheus bottae (assembly GCF_031878675.1). Classification (NCBI taxonomy): domain Eukaryota; kingdom Metazoa; phylum Chordata; class Mammalia; order Rodentia; family Geomyidae; genus Megascapheus; species Megascapheus bottae. The sequence goes on along the minus strand of NW_028327580.1, from coordinate 715,321 downwards.
TGACCTGCAGGTGGATGTGAGCCTGTCTAACTTGGAGGGGATATCTCCACCACAGGAAATGGAATACAAATTTAGAATCTGCTTTCATGAGGTGACAATCTCTGGCAGATGTTCTTATCAAATGTGGCACTGCCTACTTCCAGCTTAAAACATGGGTTGATGACCCAGCATAACAGCGAATGTATTCACCCCGGCCCAACACATAGGCTGGGACCCTGAACTTTCAGGTAGCATTTGGCTTTGAAGGTCATGAGATCTTAGTCTACAAATGATGAGCCCCCTCCCGTGCGGCATAGCAAACGGAGCCAAAGTGCAACCCAGTTAAGCACCACATCAAGCTTCCCTTCTTCAGTAGGGTGTGGTTTGAAAACTGTGCATAGCTTCTGTTTGAAGCCAGTCCAGAAAGGAAAGTCCATGAAACTCTCATTTCCAGTTAACTGCCAAGAAAAAGCCAAAGATAGAGATGAAGCTCAAGAGAGCTAGAGAGCCATCTGAAAAGAATGGTTACACCCTGCAACATCCTCATTATCTGATCTTGAAAACATCTCTGCGTGCATCCCAGCATGCAGCCAGCACCTGGGGGTGAGAGTGAACCCTGCGCCCATTGGCAGTCTGCACTGTCTCTGACATCTGTAATGTGAACCTCATTCTGTTGGGTTTGTGAAGCGGTGTCAACCCTGCAGAAGGAACCAACTGTGCCCTAACTCCCACTGTCCCCTGGGGCCCCTAGCATTCCCCCATCTGCACCCCTCCTGTGGCTTCTGATCCTAGGGAGCCCTCCTGCCCTGTCCAACACTCACATGAAGTGCATATTTCTTCTCCTGGGGCAACTTCTCCACAGAGAGTAGCAAATCAGTGATAAGGACATAAAGTGATGAATAGAATTTTAGATCCTGATGGTAGACAGTCTGCAAAATCCAAGGGAGAATGGAATTGGATGGGACCAGGGATCAGGATGTGGGCATGGAGCTTCCCTGCCAAGGGGGTGGGGGAAGTCACAGGCTGGGGGATGCACAGGATGATCCATGGGCCCTGTGCAGCTACTGGGTCACCCCCTTCTGCATCTCATCCTTTGGCTTTGAGCTCTGTGATCGTCAAGATGTGCACACTCTGTACTCTGGCTGGCAGAAGAAAGGACCCTGGGAAGACAATTGTAGACCCTTTGTGAGTGTAGGAAGGGGTAGGCTGGACACCCAGTCCAAGAGGAGCTAAAACTGGAGTCGAGGGGTGTGCAAGGAGTGGGTGTGAGGGTTGTGGGCAGTCACAGTCACGGCAGAGGTGGCTCTGTCTGTGGGGTGAGTGCCTCCCTGCAGGCACAGCACTGGACATATCAGAGATCCACATGAAAAGGAAAAGCTGGAAATGGCACTATGGTTCAAATGGTAGAGCATCAACCTTGAGCAAAAGAGCTCAGGGACAGTACCCAGGACCTGAGTTCAAGCCTCATGACTGTAAAAGAAAAAGAACCAGGATTATGAGAGGGAACCTGGTACTCTCTTGGTCTAATCAGACACAAGAAGAGTCCGGGATAGGCTGTGGAAAAACAGAGAACATCTTCCCCCAGCTCATCCTGTCCTGCATGCAGGGACAGCCATGTAACTAGGGCTACGGTGAGATCATCTTCACCCCTGTGCTGCCATCTGAATTGTAGGCCTCTGTCCTGGCATGGGGTGTCCTGATGGCTGAGCAGGTGCCCTAACCCTAGATGGAGAGCAGCCACTGACTGTGGTAGCTAAGGAGAGATCTGTTCCATAGATATCAGGCCACCCAGCATGGGCGCCATAACCACCCCTCACCCAGGTAGAGGCCAATGGTTCTCAAGGTGCTACTAACATTGCCCCACCCCTAGCTCTGGGTACATGTGACTTTCCCTCCACAAGGAGCAGGACTAAGTGAAGGATCAGGAAGCTGCCTATGGGCTTCAGATGATGGCCAGGCTGGCACTACAGATGGCCTCACTCTGTCACCACCTTCCCCTGCCTCCATCATTCCTCCATCATGCCTCTCTACCTTCCACCCATTAACCTTGGAAATCAATGAACTGGGCTCTCATCATTCCTCTCATCTCTTCACCCACCTTGCCATGCGTCCATCCCTCTGTCACTTCCACCCCACACACATCCCACCACCAGCCACCCTGTAGCTTATGAGGATCCCAGAGGAAGCTCTTGGTGAAGGGCTTGTGACGAGAAAACAGTTACTATCACCCGCTCCGGCCTGATCCACCACAGAATAAGAACAGCCAAGCAGGCACACACCGCAGCAGAGTTGTACTGCTGCCACTCTGATTTCTTCATGGCCAGGACTTGGCTCTCCTCAGCCTCCCAGCTCAGTAACCAGAACATTGTGCTTTCACAGAGCCATGGCTTCCAGTCTCCATGGACACAATGACATCAAGGTGATGCCAACTTCCCCATCTCTATATACTTCAAACTATGGGATGGGAGCTGACGTTCCCTTCTGTGACTCAATCCGCTAAGAGGCTCATGCAGATTTCTATCCTTTGCTCATCATGGTGACTCTTTGGTTAACAAGTCACTGCTGGGCTTCCAGTTCACCACATATAGAACCCATACTCCAACACTTTTCTTAGAAGGACTGATGACTTTTAAATATTCTCTAGTTTTAAATTTCTAGTTCCTTCTCTCTTTCATTTATATATTTCCCTTCCTCACATACTTCCCTTTTTTTTACCTTCCTTCTTTCATTCCTGGCCTTGAACTCAAGACCTGGAGCTTTTTCTTAGCTTTTCTTTGCCCAAGGTAGCATTCTAGCTCTTGAGCCACAGCTCTACTTCAATCTTTGTTCTTGCTCTAAACTGGGAGTATGAGTCTCATGCATTTTTCCCTTTGCTGGGTTGGTTTTATACCACAATACTAAGATCAGGATCCTGAATATGCCTCGGATTACAGGTATTATCTAATCAAAACAAATTCCTGATTTCTTTTTTAGACATAATTAGTTCTTTCAGGTGAGCCACGAGCCACTCATGCAAGAGCATTGCAGGATCCCAGCATTCATCTTGTCTTCAGTCTTATTCCATCCATCTCACAATGGTCATCTAAAACACCCTGCTGCATGCCTGAAGTCGCAAGGAACGTTCTCAACACCATGAGAAGCTCCCTTAAGCTCTGCCTCAGACATGCAAAGCCCCCATCCCACTTCCACATGAGCATTTGTTTAGGAGAAATTCCCTGAGTACATCATCATCTTTTACTCACCATTCAAATTTCATCTTTGGAGTCATTTCTCCCAGACAAAGAGGAACATTATCCATGGTTTGATAGCAGCTCCAGCTTCATAGTCCCAGCCACCAACAACCCCCATTACCCTGCCAGACACCTGAATTCAAGAACAATGTTTTCACTACCCCTGACTCTTATCAAATGTTTTAACTTATACAGTGCATTAAAATAATTTTACTAAATGGAATAAACACATGGCATCAAGCTTCAGAATCTTTGCACCTGAACTTTTAGTGAATAACAGACACACCAGCATTTCTGTAGCCAACAGAAATCTTAGCTTTGAGATTTCAGCATCCCTGGTATCCAAGTTTGGATGTGCTAACACTGCCCTTAATGGGGCACTTCAATCACACAATCCCACAACAATCAATGTCATTTGACATTCACTGGTAGGTGGTGCTAGGAAAAAGACTGATGTGCCAATTCCATGCTGGCTTGACCTATGCCATCTTCAAACCTGAAGCAAGTGGGGCTCCTCTCTCCATGACACCTTTTGTGTACTACCCCAGGAGGACCTTTACCTTGAGATAAACTTATGAAGACTATCTCTACCAGCAAAGATTCCAGTGAGATGTGCCTACATGGATAAAGCTAAAATCTCACTAAAGTGAGGTTGTTGGCAGTGCTGGAGCCTGAACTCAGGGCCTGGGCACTAAGCATTTGTACTCAAGACTAGCCCTTTACCACTTGATCCCAAACTCCATTCCCAGCTGTTTTTATTTTCGGTAGTAAGAATCTATCAGACTTTCCTGTTCTAGGTGACTTGGAACTTCCATATTCAGATCTCAGCCAACTGACCAGCCTGGATAAAAAGAGTGGATCAGCCATGCGCCACACCTGAGGACTTCAGCCAGCACATTTTTTCCCAAAAATTGGAAGAGAAAGATGAGGGAGGATTGGGCTCATCCTGCCCTGCATATGAAGGAGAGCATCAGCGCCTGAACTTCATTCCCTGTTGTAGGCTGCTGGAGGAAAAGGAAGCAAATAGGCACAGGCTGGCAACAAATGCCACAGAAGAACTTGTGACCAAGACTCCCAGAGCAGACCTCAGAATCGATGACAGAGTTGGATCTACCCAGTAACAGAGGCAGTGGTGACACCTGAAACTGCGCGTTTGAGCCTTTGCTGCTAGTAAACAGGGCCACCTATATCTCAATGAGAAAGGTGAGATTTTGGTGGAGAAGGTGAGATTGAACATTATGTATCATGCCAGAAGACAGACTATAAGGGGTCTTTTATTATTCCAAGTGAAATTTTGGATTTCCTCTTCTGTTTCTTTAAAGAATGACATTGGAATATTGATGAATATTGCACTGAATTTGTAGATAGTCCCTATGAAGATTGCCATTTTTACAATATTACTTCTTCCAAACCAGGAGCATAGGTTTTTGCATTTCCTCAGTTCTGCGTTAATTTCCTTCTCCAGGGTTTATAGTTCCATCAAAAATGTGGTTTACATTCTAAGTTTCAGTTCCTCAGTTCCTCTTTCCCTTTTCCTCCTCACTCCAGTTAGAATGGCCACCATCCAGAAATCTAATAACGTATGCTGGAATGGATGTGGCCAGGAGGGATCACTACTACACTGCTGGTGGGATTGCAAACTCGTTCAACCACTATGGAAAGCACTATGGCAGTATCCCAAAAAGACTAAACATAGAGCTCCCCTGTGATCCAGCAATTTCACTACTTGCCAATCGTCCAGATAGGACACACTAAATTCACTAGAACAATAACATTTATCACAGCACTATTTACTATAACAAAGGTATGGAACCAACCCAGATGCCCGTCAGTTGATGAGTAGATCAAATATGGTATTTTTACACAATGGAATTCTGTGCTTCTGTCACATAGAATGACATAGACGAATTTGTAAGGAAATAGAAAGACTGTAAAGTTTAGAAATTAGTTTCTTTCTCCTTCTCTCTCTCCTTCTCTATCTCTGTAAAATTTAGAAGTTCCTGTTTCTCTCTCTTTTCTGTCTTTCTCTCTCTTTCTGTATCTCTCTCTCTCTCTCTCTCTCTCTCTCTCTCTCTCTCTCTCTCTCTCTCTCTCTCTCTCTCTCTCTCTCTCTCTCTTTCTCTCTCTCTCCAATCCATAGGCTTGAACTAAGGGCCTGAACTACTTTTGCTCAAGGTTCGCACTCTACCATTTGAACCACAGTGCTGCTTCTGGCTTGCTGTTTTCACGTAGTATTGAGGAATCTAACCCAGGCCTTCATCCTTGATAGGTTAGCACTCTACCACTAAGCCACACAGTCAGCTTTTAGAGGTTTCTGACAAAGGTTTTCCTACATGCTATTATTTCTTCTGTGAGTGCTCTTAATGCTTGCTGACGGTTGACTTTGTTTAGAAGACTTACCCTAATGCTCCCTTATACAGAGATTCTGTATATAGCTCAATGTTTTTCATTACACAGTATTTCTCTCTTGTGTATGTTCTGAAATGTACTGAAGACTGACTTCTGATTAAAAGTCATTGCACATTTGTTCTATTCATTAGTTTTCTTTTCTTCTATGGGAATCAGGTTTGTGATGAACACAGAAGTATGCCTTCCATGTCAAACACTTTCCACATTTGTAATATTCATAAGGTTTTTCTCTCCTATGTGCATTTTATACTTAGTCATGCGTTCATGATGGATTTTTCATATTCTTATATTCATACGATTTTTATCCTGTGTCTGTGTGGTATCATGCAAACTCAACTATGAGTTCTTCAAAAAAATTTCCCTTTCGTTTTATTCATAGGATTCTATCCTGTGGGTGTTTAGTGATAAATCTTGACTTGTGCCTTCTGGGGAAAAGACTGAACATTTGCTACATTCATTAAGGGTTTTATCTTGTGTTGGTTCTGTGACACAAGCTGAGTTTTCTTCCACAGAATAAAAAGTCTTTCCTATTTATTACATTGCTAAGGCTTCTCATATGTGTGAACTCTCTTACGCTTCCTGAAGGGTCAATACTGCACGAAAGACTTTCAACTTTGGTTATATTCCTAAGGTTTCTAATATGTGTGAATTCTGTTATGCCTCCTGTAATGTGACTTCCATCTGAAGGTCTTACCACATTTGATGCACTCGTACAGTTTCTCTCCTGTGTGTTGTCTGATGCAATTTGAGGGAAGACTTCCATTTGAAAGACATTCCACATCGGTTACATTCATAAGGTTTTTCTCCTGTTTGAATTGTCTTATGCATGTTGAGGTTTGGCTTCTGTGTGAAGGACTTTCCACATATGTTACACTCATAAGGTGTTTCTCCTGAGTATATTCTCTGATGAACATGGAGTTTTACCTTCCATTTGAAAGACTTTCCGCATTCACTACATGCATAAGTTTTCTCTCCTGTGTGTGTTCTATTATGCCCATCAAGATATGACTTCCACTTGAAGGTCTTTCCACATTTGTTGCACACATAAGTTTTCTCTCCTGTGTGTGTTCTTTGATGCAATTTGAGGGAAGATTTCTCTCTGAAACACTTTACACATTGGTTACATTCATAAGGTTTCACTCCTGTGTGTATTCTCTGATGAACACGAAGTTTTCCCTTCCCTTGGAAAGACTTTCCACATTCATTACACTTATAAGATTTCTCCCCTGTGTGTGTTATTTGATCTACTCGAAGGTGTATCTTCTGTGTGAAAGACTTTTCACATTTGTTACATTCATAAGGTTTCTCTTCTGTGTGTCTTCTCTGGTGCAAAGTGAGGTATGATTTCAGTCTAAAAGTCTTCCCACATTTATCCCATTCATAAGATTTCTCTTCTGTGTGAGATCTCTGATGTGTGCTGAGAGCTGAATTCTGGGCAGAAATTTTATTACGTTCCTCATATTCATAAGGTTTGTCTTCTCTTGGAGATCGAGGTTGGAGTGTCAGGTCTGACTTCTCAGAAATTAATTTTCACACTTGATGTACGCATCACATATCTCAGGATATTTGCTCTGAGGTATTGTAAGGCATATTTCATTACTGAAAGATTTCTCACATTCACTACATGTATGAGGAATCTCTCCTGTGTACATTTTCGGATGTGTAGTGATGGTCGGTGTTAAGTACAATATCTTTCATCACACAGTACATTTAGCAGTTTTCCTCCCTCCCTGAAGAATTTCTTGGGCAGGGAGAACAGAATTATGATACTGCAGATCTTTTGGACTGTCACAATCATGAAGAAAATGCTCTGAATATCCGATGGATTTTTTAAGAACAGGAGACATACGAGATCTATATGCAGCATGCATCTCATCAGGTTTAGGAGACAGAAGCATGTTCTGACACTTAATGAACTCCTCAGTCCTCACCCCTAAGTTGTTACCGTTATTCCTAATCAGCTCTGGATTGTGTGTAGAGCTCAAATTTAAAGTTGTTGCTAATCTCTTGTTTTCCTCCACTTTGATACTACTTCCAACTGCTACTTCACAAAGACATTCATGTGGACTTTCCTGGCAGGTCTTGAACACATTTTCCATTACCTGGACATCTAAAATGAGTCATAGAAAAAAAGACACAAACATACATGAGATACAAATATTCCTTACTGTAAAGGTAATGACTTTACTTTCCCATCCTAAGTGTTAGATATTTTAAAATATAAAAGTGGAAATTGATTTGTGAGAAATATATGCTTTTCTCCGTAACATATTAAGAAAACGATATTTTACAATGACCAATAATGTTTTTCTGTGTTTTAGTTCTCTTTTTATATCA